>NC_073348.2:3240000-3840000 GCF_027580225.2 Misgurnus anguillicaudatus
TGCATAATGCCAACCATTTTTGACTAACTGACTTTTTTTTACACAAAATATGGACAATCCAATATGGTCGTCACTACCGAACATTTGATGTCACGACTGAAACAAATAATGTTCTGGAAAAATAAAATAGGTTTTGTTATCAGAAAAGATGACATAATTTTATTTAGTTAGATAAAAATTTAAACTAATGAATCCTTGAATTTGAAAACGGTATCAGTGCATGTATGGCAATTACAGAGAAATATTGCTTTCAAAATGCATTTAATTTGATGAACCACTCTTATAGTTTTATTAAAATAATATTTCTAATCAATATAACCATGACACTGTCTTTAAAAAAATGTAAAAAATATATTTAGAAGGTTAATGTAAAGAAAATCAGAATAGGCTATTAAAAACCAAATTTTTATATCAAATGTTGTTGTGTTTCGGTAGTGACAAATTTTGGGACAGAGAAAACATTTCGAAACGGTATAAAAACATGCTAGGAAACTAAAGTGTCCAATCAGTAGATTAGTGTTCCTTAGATGTTCTACTATGTTTATGACTACAAAGCTTGCAGGAAAAAACACACTTTTTTCAAGAAGTTTTGAAGTGTCAATTTGCACCAATTCGGTAGAATGGCCAATTAAAATATTTCTAATATGCAGAAATGCGCTCTCCGCTCACGAGCTCTGATCGGAACAAACCCGAACCTCAGTCTGCTGAACTTGTGCAGAAACATCAAAATATAACCAGCTTTTTAAAATGGCTTTAAAACTAAACATTTAGACTATTTTTGCACAAATTAGGAGCTTATTGATGATTTTTTATAATTCTTGACATAATGCGTCTCTGTCCACAGCACATTTCAAAACATTTAAATTCATAAAAATAAATCATGAGAACATGAACTCATCACTGCATTTGCAGGAATTGTAAAATCTTTTTTCTTATTAACTCATGAAGCAGCCTAACGCAATATTTTTACTCTAATAGCTTATCTTTCCCCACACATATGAACTGTGATCATGCACAACAAAAAAACACGCAATAATTAAATCTTAAATGGCAAACCTATATGGCACAATGTACCTAAACATAAATATGAACAATGTATTGATTACTCGTGAGGTGTAACCGGGTCTGTAACCAATCAGATAGCGCCGTGGGCGGGACATTAAGCAAGTCTGCAGAGTGGTATATACAGAGAGGCTGCGCGGCAGCTGTATCAGAGCCAGCCAAAGTAGCACATTTTTAAATAAAATTGATTTTAATCAAACCACGGATCCGTGATAAGTTTTGTGATCCCTCCTGCCACTAGCGTAGTAGCACTGATCACTTTGAGGGGGGGATACATTTATGAAAAAAAGTAGTATTTAATGTATTAAAAATATACTTAAAATTTAAGTAATATGTTTTTTAATACATTTGTATTCCCAACGTGCTTATTTAAAGTATATTAAAAATATGTTAAATAGCTTTTAAATGTATTTCAAAAATGTATACTAGAAGTAAATTGGTAATAAATATATGCTTAATTGCACATTTTAAAAGTATGCTAAACTCAAGCATACTTTTAATTTATTTCTAAAAAGTGCACTAGAGGTAAGCTAGTAATAAATCTATCTTTAATTACACTTTTTAAAAGTATGCTAAACTCAAGCATACTTTTAATATATTTCTAAAAAGTGCACTAGAGGTACGCTGTTAATAAATATATCTTTACTTACACTTTTTAAAAGTATGCTAAACTCAAGCATACTTTTAATGCATTTCTGAAAAGTGCACTAGAGGTACGCTGGTAATAAATATATCTTTAATTACACTTTAAAAAAGTATGCAAAACTCAAGCATACTTTTAAATGTATTTCTAAAAAGAGCACTAGAGGTACGCTGGGAAAAATATGTTTAATAGACATTTTGCGAGTCGACGTCAGAGTTACGTCACGTGCGCATGTGGTTGCAGAAAAACAGTGGAAATGAATGAGACACGAGTGAAACGAACAATATAACTTATTAGAAAATGTCTTATTGTGCTGTTGAGTGTCAGAATAGGAATGCTAAAATAGATGACCTTCATTTTTATAGTATACCGTCGTCGAAGACAACATTTGAAGATAAACGTAGGTGTTTGATTGCAATAAGCCCTCAACCGGACAGACTGAAGTGATGAAATCATCTGGAAATCTTTTAATAATTTGAATAGAAAATACTTAGAGAAGATATCTGGAGTTCTGTCGAAGTCTGTTCCGTCTATGTGTAGCGTTTTCATCACGTCACGTTTATAATTTATTCAGAAAGATTAAAGATTTGAATGAGTTCATAATATCAATAATATTACCATTTATTAAAGTTTTCGTATTTTTTTCGTTTTCTTTTACTTCTTTTTACCTTATATCTTAGCCTATGTCTTCTTCCTGTTTGTTCTAAATTATGATGTTTACTAATAAATATATAAACATAGCACACACACACACGATGTAAAGTGTTAATAATATATAAACAGGCCTATACAAATTAATTTGTATGTAAACATAATGGTTTTAGAACAAACACGTAGGCTATAAATATAAGGAAGAAATTGAAAACAGGAAATTATGAAATATTTAATAAATGATATTATAAAGAATACATGATAGTATTGCTCTTATAAGTAAGTCAGCAATTCATACTGTAAAAATAATTGATTTACCAATAAAGAAGAATACATATACATTACATACATGCAAACATATCAGTAGCCAAGCCATTTAAACTTTTAATTTATTTAAAAAATAAACGTAACTTGGTGAAAACGTTATGAGAAACATTACACTTAAGAGAAATATAGGGGAAACAGACTTCTACAGAACACTGGATACATAAAAATCACAGTTTAACGCTAAAACACTTCACTACACAGCTATTGAGAAGCATTCACTTTCTGCCACCATTTGGGCTCCGCCCACAAAAAAACGTAATCTCTGTTTGCAAACACGCAAAAGGTCTATTACACATTTTTTTTTTAAAGTATGTTAAACACAAGCATACTTTTACTGAGGTTTTAGTTTATTTAGACAAAAACATATTTTTTTAAAACATGTACATTAATTTTAATAGGCTAACATTGCAATTTCAACATCTTATCATTGAACGTGCATTATATATTAATTTTACAAAGGTAATCCACATAAATTTGTTAGTGTTTATATTCAAACAACACACGTGACGGACGTGACTAAACCTCATTGGTTCTTGGGATTCAGTACGTCACATTGGCTTCCTGATTCTGTTGTTCGATACACCGTGCGTGATCGTTGGTAAATGTGAATTAAAAGTTGAAACTAAAACTGTTAAAGTATATATAGTGATCATCAGAGGACTTGGCTGAAACAACGCGATTCACATGGATTACTTCGGCGATGTTTTTTTATTGTTGTTGCGATTAACTTTTTGAAATGTGAGCAGTTTTTAGTTCAAGTATCAAGTGGATCTGACGTCGAAGGGAAATATACGTTTCTTGGATTTCATTAACTCATTCACCGCCATTGACGAGTTATCTCGTCATTTATGAGTTCATATTTAACGAATAAATATGCCTTTTTGGACGAATTTCAAAGTGTAATACCGCTTTTATCCACCAGATGGCGAATTTATCAAAAACGGAAGTTAAAAAGAGTTAATGATTTTTTTTTAACTGCCCTTATGTTTGATAGTCATTCTGAGTCTGATCTCTAACATAAATTCCTTTACAAAAACGCAATTTTTTTAAGCTTTTTGCTAAAATGTTGTATTTTTGAAGAGAAATATCCATATTTCAGTGGTTAAATTAAGTAGAAAAAGTAAATATATAATGAAACGTTTTTTCCCCATTTTGTTTGTTTGTTTGTTTATTGTTTGTTTGAAAGCAGAGGGTGTGTTCTTTAATTTGATATAATTTTTATGTTTATATATTTATAGAAAATGATTTTTCCTGCAAGGAATTTTGTGAAAATTTTGTTAAAATCACAAAAATGCAGGTGGCCAACTTTTCTCAAAAAGGCTGGCGGTGAATGAGTTAAAGTACCTCGGTTTTTGTTACAAGATGAATGAGAGAACATGAGGGTAAGTTAAGTGATGACAGATTTTAGCTTTTTTATTTTTAGTGAACTATTAAATAAGTAGAACATTTAGTATTACAGTATGTCTTAATTTTAACACAGCTTCTTCAAGCGTGTATGTTGTGTGGCTTTTGGAACATACATTTTTTGTGAGTAAAGAGTAAAGCATTTCATTTCTCTTGTTGAAATCATAACAGCCTGTCTTTTTTTTAGCACAGCGGCATTCAAATTGACCAATCAGAGCTGAGATTTTCTAATAAGTCGAAGTAAAGATGAACAGATGAAGATACAGCCCATAAAAATACTTACAGGGTCCCCGCGGGTCCTTAAAAAGTCTTAAAACGTCTTAAAGGGGCCGTGAATTGGTCGATTTTATTGCTTTATGACGTTGATTGATGTCTACTTATGCATTTCGCGTTGTTTATACATTCAAAAACATCAAAATAAATTAGTAATACGCTATTTTGTAACATGGATTAGTGGCTGTCTTGAGAAATGGTTCGTTTAAAGGGGTGGGCCGCATTGAAGACCTGAACGTAAACACCCACTGCTATGATTGGACAGCTTCATTCCCCGTCATTTACATGTAGGGAAATGTTTTAAAAACATTAATGTGATAAAAATAGCAGCCGAACACAAATATGTTTGAGACACAAAAGATTCTGGGTGCTAAACGTGATACACATAAATGACAATACGTATATTAAAGTAGAAACAAAACTCGACGTGACTAAATTACCGTATAAAACACAGTAAGCGTGCATCCGAATCTAAACTGCGTCTAATAAATCCTTATCAATAACTTTGTATATTTCTATTTTGCTTGTGAGGTTGCTTTTACATTCACGTAATGTTAAATACCACAGTTATATGATAAAAAATAAGCTTTGTTGAGTGTTTGACCTTTCAAACGCAACTTGCCTAAATTACCGTATACAACACAGTAAACGGGCATCAGAATCTAAACTGCGGCTGATAAATCCTTCCTTATAACTAACTTTGTATATTTCTACCTTTAAATTACAGTCGTATTATTAAGTGTTGTACCTTTATTAATCGTTTAATGTTTTTAGTAAATTAAAAAAGTCAACAAACGTATTTAGACACGGATGTTACAACAGGACATATCAAGCAATCTCTTTTAACAAAGCAATAGTGAAACGCAGTAACTTAAATAAAGTAAAATGTCTTACTGTGAATTATACTGCTGTATCATTGTTGTCAGATCCAATATAATTGGTGCTTCTGAGTCTCTCTGCAAATCCAGCATCGACTTCTTTACAAATGAATCCATGTACACAACGTTAACAAACGCTCCCCACACGAGCTGGAACTTCTTCAAAAGCAAACTTTATCCAAGCATATTGCTAATGTTAAGTTCCAAGCCTCCGAATTGAAGTATTTAGCTTCTGTGTTGTTCCCATGGTTGTTCCCACGCGGTTCTTCCAAACCGAAAATGCGTTTCCATGGTATCATAACAGATCACCGCGTCAAAATAAAAGTCTCTCAGAAAAAATGTATTTAAAAAGTCATTTTGGTGAAATTTGTCAATCTTTAAAGACATGTTTACTTACTGAAACACACGTGTCACGCGAAGCTGTGGGCGGGGCTACAAAAGTAGACTTGTCCTTTTGGTTATGGGGAGGTGTTTCAATTCTACTTTGACGTCATAGATTTCCGAATTTTTCACTGGAGTGTTTAGCTGGCTTGGTGCCAAAGATGGTTATATTTCAGTAGCATGGACTTTTTCAGTTCTGAAACTTGCAGGATGTTCATTTAAGTATGATGACCTCTTATATAACAAATTATCAAGTTAAAATTGAGTTTTTGATTCACCGCTCCTTTAAATAAAATTTTCGATTTTTAAGGTCTTAAAATGTCTTAAAATCTGGAATTTCCACTAAGAAGGTCTTAAATTTCATGTCAGACTCATCATCCAGTGTTTCCCATACATTATATTTCATACATTTTCTATATGTATTTGTAGTATTATAATTGTAATATTTTAGTATTAAAACGGCTTTATTCATTGTTTCGAGCGCTCAGCGGCGCCTCTCTCGTGTGCTCGTGCTTTCTCTCTCTTTCATCCTGCGTCGTGTAGCACCTCACACATGGCACGTGGGGGAAGGAATTAAAAGTTGCAGTGTTTATTCTCTCATATTTTATATATACGCGATCTACAATAAAACGTTTACGTTTAAAAGCGCTTATAACACAACAAGACGAGAAGAGCAACGGTAAAGCTCTGCACTGCATGAGACACACAGGTAATGTAGCCACAATCACCTCGTAATGTTATATCAGCTCTTAAATGTAAATATATGGTGATATTGTCAGAAGCGTTTAGCTATAAATCAGGATTTAAGCAGTAAGTAATGTGGTTGGATTAAACACGAGGGTCGTGTTATTGGGTCGTGTTTAGTCACTATTTTTTAGTCAGTAACCCTATTTATATACACAGGCTCTCAAGTCTCACGCATTGACCGTGAGACACACGCATTTCAGTCAGTTCACATGCCACACCTTGTATTTCTCACGCTGAGAAGTAAGAAATAAATTGTCCTGCTTATATTCAATTAATGGATGAGGCGCATGGCAGTTCTGTCGAGTTCAGCTACTTCCTTCGAGTTTTTTAAGTGTTACAAAACGGACACGCAGATGACATCAGGGTACCGCGAGAAATCTTGCGAAAGAAGCTGATTTCAAATCGCTCTCGCGTTACTCTGATGTCATCCACTTGTCGTTTTTTTGCAGCGCCTAATGAAGTCGTTCACACAATGCATCCTACCAGGCAATCAAAAATAAACGAGTTTTTTCTGGTGATGTTATCCCGCTGCTAGCAAGTTCATTACTAACATGGATTAAACGGAGTGGAAGTTGGATGAGCAAGATCCGATGAATGCGGTAGATATAACCCATTTTTTAAGCATTTTGATTTTACAATTCCTGGACGAAATCATTGCCTTTGATCAAAGACAATGAAAGCTAATATTGGGGAATAAAGCCAAATTCGTGCTAAATTATTATTGATTCAGTCAAAAACTCCAACAGCTTTGCAACCAGAAGCTTTAGTTACCTGAAATTAAGAAAAGTAATAGAGGCTTCCTGAAATATATAAAAATGTAATAGAGATGCATTTCATTATTATTGCCCTTTCATCATTAAATGTTCTGCAATACTGTATGTGTACAGTAAGCTCAAGTCAAAAGAGTACAATTCCATAATACACTTAAAGTGCTTTATTTTCATGTACTAATGTTGTACTTAATATAGCCTACATTTTTTGTTCTTTAGTACATTAATATGAAATATGGTAAAATGTAATTTAAAAATGTATTTAGGTACCACTTGAAATAAATTTGAACCCATCTTTATATGAAAGATGAGTACACGTTAACTTCAAGTGATATACATTTTTGTAATACGAGATGTGTTAAATGCATTTCAGTTCATATTAATGTAATCTCAAAATAACACTGATAATGACACTTAGATGTTTTTAAGATTATCTTAATACTAAAGTAGAAACTTTGTATTATGTACAAAACTATTTTGTGAAAATATGGCACTTTAAAGGGATAGTTCAACCAAAAATAACAATACTGTCATAATTTTCTCACTCTCACGTTTTTACAAACCTGTATACATTTTTTTGTTCTAAAAAACACAAAGGAAGATATTTTGAGGAATGTTTGTAATCAAACCTTTAATGAGCCTCATTCACTTCCATAGTAAGATATAGTATAATATGAAATTCAATGGGGCCCATTAACGGTTTGTTTACTAAACATTAGGTAAAATTAAACAGTTAGCAAAAACTTGAGAATTGGGTGGGGCCGAGGGGTCACTGTTGCAAATACCCCTCTCCTGACATCTCACTCCAAACTTTTGGTAAAACTTGAGAGCCCTGATATATTGTATTTTAACACAACTTAATTATATTTTTACATATTATCCGTTTTGTTGTCGGACATGTAGGCCTATAACTCAATTAACCTACTTAAGTCTGTGTCATATATGTTAATCAAACAACCCAAGACAAAGAGAAAATCCCTTCTGTAGCTCTAAAAAATAATCATATTTAATTTATACAAAGACTTTACCTATTGTGCAACTTTGTTCTTTTTTATAAATGTTTGTAATTTCTTAATTTGTTACTAAATTTTTCCCACCCCTTTTTTGCTGATCTGAAAAATTATCAGATCTGTGCCTCAAAAACCGTAATGTGATCTGAACCATGAGTTTTGTGATCCGTCACACCCCTATTTTGTAATGTTCTGGGCTGTCCTCCATGTCTTTTTCAAAATGCTAAGAGGGGCCAGAATTTAGAAATTAACTGAAGTACCTTAAAGGCAGATTTTTACATACACAGTCAACCATGTCAGAATTGTTAGGCGAATTAGCACTTAGTATAAAAGTAGTTTCCCTGTGATGTGTCTTGAGTGTGGCTCAGGCGAGCTGTGCCGTGCTATGCTTCAACACACAATTCTGTGTCGTGTCGCGCTGAACATTTTCCTGTTTTTTATGATAAAGTCTTAAATTTTTATTTTAGAGGACTTAAAAAGTTCTTAAAAGTCATTAAATTTGCTGTTAAAAAAATGTGCAGATGCCCTGTACTTATTCTTGGTGGTAAGTTTTTAGTTCTACAGTATTCGTATAACATTTAGATCACTTTTACGTTTTTCTAATGCTAATGTTTAAAGAGTAACTAAACCCTAAACCAACTTTTTTTAGTTAATGATCTGTAAGAATGATGCTTTATTAGTGTAAGTTTTTTGTCATTTGGATATAAAGTGTTTCAATACTACAATATATGGTGTAAAAACGTCTGAGTGCTGCCCTCTTCAGGTTGAACGGTGGCTACTGCAGTTGAATTTTCCTATTGGATGATGGGTCCAAAAAATATGTCGTGACTAACCAGGGTTCAAACTCACTACGCCCTTGTTACGATCTCACCACACACTTGGTACAAGCTTAGTTCGTCCTCTCTATCTCTGTTGGGATCTTCCCACTTTTCTTGCATTTTTCAAATATTGCAAGTGGGTGGAGTCAGGCTCTGACCAGGGGTTTAGTTACGCTTTAAAGGAATAGTCTACTCATTTTCAATATTAAAATATGTTATTACCTTAACTAAGAACTGTTGAATCATCCCTCTATCATCTGTGTGTGTGCACGTAAGCACTGGAGCGCGCTGCTGCGCTGCGATGGCATTTGGCTTGGCCCCATTCATTCAATGGTACCATTCAGAGATAAAGTTAGAAGTGACCAAACACATCAACGTTTTTCCTATTTAAGACGAGTAGTTATACGAGCAAGTTTGGTGGTACAAAATAAAACATAGCGCTTTTCTGGGCGGATTTAGAGGAGTGACTATGTTGTATGGCGTGATAGCACTTTTGTGAGTACTTCGACTCGGCGCAGTAACACCCTCCCTCTCCCATTATGAGAGTGAGAAGGGGAACGGACTTTTCAGGCGAGTCGAAGTACTCCCAAGGGTGCTATTGCGCCGTGGAATGTAGTTGCTCTTTTGAATCCGCTTGGAGGGGCGCTGTGTTTTATTTTGTACCACCAAACCCGCTCGTACAACCACTCGTCCCAAATAGGAAAAACGTTGATGTGTTTGGTCACTTCTAACTTTATCTCTAAATGGTGCCATTGAATGAATGGGGCTGGGCTAAATGCTGTCGTGGCGTGGCAGCGCGCTCCAGTGCCCACGCGCACACACACAGATGACAGAGGGATGATTCAACAGTTCCCAGCCAAGGCAACAACATACTTCAACACTGAAAATGAGTAGACTATTCCTTTAATGCAATGCTAGTACTAGACTAAAAGGTATGTTTGAGCTGTCTTCTCTGAAAATAACATCTGTGGTTATGGATTTTACCATAGTCCTTTTTTATTTGTTTTTACATTCTCTAATGTTACAAGATACTAACTCAAAAATAATACTCTATCAGCATCATATCATAATATGTTTGTTTTGCTTTTTCCTCATATAGCAGTAACAGTGAGATCTCACTTGTGTCTCTTATTTTACCTGACACTTTTAGACAACATTACAAAGACAATAATATATTATTAACGTGATTAGCCTGCTGGACAAATTGTAAAAAACAGCGTGATTACAGTAATAAGACAACACATAAAACTTGCAACCTTTCTCAGTTTGCACATCTGGGGCCGGATTCACAAAACATTCTTAAAAAGAAAAATCATCTTAACTGCCATTTTTATCTTAAATTGAAGCTTAAGAAAAAAATTAAGAATATTTTGTATTCTCAAAAAAGCTTCTTAAGAAAGTTCTTATTTTTTTCCTTAAGTATGTTCTTAAGAAAAAACCTAAGAAGAATTCCAATTCTCGAAAAATAAACCGTCTTAAATAACATCTTAAAATTAGGACAACCTTACAGTAGTCTTAAATCTAAAATGTAAGATGTTTTATAAGTTAATGTGATTGTTTTAAATGTGACATGTTGTATTTTGTAGTCTGAAATGGCAATTTAATCAATTTACTTCACATATTAGTTTAAAGAGGAATTCCACAGTCATATAATGAAGTTTGAGTTCATATTTAACTAATAAGTATGCCTTTCTGGACGAATTTCAAAGTGAAAGTGTAATACCGCTTTTATCCACCAGATGGCACAACGAATTTATCAAAAACGGAAGTTAAAAAAATATAACTTTTTATTTTAACTCTCTTTATGTTTGATAGTCATTCTGAGTCTGATCTCTAACATAAATTTCTTTACAAAAACGCAATTTTTTAAGCTTTTTGCTCAAAATGTTGTATTTTTGAAGAGAAATATACATATTTCAGTGGTTAAATTAATTGTAAAAAAAGTAAATATATAATGAAACGTTTTTTCCCCATTTTGTTTGTTTGTTTGTTTGTTTATTGCTTGTTTGAAAGCAGAGGGTGTGTTCTTTAATTTGATATAATTTGTATGTTTTTATATTTATAGAAAATAATTTTTCCTGCAAGGAATTTTGTGAAAATTTTGTTAAAATCACAAAAATGCAGGTGGGCAACTTTTCTCAAAAAGGCTGGCGGTGAATGAGTTAAAGGCGCTCTTAAGCGAATCTGAGAGACATCACTTTTTGTTGATGTTTGAACTGTTTTCAAACAAATGGAGCGTAGCTAACTCCTCCCCTCCCCCTCCCTTCTGTGCTTTCATGAACGGGCCCAACCCCCACCCCCAAATCCTTCTTTTCGTTTATTGGGTAGAACACTGTTTTATTTCATGGTGCTAGGTTTGGCCACTGTGTTTTAATTGCAGTTTGTGGAGCCTGGGCTGTCTACAGAGATCGCGTTTATACAGTTTGATCAGCGGACAGGCAGCAAGCAGATAGTGAGGAGATGTTTGTTGTATGTAACAAAAAATGTTTTATGGTCTAAAACGCATGAATTCGCTTAGAGCACCTTTAATATGGCATGAACGTTTTACACATTTTTGTAACAGTAAAGTAGATGTCGACCGGTATGGTTTTTTTCAGGCCGATGACGTTTTTTTTTATCCGGATCGGCCAATGGCAGATAAATGCTGCCGATTTATTTTGGCCGATATGTGCTTGTTTTTAACCTCTATTTGAAAGATATAATGTAAGTACACAAATAATTACTATATAAAGATAGACAAAATTCTGACACACCAATCTGAACTTGTACACTTAAATTAAAAATGTATAATGTAAAAACATTGTATAAATAATATATAACAAATATATTAAATAAACGAAACAGGTAAGAAGAAAGTAAGCTGTCAAACTTTTCAATAAAAAAAATAAAGTTTAGTGCACTTTGCAGCATTTATCAAACTTCTGAGAACAATAAAATAAATTAACAATTTTAATAATAGTAGTGCTGACACACAGTAGCAACCAGCAAGATTTCTTTGTTTTAGGTTTGAATAAAACAGTAAGTAACAAGTGAACACAACAAATATTAGGGCTACCTAATCATTTTAAATAAAACATTCTTGAAGTTACTAAGTGAATAAAAGTTTTTAGTGCACTTGACTTAGCAGAATTAGATATTCTGCTTTAGATATCTCCTTGTTTCTGAGGGAAGGAAAATTTGTAAACAACAATAAAAAAAGTAATGTGCATAATATTATATTTGGTTTTAATCAAACTTCCAGACCCTGAGTCTTCTTCAGCCCACCCATTCTCCACTGAAAGTTCTTAGGCTAATACTCCCAGTTTAAGAGCTGCAGGTTGTAGTGCAGGAAACACAACTGCTCTGCATGTTCCCCTGAAAGCCTGCTCCTCTTCTTTCCATAGATAATCCCAATCTCACTGAATATTATCTCGCTGGGAACAGAGGAGGGCGGTGGACAAAGGAATTTTCTTGCAAGTGGTGCTAGAAGGTGTAGGCGGGATGCATTCTGTTTCTACCATTCTAGTGGCAGACCTTTCTGTCAATCAGTGGCTCTCGGAGGTACTGATCCAGCTGCTCAGTGATGTGTTGCTCATCATCATTTTCTTCAGCAGGAGTTCCACCATGTGCCCCCAAAATGTTTGCGTACATCCGTTCAAGAAGACCAGAGGGACTTGGTTGTTCTTCCTCCTCATCCCGTCTCGGATCTGATTCTTGGACTTCAGTGGTGGCTATTTTGCACTGTTCAGACACAATGGCATTCCCTTCTTTCACCCATTCTTTGGCCTTACTCAGTGTCTCCACTGCAAAGATCTGACCCTTATAGCGAGGATCCAGCAGCGTCGCCAGCACCAAACATCTGTTCTCCTCCATCTTTGAAAATCTCCTCTCCAAGCTTTGAAACATGGTTTCCCTGAGTGTTTTGATACCACTCGTAGTTTTGATACCACTCGGACCCTCTGCCTGAAGAATCCTTTTCAGCACAGCAATACTTGGAATAATGCAAGAGCAAGATGCATCTGCTTTGCTCATTTCAAGGGTGACTTCTTCAATGGGGCCCAGTGTCTCGACCAGATTTGAAGTGAGGTCCCACTGATCTGCAGTTGGGGTTGTAAACTTTCCATGTTCTCCAGCATAAATGTTCAGAGCACGCTTCTGCTCCAGCATCCTCAGCAACATGTGTAACGTGGAGTTCCAACGGGTGGGAACAGCCTGAATTATGCTGTGCCGGGGGAGGTTAAGTTCTTCTTGAATGTCACTCAGACGCTGTTTTGCGAGCACAGAGTGGCTGAAGTGTGTAGCACATGTCTTTAACTTGGCAATAACGTCCCCCACTGCTCTCTGACTGCTGATGCCCTCATTTACCACAAGTTGAAATGTGTGTGCACTGCAGCTGAGATCTGGTATTTCTGCCAATCTGAGGCCTTTAACCCTCTGGGGTCTAAGGGGTTTTTGGGGCCCTGGGGAAGTTTTGACATTCACTGACATTTGTGCTTTTTTCAGTTGCTTAAAAACATATTAATGGCAAAAGTCTCCTAACACTGTGTTCATCACAAACTGGGCTACAATATCATATAATCAACATGTATGTACATGTTTGTATTTTTGAGAGAAAAATGTTTATGGGTGGTTTTTGAAAAAACAAAAATTTTATGTCACTGATATAAGTCCACAAAACTAATTCTAAACATGTTTTCCCAAGACTTTTCAAAACAGGATCTAGTAGTCTAGAGTTTTTTCTTCAAAATGATGTGAAAATCATTCGGCCTACTCATTCACATAACGCAAGATATTGATTTACAATTTCTAAGACACTTTTGCTTGGGAAAGGCTGTATGCGTGGAGGCGGGAAAGCTCCTGAATAATCAGTGATTGACAGCTGAGAGACAAAAGGGTTGCATAATGAGCCACATAATGAGGCTTGTGGGAATGTTCAACAGGAATGTAACTTTCTCTGTAGTAAAACCATGATAAGGTTTACTTTTCAATATAATGTAAATACACACACATTATATATATATATATATATATATATATATATATATATATATATATATATATATATATATATTAGGGCCGGGACTCTATTAAAAAAATTAATCTAATTAATTAGAGGCTTTGTAATTTGTAATTAATTAATCTAAAACCTGAGAACATTAAGAAGTAATTTTTACATGGATTTTAGTATACACTCTTAGAAAGGATGTGTTAATTTTATACACATCATTGTGCTGTAAGCTTTTAACACATTATGTGTAATTTTAACACATTATGAGTCATTTTGTCTTGATTTTGTGTTCAAGTATAACACATGTTGTGTTAAAAGTAACACAAAATGTGTTGTTTCAATAATAACACAGAGATGGGTGGATTCCAGGACGACGCAGTGTGTTGTCCCAGAATCAACACTAATGTGTTGTTTTTAACACATTCGTTCTTAGAGTGTACCATGAATAATGACTGAATACATAAGCTTAAGCAACAAAATATTGTTTATTCTATTCGGACAGGATTAGTTTTACAGGGGTAGATGGCGTAATGTAATTTTACCACAGGACGTCGGTAATATTAATGGTCAATTCGGACGGGATTAGAAATCTCTGTAAAACATTCAGAAGTGGGAGGGGTAACTCGTTGGCGCAGCGCGTCACCTCTCGTCTTCACGTGCACGTTACCTTGCTTCCAGATATCAGATGTGCAAACAACATGACACAGACAAGGAAAATGCGAAACACTGTGTTTAATTTCAGTTTGGGGAGAACGTCAGTTTCATAAACAGTTCCATGCCTCTGAGAAGTAAATTTGACTTTTTTTTTTTAAAGTTTGTGTCGTGTTTTATTCAGAAACTGACTTGTAACTGACTTGTTTCTCCGTCTAGAACGCAAGTAAATGCTTCTTGAAGCGCTTTTATATTTAAAAGCAACCCGCAAATTAAAAGGAAATGATGCGATTTACGTGTATATTTACAGCTGGTCTATTCGCACTGGATTTGTATTACCTGAGGTAATTTCTCCGGACCTTTTTACAGAAGGTAAAAGACGCCGTAATCTTTACTGACATTGTCCGTAATGATTACTGACATGGAGCATTCGGACTGGACTAAAATCACAGAGAAGCTCTGATAAAAACTTGCTTTACCCCACATCCCTATGTAAAACTAATCCCGTCCGAATAAGTCGTGCCCGGAGTCGGGCTAATGTCCACGCTAGCTGCTGTATGTTTTGCATTGAGATGCTCGATGTGCTGCGGTGATATGTGAATTCCTTGTTGCATAGCTTACACACAACCATGCTTTTATCGACGCTTACATCCGTTCGTTTTTTATTAAAAAAAATCCCATCCACGGGGCCAACCAAAGCGATCTCATCAGCCTCTTGGTTCATGTTCACTGTGGTTTGTTGTGAAGTCATGAACGCTAGTTGGTGCTCCAGTATAATCGGTCCGCCGAAACTCATGAGAAATGTTCCGCGGTGCAAAAATAAGTGCGATTAAAATGCGTTAAAAATGTTTAACGCGTTATTATTGTGTAATTAATTAATCTTAATTAACGCGTTAAAGTCCCGGCCCTAATATATATATATATATATATATATATATATATATATATATATATATATATATAATTATATTAATTTCACAAGTATAAGTTACCTTTTAAAAACCTTAGTAGCCCAATCATGGTAAAGGTACTGTTTGGCCATCGTAAAGTGAACACAGGGTTTGTGTTTGGTTGCCCAGCGAGACGTTTACTTTTGTGCAGTAAAAAGCTCAAAAGAACAACTGCCTATCGTTGTTTGGACTCTTATTTGTGTTTTTGTAATCATTATAGTAGAAACACAACAAGGGACAAGCGTGATAAACTTATCAATGTTTGTTTACAGCCGCCGCCATTACCTCACATGTTGATCATGAATGCAGTGAACGTGAGCACATGAGAGTGATCCTGTGTTTAATAAACGTGCTGTGCGGAGATATACGCTTAGACGCAACTAAATAAGGATTGTACTGTTTGCAATCGCGTATTTTATAAGAATACCAAAAAACGCGTCGATTTCCTCACTCGTGTGTTGGTGTATGTGCGTTTCCCCTCGCGTGAAATGTTTGACGGAAGAACAAAGAAACACTCGCGCCTGGAGAGACTGACACACATACACAAGTAAATAAGGATTTAGATGTCATGTTTTGGTACAATCGGATGAAACAACAAGGAATGGAGAGACTGGGTTGTGGATTGCGTATCCATTGACTGCAGGAGGCACAAGTTATGCATATGGATGTCTCTGCTCATTCACTTCAATGGTGCGGGGGTGTGGCGATCGCTTCTCATTACAGATAATCAGGTAACATTAGAGAGACGATCCCTCTCCTACTTCTCATACAGTTTACACCAAATGACAATATATGTTTTCGATCCCACTTACATCATTTAAAAGCTGACATTCCAAGCATTATGTAGACATTTATCTTTTGTTTATATGACATGTATTTGTGAAGTTACAGTTAATTTTCTGACGCGTTTCTGAAATGACTTCACTGAGGGAGAGAGAACAAAACGCGCATCATGTTTATTTTCTTAATTTTGCGAAAAGTACAACATTCTGTTTTTATTGGGAGTGGACAGAAAAAAATAGACACTTTGTCCAAAATCAGCAGAGTTATCTAAGTCTCTTTGCGGAGTGATTGAAAAATAAAGAGTTTGCGGCGCCCGCGCCGCAGCCGACCCCAGAGTGTTAACCCTCTGGGGTCCGACCATTTTGGGACACTGTCAGAGGTTCTGACATGCTCTTACATTTGGTCTTTTTTCAGTTGCTTTTAAACATAATAATGGCAAGTGTCGCATACCACTGTGTTCAGCACAAACTGGGCTAAAATATTATATGATCAACATGTATGTACATGTTTGTATTTTTGAGAGAAAAAAGTTTATGCGTGTTTTTTTAAAAAGCTAAAATTTTAAGTCACTGATATAAGTTCACAAAACCCATACTAAGCATGTTTTAACAAGACTTTCCTAAACATAATCTAGTAGTTTAGAGTTTTTTCTTTAAAATGATGTGAAAATCATCCTGCCTGCTGATTCACCTAAACCAATATATTGATTTAGAAATTGTAAGACACTTTTTGTTTAGAGTGGCCGTATGCGAGAAGGATTGATTGACAGCTAGCAAACAAAGGCTCGCATAATGAGGCAGGAGTGAACTACAGTAAAGTATGTGAGGACAAATGTACATGTTTGTTTGAGGTTTATTAAGAAGTTAACAATATAATCAAAATAGAAATGAAGGTCAGTAGGACATTATCAGTTTATTTGGAAACGAACCCTATTTAAAAAACTTAACTTGTATAAGAAACTGATAAACAACAGAGCTGTAAACTTCATGTTGCTCATATTACCATATAACTTTATGTCCAAAGAGTGTGAATATGCTTTTCCACTTCATAGTTTTGTACTGATGAGAGGGATGCAGACCTGTAAGAGAGTTATGAACAGCTGTCAGCATAAATTGTCCACAGAAATACCCTTACATACATAACTGATGGGTAAATGATAGCACTACATTCAAATAAACTATCATAAACTAAATTAGTATCTCAGATAAACATCTGCAATGATTAGTTATATAAAAAGCTGTTTTCAGATGACTGTTTTCAGATGCCCATCCCTTATCGTCTAGCTTCTGTTTTAAACGCGTTTCTGTAAGCGAGTATGAACTTTAAAAACACATCGCAAATGGATGTGCGCAAGCTCGCGTCTCCGTGTAAACAACGTGGAGCTCATAATAAAACGGTGTCGCGTGTAAAGCGCAATGTATGGAATGTGTTGCATGTAAACAATATCATATTAACTCATTCACCGCCATTGACAAGTTATCTCGTCATTTATGAGTTCATATTTAACTAATAAATATGCCTTTTTGGACGAATTTCAAAGTGAAAGTGTAATACTGCTTTTATCCACCAGATGGCGCCAAATCGAATTTATCAAAAACGGAAGTTAAAAAGATTTAATGGTTATTTTAACTGCCTTTATGTTTGATAGTCATTCTGAGTCTGATCTCTAACATAAATTCCTTTACAAAAACGCAATTTTTTAAGCTTGTTGCTCAAAATGTTGTATTTTTGAAGAGAAATATCCATATTTCAGTGGTTAAATTAAGTAGAAAAAGTAAATATGTAATGAAACGTTTTTTCCCCATTTTGTTTGTTTGTTTGTTTATTTATTGTTTGTTTAAAAGCAGAGGGTGTGTTCTTTAATTTAATATAATTTGTATGTTTATATATTTATAGAAAATGATTTTTCCTGCAAGGAATTTTGTGAAAATTTTGTTAAAATCACAAAAATGCAGGTGGGCAACTTTTCTCAAAAAGGATGGCGGTGAATGAGTTAAAGGCGGAGTCCACGATGTTTGAAAAACGCGTTGGAGAAGGAGACGGCCGACTACCAAAACACACTTATAGCCAATCAAATCAAATCAAATGCCGGGTTGCGTATGTGTGGGGCGGGTCTATCAACAGAAGGTCCAGATTCTATTGGGGTAGGGGCGTGTTTGTTTAGGTGATTTCAAATAACAACATTGGCTTTCTAACATCATGGACTCCGCCTTTAAAGCAGATCCCCCAGTGCAGCACTACTTAAAGTTGCCATGAAGGATACGAAAGTGAAAAACTGCGTCGAACACTGTACAGCATGTAACAATGAAATCCGCCATTACGTGATCACGCTTACTCGTTTGTAAATAAGCATGTAAACAAGGAATCATATTACAGCACACACTTAAAAAATACAGCAGTGCAGCATTACTCAAAGTTGCCATGAAGGATACGAAAGTGAATAACTGTGTCTAACACTGTCTGTACAGCATGTATCAATGAAATCCGCCATTACGTGAAATCACGCGCCCTCGTTTGTAAACAATGCGAAAGTTTTAAAATCCGAAGGGTGCCGTCTGCTGAGGTTGCTTATGTAGGCTGAACTTCACAAGCCATAACATATTACATGATAGCAAATATAAATGAAGACAAATGACTTACAGTTTCTTCAGGAATATATCCTTCTCCATTGCGTCTTCCATTGTTCTTCTTCTTAGGTAACGTTAAACTTAGGAAAGTTCTTAGAAAACGCTTCTCTTCTTCAATGTCCAGACATAAATGAAGATATTCCTCACATGTGTGTATAAAGTTTATAATCCAAACATGCGGTAAAGTCTTTAAATCTGATAAAACTTTACGCTTTGTTTATTATTGTTGGAACTGCTCGTCTCTTCATTACCATGTCAACAGCGTGTGGGCGTGACCGCATTAGAGATAATGAGCTCAGCCAGGAAAAACGGTACTCTCTTTACTTTAATGCAGATTATATAAACAGGAAATATTTGTTTTTGATTATAATTAGCTTGTTTAAAAGTAGACATTTCAGGCTTTCTTTGGATATGTGTTTCATTTGTGTGACGCGTATTCGCGGAGTTTCAACTGATTTTTGTAATGTGATTTGAGAGACAGCTGGCGGAGACAGAAATGTCTGAATGCGCACCCTGTTTATTTTCTTTATTTGAGAAAAACACAAAGATCTCTTGTTATTGTGAATGTACACTAATTAAAGAGGATCCCTCAGAGTTTCAAATGATGTCAAACACTTGTTTTCTTTCCCAGTCACTATTAACAGTTTAATGAAATGGCATGTAAGACTCATCAATGACTTCGTCTCCCCAGACCAACAGTCTGTCATGAACGCCAAATGAGCGCCAGCATTCTCTGAGGTGATCAGTGTTTTGATCAGACTGTAATGACTAAAACAGGGGGAAATACAAGGTTATGTTAGTATTTTTGTATAGTATCTTGACGTCATCTTTAAGTCATTTTATAGATATAAAATCAAAAAAATGTTTCATAATTCAGCTAATAATTCAGTGCATTGTAAGTAATACAAGGCTAAAAACATTTTATCGGACCCATATCCGATTCATGCATTTACACTTGCCATACGTCTGAAACAGTTGCGCATGTGTTCTTGCACCACACACTGACCAAGATGGATAAATAAAACACAACGAAAATTCTTCTGTGTATTTTGTTTAATGATTTGCCTAAATCGTCATCACCTTTAAAGCCCTGCGTTCTTGATTTCTTTTAATTATATTTCCGTATCATTTTTTAATGTGTGAATTAAATGCAATTCCAAAACATTTTCCGCAATCTTTTAAACACTTTAAGGTCAGTAAAATGTTATTGGTTGTTAATAATCTGTTCAATAATTGGTTAAAGCCTACGCGGCTGCCGCTCATAAAAAGATAGAGGGCGGAATCGACTGCGTGACATCCCCTGCCCTTTCATTTCTAAATGAAATGCAGTTGTTAAAGCAAGTTGTAGGAATTCGCCTCCGGAACGTAATTGGTTGCTAGGGGTTCTGACAGGTAGACTGACTCTGTGGGGAGCGACGGGCTCTGCCAGCCAGCCAGCTAACTTTGCTAACCACTTTTTTAGCTAATATTAAAATTGCCACAATAATGGCTAAAGTTTCTTTAATGTGTTATATAAAAAAGCAAGAGTTGAGGAAGAAGCCGCTGCCTCCATCTGCCGAGTCCTACCAGCCCAGTTCTTCAGACTCATCAACCCACAAGGCGGCTAATCAGGCGCGCTTGTGGCGCTGGTTGCCGCTTGCTCCCTGGCGGCAGTTCCAGTGCGCTCTCCGGTCAGACTGACACAGGTTGACCCGCCGATCTAACGGCATTAACCACGTACAACCCAATTTGAATCCACAAGTACTAATCGCCTCAAAAACCTGTGCCTTTTGTTTTTTTTGAAAAATAACTCTGTGACTCTTTGGACTATAATGAGATCATTTCTGTTTTCAACAATAAACCCAAGCATTTGCGTCTTGTTTTGTAGAATGAAAACAACAAAGGTAAGCCTGTTGTTTAACTCATTTCCTTAATTTTTGCTCGGGAAGTTTAACTAAGTGGTGTGTTGTGTATATATGTATGCCTTATAGGTTAAGTTACATTGTTTAATTTAAAAGAGTTGCTATTTTTTGGCACAAAAGCTTAATTTCCACCAGGCTGATTGCACTGTATATGGTTGATTTAATATAAATTAGGCAGTGTGTTGTTATTTATTTCAAACCGTGCTCTGCTGAGAGTTTTCATTATTTCAATTTTCTGTTACTTTTAGCCTACTTTATTTCAGGTGAACTGTTTTTGCATTACTGATTAGCCTAAATAGACTGCCTTGTCCAGCCTTTATTGAGCTATCTGTGTTGGTTGAACATGTTTAAACAGTGTTTTATTATTGCCTTCGCCGAAAATTGCAAAGGAAAGATGTCACTGTTTTTGCAGATTGTCTATTCTTTTTTCTACTCTAAGGTTTAATTATTATTTAAGTCATTTTATTCTAGGATAAACTATTGGCCCACTCACTTTTGCCACGGCCCGCCCAAAATACAATTTCTGCCTACGCCCCTGCTTCAAGGGTGCTAAAACACCATTTGGAATTCACCCCGCTTTCTGCATGAACTTGACTGCTGCGTCCCATCTCAAAGGCCAAAAGTGCGGTAGCTGCTCTACCCGAATTCGGCCACTGAGGTGCCATTGGCCACACTTGGCCCCACAAGCCACAGCCGGACACTGGTAAAAACTCCCCCCCTCTCCTCGCTCTTGAACGAAGCCAAGAGGTGACGTATGGTTTTTCAATGTTATTGATACTTACCTACATGTCAAGTTAAAGCTATACCCACCCGGTGAAACTCGTAAGCCTAGAGACAGAGCCTGTGATTGCATTGATACTTACCTACACGTCGAGCCCAGATTATACTTACCTTGTGCGCCTTGTAAATCCGGGGTGAAGAGTCCGTAAGGCTATTTCCGATCCACCTACCAAGCCAAGTCTCAGTTAACTTACCTCTGTCTCTTACCTGCACTCACAGGAGCCATTGGAGTAGAGGAGCTGGGCTCGAGGAGATACGTCGCGGCCAGGCCCAGGTAGTTGCTCTCTGTATTCCCTCATACTTACTGTGTGTTTTGATCTGACTTCAGGAGAAGAGAAGGGCGCCACGGGAACAACAGCAACGCAGGAGGTGCGTACAGTGACGAAGGAGCTCCGTCCTGTCCTTTCCCTGCAGGCCCTTACCCTTGTTGGCTGGACTCCTCCCTTACATTCTCCGAGCCCCCATCTTCTCCTGGAGGAGAGAGAGAGAAATATTTAAGATTCCCTTTCCCCATTCCCAAACTGATTTTAAATAATTTAATAAAGTTGTTTCAAATTTTACTTATCTCCCTCGTGTGTCTGGTCATTGGGGTGCTTTTGGGGCCTCCTCGAGGTGGGACCTAGGAAGGGGCGTGACTCACAAAGTCTGTGGTCCACTCCGACATGTGACAAAACATCAGTAAATTAATAGGTTTCAGCAATTCTTCTGAAGAAATGGACTATTAGCTTGGAATGGAATATTAGCTTTCTCTGCCCAAATAAGCTGCCTTCAAAGCAAGTAATTGCGGCATTCACGCGCTTCTGTGATCTCATTTTCCAAATTGTTATTTTTAGTCAGAATGTAAAAATAACAGGGAGACTTACGTTCTTACAAAGATGTGTTGGAGTTACTTATTAGGGATGCAGGTAAGGATTTTTTTCAACTTCTGAACTTATTAAACACACCGCATATTTTAAAACGAAAATATATTTGGCAAAGACATTCATAGGCTACTTGCGTTCAAAGGCTTCTTTTGATTTTAAAGTCAGATTATTAAATATTTCCATTTCTTGAATTTAAATGTTTGTTTATTATTTTTCTAAAGAAAAACTCAAAACCAATAAAATAGTACAATGACAAACTCGCTAAACAGCTTGTTTATTAATTAAATAAATTTGTTGGATGGTAGGCTATCTGCGTTGTAACACAAATAAATTAAAGACATATTTCCATTACTAAGAATGCTTAGTATTTGTTTATTTTTTTACTAAAACAAAACAACAACAAATTACTAAAATGACTCCTTATATTAAGGAGAAGGTGTAGCAAAAATGAATAGACGGAAAACATTTTACCCACCTTATTACATAAATAAATCTAAAGATCCTTAGATAAAAAAAAAGATTGGTTTGCTTTTTTAATGAATATAAAAGTTTAATCCAGCTGCTACTAGCTAACGGTATGCTAAAGATGTTTCTGTTATTCTAACGTCCGTTTTCAGAGCATCCAAGAGAAACAAAGGCATAACAGTAGAACCAAAATGAAGCACAGAAATCCGTGTGGATATTCGGTCCGGTAGATAACAGTCGTTAAGGCACCAGTGCCGCAATGACGACGCTAGCAAAGCAAAGCCAGTCCTTCACTAGCTTATAGTGCGTTGGTCTCTTTTTTTATTACTTATTTCTCTGCATTGAGTGACAACAGACACAAACAGAAAAAATAAAAGTCTCAACTTCACTTTCGTAATTGCAAAATTCTTGCTTACTTATTGTGACATGATAGCAACCCTTCTGCTGTGATAATGCAACCTCAACTACGCTATCAATATCCAAACAAAGTAGCTGAACGTCATGTCATGTTTTTCTCAAAGTTGACAGTAACATATCAAAAGTTTTTAATTAAATATAAAGGAGTTATAAGAATTTAATCCTTACCGTTTTCCTTAGGCAGCTGAAGGTCTGCGGTCTGCTCACTCTGCTGGAAAATGAATCTAGGGGCAGCATGCGTTGTACACGTGCGCATGCATAATAATCGGCTTGATATAGGTGGATATTGGCTGATGCCTATTATGTTAAAAAATGCCAAAAATCAGCCGATTTATCATCCGGCCAATTAATCGGTCTACCTCTACAGTAAAGATGTACCATGCAGACAAGGCCGCCTTAATGCACGGGCTTACCTGGGCTAAAGCCCAGGGGCCTCCCAAGTTTAAGCGCCTCCCAAGTTTGCATTCATGATGAGCTGAAAAGGTCATATTGTTTTTTAACTTGTCAGGTTTTCTGTCAATCACTCTAATTGCACGTTACATGGCTGCTGATGTGGGATTTTAATGTCATATGTTTTATTAATATTGTATTAAGAAGTGTTTTCAATAATCATTATAGTATGCTGAAGTAAAAGATTGTTTGTGTTTGTCTGAGAGAGTGGAAAGTTACTGAGAGGAAGCAGCCTCTGTGTTTGCAAAAGTTACAAGGTCGTGGTTTGATTAGTGAGGAATTTGCAGGTGGCAACGGTCAAGATAAAGAGCGAGGCTTAAAGAGGAAAAGCAAACAGACAACCATGTATTAACTAATGCTTTAATATTCACAGGATAAAATATGCAATATATTTCTTACTTAATCAGTATTAATCATTGAATAATTGATGTAATAAAGATATGATGTTGTCTTTGATAAATGTGTATTAACCAATGAAATGAAGGTTGCATACAGAATAGCCTAATGGGGGGGATGGCAGCTCAACCTTGAAGAACAGAATCTCCTGCGCTTGTTCTTTGTGTGTGTGTATTCTTCCCTGATTAAAGTGTTTGCTTAGAAGTAATATTGCAGTAAAAGATGTAATATGTGTTTATCTATCTAAAGAAGTTAATGTGTGCCTTATTCATATAACCAATTATACGAATAATGAAATGATGTCATGATATTGAAATGTGTTTTACATAATAATCACTTTCATCTTACAGCTTATGTTTTTTATGAATAAATGAATGTTTTATTAATGATTTGTTTTTAAGAAAGCATTATAATATTCTATGTGAAGTCAATCATATGTGAAGTGGAGGAGTACTGGGGAGAAAGTGACGGACTGCATGGCTCTCAGGGATGAGCGGAGAAAAGTTTGTTTTTTCTTTGCTGTGTGTGTCTATGTGTGTGGTGATGGAGTCAGATGTACGAGGGGAACGGCCTTTGTGGGTGGAGATTCTAAGAAGAAAGATCGACGTCATATATTTTATAAATATGCGTGTTAATTTTTGAGCTGGTTGTTCATTGCTTGAGATGACCCAGCGCGCTGTAAAACTTTTTCATATCTGATCAATAAATAACTTAATTTTAATACCGTGTCTTTCCTCTAATTATGAACATGCAATGGACACCTTAAAGTCCAACACTGATTGGTCCGTGGTAACTTACCGTGAAAAAAAATGTCAGACATTTTTCTATTCCGCATAATGTAATTAAGTGCGCGTTGTCAACTTGACATTCCTGCACGTTAGACTGAGTGTGACAGAGAAATGGGAAATAATCCACACACAAATGAAAGAGTAATTTCTGAAATTTCATAATAAGCATTAGTGAGGTGCAGGTCTCTCTCTCCATCTCTCGCGCGCGCGTCGCTGTCTCTGTGCTCGTGCAGCTGAATCTCTAGCATGGAGAATTCTCTCCAATCGTGCGCCAGAAACTGTGCCGCTAAATAAAGAGAGGAGTTCCCGCACATAATTGTCTTAGTTGTTATAAAGTTTAAGTTTACTTGCGTTTATATCAGTGACGCGTGCGCAGCTGGAGCAATGTAGTTTGACGCGATGTTAGCTCACAGTACACACATCTGTTGGTTTAGAAAGACGAGAAAGAGACGCAACGGTAAAGGTGCAAGTCTAAGAAAGTAAATAGCGACAAGACCATCTCAAATGATCATCCCCTGATAGCACCATTCCTATTTATAATCTCATTATCTAAAGATCTCATTATCTAAAGATCTTATATACAGGTATGTTCCCTGTCTGGCTTGTGCATATTCATACTTGGTCGTTTCACATGCTTATGTATGCATGCATAAATACTAAATACAATGCATACTATATCTTCAATAGCCTACAAAATAAATAACTGATTAAAAAACAAGATTATTAGTCTTTAAAGACTTATCTTTTGTTATCATTAATGCATTTAACAAGATTCTGTCTATAAAGATTTATCTTTTGCTATCATTAATGCATTTTCACTTTAAAACTAACTTATTATATTTTTTAAAGGAGCGGTGAATCAAAAACTCAATTTTAACTTGATAATTTGTTATATAAGAGGTCATCATACTTAAATTAACATCCTGCAAGTTTCAGAACTGAAAACGTCCGTGCTACTGAAATATAACCGTTTTTGGCACCAAGCCAGCTAAACACTCCAGTGAAAAATTCGGAAATCTATGACGTCAAAGTAGAATTGAAACACCTCCCCATAACCAAAAGGACAAGTCTACTTTTGTAGCCCCGCCCACAGTTTCACGTGACACACGTGTGTCTTAACGAGTAAACATGTCTTTAAAGATTGACAAATGTAACCAAAATGACTTTTAAATACATTTTTTCTGAGAGACTTTTATTTTGACGCGGTGATCTGTTATGATACCATGGAAACGCATTTTCGGTTGTGGAAGAACCGCGTGGGAACAACACAGAAGCTAAATACTTCAATTCGGAGGCTTGAAACATAACATTAGCAATATGCGTGGATAAAGTTTGCTTTTGAAGAAGTTCCAGCTCGTGTGGGGAGCGTTTGTTAACGTTGTGTACATGGATTCATTTGTAAAGAAGTCGATGCTGGATTTGCAGAGAGACTCAGAAGCACCACTTATATTGGATCTGACAACAATGACACAGCAGTATAATTCACAGTAAGACATTTTACTTTATTTAAGTTACTGCGTTTCACTATTGCTTTGTTAAAAGAGATTGCTTTATATGTCCTGTTGTAACATCCGTGTCTAACTTAAACACGTTTGTTTGACTGTTTTAATTTACTAAAAACATTAAACGATTAATAAAGGTACAACACTTAACAATATGACTGTAATTTAAAGGTAGAAATATACAAAGTTAGTTATAAGGAAGGATTTATCAGCCGCAGTTTAGATTCTTATGCCCGTTTACTGTGTTGTATACGGTAATTTAGGCAAGTTGCGTTTGAAAGGTCAAACACTCAACAAAGCTTATTTTTTATCATATAACTGTGGTATTTAACATTACGTGAATGTAAAAGCAACCTCACAAGCACAATAGAAATATACAAAGTTATTGATAAGGATTTATTAGCCGCAGTTTAGATTCGGATGCACGCTTACTGTGTTTTATACGGTAATTTAGTCACGTCGAGTTTTGTTTCTACTTTAATATACGTATTGTCATTTATGTGTATCATGTTTAGCACCCAGAATCTTTTGTGTCTCAAACATATTTGTGTTCGGCTGCTATTTTTATCACATTAATGTTTTTAAAACATTTCCCTACATGTAATGACGGGGAATGAAGCTGTCCAATCATAGCAGTGGGTGTTTACGTTCAGGTCTTCAATGCGGCCCGCCCCTTCAAACGAACCATTTCTCAAGACAGCCACTAATCCATGTTACAAAATAGCGTATTACTTATTGCTTTTGATGTTTTTGAATGTAAAAACCATGCGAACATCATAAGTAGACATTAGACAACAGTATAAAACAATAAAATCAACAAATTCACCGCCCCTTTAAACTGTGGTGAGCATTTAGTTAGTGAGTGGCAATTTTCTGCAAATTTGTATATTCCAAAAATTATATAAACATAAAGCTTATAAACATATAAACTTTCACACATTTTGGTTTTATTATCACCACAAGTTGTTGTGTGTGGTTGTTAAATAAAGTGTCCTGTGTTTATGTTCAAGTGGGCTCAGTGATATGTTAATAACAATATTATGGTGTTTTCTGGCTCAAAGGGGGAAAACTCACTGTTGTATGTCTCGAAAGAAATGCATTTTGTGATGTAGATTACCTAGGTATTACACTTAAAAAAAGAGACTATAAATCGAGGGGAAGGGGGGCCTACAAAACCTCTTAGCCCCGGGGCCTCACATTAGGTTAAGGCGGCCCTGCATGCAGAGGTGGGTAGAGTACCCAAAATCTGTACTCAAGTAAAAGTTCAAGTACTTGTACAAAAATTTACTCAAGTAAAAGTAACAATCCAATTATTTACTTGAGTAAGAGTAAGAAAGTTGTAGATGAAAAAACTACTCAAGTTTCCAGTTACTTCCGATCTGAGAAGAAGCGTAAAAACACTGAATTTCAGACTACTTGGAGGGCTTTCACAAACCTCTCCTTGAAAGTCTCAATGTTCTGCTTATATACGTAAATCCTAGGTTAAAGTAAAGCAGCCTATCAGTCCTGCAAAGGGTAGCCTACATTAACATCACATAGCGTGTCATTTGAGAAAAATCTCAAACACACACTGACTGTTTTCTGACAGTTAACTGTGTCTTTATTTTCATGTTCACAACACAAAAGCATTTGCCTTTAAACAAGCCAACAGTAAACAAAAAATAACGCATGTTTAAAGTGTTTCTGTTTGTTATCATGTTTTTATATGAATATGTTATTTCATTGCCTTTAAAGTGCAAATACTGAACATAAACAGGAGGTTGTTAAATGCTAATTTTAGAATTTAATATGGAACTGTTTTTGCAAATCAACTCTACATTTATTATAATATATAATACTAGGGGTGTGCAAAAAAATCGATTCACATTTGAATCGCGATTCAAGCATTGCCGATTCAGAATGGATTCATAGAATTCCAAAAATCGATTCATATATATATATATATATTTTTAAACGCCGTGTTACTATCGTCCTGAAATGAGTTTAGTCTCAGTATTCCCATAGATGGCGCGTCGAAGTCACACTGATGCCTGCACACTCTTGTCACAGTGTTTCCCCACACATTGCTGTGCAGCGCTGCCCAGGTTAACAAGTGCCCAAGTAAATCTGGCATCAAATTTTGTCTTTTTTGTTTTTCCGTGATGATGACACTCTTTAGTAATGACATTTTGTGTGCGACATAATGAGTTTGGTGTGCGTTCACATGCTCTGTTTCTCAATGAATTGGGATGCGACGCGAACAAGCTCGTGTCACTATGGGCCCTATCTTGCACCCAGCGCAATTGACTTTGTCAGTGACGCATGTATCATTTCGTATTTTGCACTGGTGCACAGCGGGGTTTTCCCTCCACAGACGCACGTCGGCAAACTAGGGAATGACCTTGCGCTCCCTGGGCGGTTCAGCGCAAAAAAGGAGGCGTGCTCCGGCGCAAACCATCTCTTATGCTATTTTGCAGTTTCAAAAAACAATTGCGCTACTAACCAAAAAAAACTAGTATAAAGTCAGTTGCATATTTAGCATGGTTCATTATTGCTATTTTAAGGGCGCATGCTTGACCATAATGTATAGCGTGCACAACGCGCATTGCTTATCTAATCTACACAGATGCAACAGTTATTTTTGCAAATCATAAATTGTTACAATAAAAAATATAAGATAAGGGAAATCATTAAATCATAAATTGTTACAATAAAAAATATTAATACATGAGATAAGGGAAATCATTGTGGTGATAGTTTTTATTTATTTTGTGTGGCAGCGTTAAACAATTATCATGCAAATAACGATTAAAATATTTTCATAAGTTTGTTGTGTGGCTGTATTACGTTTATTTTATCTAAATAATAATTAAAATGTTTTCATAAGAAACCTTCATGTATGTGAACTTGATTTGTAAGTGTACTTTGGGGTTGGACCTTGCTTGCGTTTCTTGTGTCCGATTTCAAAGCCCCCAAACCCTTTCAGCGGTGAGGGGGGACGCAGCGATGTCCTCCTGTGTGCCCGATTTATGCTGGCAAGCTTGGGATCCCCCCGTCTCCTGACATCATTGTAGTGCTTGGCGCAGCTGATGAGACAATTGCGTCTATTTCCTCTCACGCCTGTTTAACCTACGCTGATTTGGGCGGGTTTATCCTATCCCCATTCAAAACAACTTCTCTGTCTTTGACTGCTCTTACAAGAACGTGGGTCTCCTCGGCTGTGAATCGCTCCTGGCGTGCGCCTGTCAAATCCGTCATAATAATAGCAACCCGCCATGGAACTTGCGCCCTTGCGTTTAAAGGGAATGTTGGATAGCGTTCTGATTGGTTTATTTGAAATTACGCCCAAACCACACCTATGAATAATGAACCTATTTTAGACCAACCCCTTATTGATTTGCGCCCGGCGCTAGACTTATTTCTCCCGCCGGGAAAATAGCAACAGCGCCCAAGATCCGCCCACAAAGTCACTTGCGCTTTGCACTTCGGACTTGCGTTTCAGATCGTTAAAATAGGGCCCATTGTATCCTTCATGTTTCTGAACTTGAGCAAAGTTTTACCATTAGAGGACTTCACGGAGCACTCGTGGCCCATATGGTTCCGGGTTTGTATTTGAAATGGTCAGTCGGGTCCGGGTCAGTCATAGTTAATTACTCCGGGTCCCGAGTCTGATTAATATTGTGTGTAAAACCCGAGTCGAACGGAGAGTGGCCGTGAGCGCTACCGCGCTAAAGCTAGCTCTTTCCTATTATTATTAATAAACCATATATATTCTAAAACCTATTGCAATGAACGAGCAAAGCTCAAGCTGACTCAAGATTTACAAAACGCAAAGCTGTAATGTAAAGTCCCCTGTCACTGGGACAGCAAGTAGACTTTTGAATTTGAAATAATAAGTGGATTTAGCTTTTTTTTAATCGGCAAGAGAGAAATAGAAAGAGAGGCACTTTTTCCTGCTTCTGCTCTATCTAATAGAAATAATAACCATTATAACACCAGTCAGATTTATAATCTATAGACCTGCACTGTCTGTCATTAATATGCTATATGATTGTATTTAATAGAGTTTGATAAAAGGGATCATCTAATTGCTTCATATCTACTACAATCAGTCACATAGGAAAAAGTAAACTACATTTACATACTGTGAATCGTTTTTGAATCGAAAATCGATTCTGGATCGAATCTTGAACCTAAAAATCGGAATCGAATCGAATCGTGAAATTTTCTGAATCGTGCACCCTACATGTTTCTTTAAAAAACATACTTCATTCTTTTATTATAAGTATATACATTCATATACATACAGAAAGGATTTAAATAAAATACAATCCCACTTTTATTTGTATCATAGGTGTGATTGGCAAAGGACAAAAAAGCAGGAAAATATATGGCACGCCTACCATGACGTGGCGACATACATACGCACGCATGCACTCTCTCTCTCTCTCTCTCTCTCACACACACACACACACACACACACACACATAAAATGAAATACAGTTGAAATATAATTTGAGCTCAAAATTGATAGATCTGAGTGGCCAATCGTCAATCTGCGTGGGCAAGTGCCACCCTGACCATTATATAGCCTTGCCAATGTATCAGACTGAACAAAATCAGTCCCTTTTGCATGTAAAGGTAAATAAATCAGTGTGGCTATTTTGAGAGTAAAAATAAGTGACTGGATCTATGAGGATTTTTATGTTTTTGTTAATAAATTTGTGCCCTTTTAGTAAAATCTTTGGTTGCATATGGTAATAATAATAAGGCACACAAGCCACTTACACAACTTGATAAATAAGATTTGCCATTGGTCAGAACATGTTTAATGTTTATAGAATAATTAGTGGGGGCATTAAATACAGATTAATTATTGATTACAACATTTGAACGCTGAATTTAAAGTGGATACTGTTACATTAAACTTACTTAATTCAAATGTTGTGACTTTCTGGAAAGGCAGTCAAGTGCATTTGTCTTTTGCATAGTTCTTTTGGCACAGTCGAGCTACGCGTTTCACACACACACGCACACGGGCAAACCAGATACAGGAATGTGTTTGTTTGTCATTATATTATTCTGTAATCGCAAGATTCACAAACCATTAAGAGGAGCAAATACAGGCGTGTGTTCGTCAGGATGACGTTAGATCCGATTCGCGCATATGCGTGCGTTAACGTAAGTGATTAAAGAATAATAATGCAAGCAAACGTTTTGACACAAACGCAACTTTATATTGATATTGCGAGACAGCATTTCACCTCGACGAGAAATCTGATATTTACATTACTGTCATTAGCTGATTTGAAACGGACAGTTTTGTCAAAGCAGCAAACACCTGGCGGGTTCTCTTAATTGTGCTGTTTGTCTCTGCCTATTCCTTCTATCCATGACCAGCACCACTGATTTAAGTCCTTTATACATAAGGCTAGGTTCATTTACTTAATCTTCATCCTGCTGACAACGTTAACCCCCTGAGATCCAAAAACGCGGGGCCGCGTTTTGACGCATTTTTTCCTGTTTCCTGTGACATCCACTTAAAATACTCCGTCATTCATAATCATACACATACATGTAATACATCATTCGAAACTGTGAAGTCTCTACTTTAATGTGAGTGCCTTCATAATAACAACAAAACTGTGTGCTTTTGGCAAATAAAGAAAATAAACAGGGAGTGCATTTCGACATCTCTGTCTCCTTGACCATTTTCACGTTTCAAACATGAACTGATAACTCCGCCAATACTTGTCACACGAACATGATACATATGTCTAAAGAAAGCCTGAAATGTCTACTTTTACATGATGTAATTAAAATCTGAAGAACTCATTGTCTGTTTGTGTAATCGACATGTAAGTAAAGAGAGGTACAGTTTTTCTGGCTCGACCTCATTAGCGCTAATGTGATCCCACCTTCCCTTGTGCGCGCAATTCATATGGAAATTACCTGATGCGGGCTATGCAAACAAGATCAACGCCCACAAACAATGCTTTAAGAAGCAGCGAGTTTTGACAGTTTCATCCACTTATCAACGCGCTGGGAAGATGACACGCTTTACAGGTGAGGAAGCTCTATGCTCCTGGACAGCGAGGAAGAGTTCACTGTTTCTTCAGACGAAGAGCAGGACTCCGACGATGAACGTTTGTATTTTGAAGAGCGACTTGATCCAGCTGAGGATATAATTTCTGAAGAGTAAGTTTTACCTACATTTGTTGAAATGTTGTGTAACTTTTATATACTGTATACTGACTATTTGCAAGCAGATATTCATAATGACTTTATAAAAAACGTCTCGTAATTGGCAATTTGTATTAACATTAAAATGATAGTTCTTACATTAAACCGTATGCTGATTAGTGTAATGTGAATGTTATAAAGCAATATCACTACTATAACTATAGTGTCCATGCCGACTTATCAATAAGGCTTCTTTATTTGCTCGGGTGTAACATTGTGCTGTAAATGAGCCCGAAGATATGTCATGCGTTAAACAGTATGATTGTATGGTGTGCTGTAAATATACAATATGTCATAAAACAATATCACTATTTAGAATATATTTTGACTTGTGTTTATGCCTCAACAAGTCTTGTTTACGCGACTATCTGTTCGGGTGTAAATGTATCGATGTAGTATCGATGTGCTGTAAATGTGTCCGGAGATATGTAATGTGTTAATATTTAGCCATAAATATGTCCGGTAATGGCCCGTTAACAAAGATATACCGCATCTATGTACCCAATTATCTTATCTCAACTATGCTTTACCGCCTTAGTATTGCTTTATAAGTTTGTTACTGTGGAGCAGGCCAGCTGACAGTCTTGCCTGGGCCCGGGACAAGATAATCTTAGAGCCACCCCCCCCCCCCCCTTACTTTTTACTGGTAACAAGACATTTGGCTTTATCAGATTCAGGACCCACGAATACTGCATATTATACATTGTATAAAACATTTATATATGACACTGTATACTGACACAGAATATCATATAATCACGTATGAATTATGAACAGACTATTGGAAAATCAGTAAAACAACTTCAGCTAATATTATGCCGTGTTTGGACTAAAAATTGATTAAATATTACTCCTCTCTTTAGAAATTTGAAGTAAACATATAAAATCAATCAATATTCAACATGCACGCCTTTGAACCAAAAGCCCCAAGGGATATTATTTTGTAAAGAGCTTTCATGATGAGCATTAGATTTTTGTCAATGAATGCTACTCAGGGTAGAGCCCTGCATTTTAGCCCAAGTCCGAGGAGACCCGACCTTTTTACACCCCTCGGGTCGGGTTTCGGGACAATTTTAACGTCACAGCTGATACGCGGGCGGACCTCGGGCTTATTTAGGCTTCTCCATCTTTTTATATTTTTCAATTTAATTAAAAGAACCTTTTGACAGACAATAATTGCAAAACAAACGTAGTAAGACTTTTATAGCACGAGTCCGCTATAAGCGCAGCCAGCCACACATTTACAATGCAGCTGTTGCATATAACAGCAGGACCTTCAGCGCACAGGGAAAAATTATTAATGTTGGACTAGATTAAATCCTTGGATACTGCGCATAATCTATGCAAACAGCATCCAAGACATAATCTATATATGCATAGCGAAGTTGTAAGATAAGGCAGGTTGCATGTTTATTCTGTTTTATGTTTATTTGGTTTCGTTTTGTAGCTATAGCCCTTTTTATTTTTTTATTTCTGCAACCGTTGCAGCTGCGAGCAGCAGAGCAACCTGCCTCGGCTTTTTAAAATTAGTGTGTGTTGATAATAAACGTTTAAACTAACATTGTGATATGCTGAAAATATATATTTTATATAGTTGTTCTTATAGGCAAGTGAAGTGTTGATATGAGAGTTCAATTCATCAAACATGTCGTCAACTTGCTGTCGGCTGCTAACCGCTTGTTGGTTATCATAAAAAAACTTTAACAAACAAAAATACTCTAAACTGTAAATAAAAAAAGAAATATAACTATTTTGCCATTTAAAACAAATCTGAACTGCTTTAATTGCTGCAAGAGTAGTACAGCTGTGTAAGGAATATGTGTAAGGAGTTATTTTTTGCTATTTCTGCGGATTTCTTTTGCAAAATCTATGCGGAATTTTGCAGAATAATTACAAATGTTTTAAAACGATCTGAGAAAATGTGCGCTGTGAATATTACAAAACAATAAAATATTTTATAATTACATTTTATTAAAGGATTACCCTGAATTAAACTGGACCAACATGAACCAACAGATAATGGATAATGCTGTCACGACCATAGAGTTTTATATAAAATACATATATTACTTTCTACAGTGTAACAGTAAAAATAAAGGCTTCTCATAATGAATGTAGCCTATATCAAGATAATTTAATCTGTTTAACAACACAATGTATATTTATCTTGTAAACGGATTTGAAATAATAAATAATTGTCAGTCACTTGCAATAGAGACGATAGAGATCTCATTATCTTCCCCGCGGTAAGTTTCATTTCAAATTCAAGTTTCACATATTAAATATTAAATAGTTTGTGCTTTCTCTCATAAAAACCTCACAGCAGACAGCACAGACTTCTACTCACAAACACACGCGATGCAGTGACTATATCTGCGGTCACAAATTCCTAATGGGGAGAATTAGGAATTCTATTTTCCTCTATAAGGCCTATATTTTCTCCTTTTCTTTTTTTTCTGAGCACCGGACTTGTGCTGAGTCTGACTCTGACCGGACCTTTTGAGCGTACTGAACTTCAAATTAAATGAATCAAATATTTTCTTTATTTCTTTAACAATTATTCCATAGGTTCTATTTCTGGGCCCCCCTCTGGGCCCACCCCCACCCTGGGCCCGGGACAACAGACCCGTTTGTCCCCCCCTGTCGGCGGGCGTGCCTGTGGAGAATACATTATATTAATTATTAAAAACTTTTGTAGGAATGTGGCAGCATCACTCTCCTCTTCAGCGGGCATTTGCAGAAATGCGACGGACATTCATACAGGGTAAGTCACATTTGCGGGTTTTTCTGTTTTATTAGTAGACTTTTACTGATGTTTTGCGTAGTAATTTGGAAAATACAAGATGTATATATATAAACATATCTGTATTTTCCGAAAATACATGATACAATTAATGTTTTTACTTTTTTTTTTAGTAACGTGGCTTCATCATCATTTACTCGCACGGGGGCATGCAGAAACGAACCCGAAATAAATAAAGTGATACAATTTATATATATATATATTTTTTAAGGTAAAATGTAAGGCAAAATTTGTTTAATTATTCCTCATAACATTTTAATGCCACGATCTACAGAACATCACACAAAAAACATTTTGAGAACTAAACCTAAAAAATAACAAAGGTGATCCTGCCTTGGAAACCCCGGCTACAATTTAGTATTTTTATTTAATTCGGAGATTAAGCGCGTCAAAGCCATGACCAAAAAAAGACAAATGACAAATAATATGTGATTGTTACTGTTAATGATAAAAACTATAAGCTATAATGTATACAATTCATTAAACGTTAATTTATAACAAGAAAAACACTGAAATTAATGATTTTATAGACACTCGGCGTTATTGTTTAGCACAGAAATACCTGCTTGCTTGCTTTGACTTTGATCATCTCTGTATTCACTTTAGATACAGAAAGACCTGATGATATTATTTATTTCAGGAATCTCTTTGCTATCATTTGAAAGTGAACACCGACCATAATAGATAACCACTCGGTTTTAAATACATTTTAAAACTTATGCCCGCCGAAAAACATCCGTTTTGTAATGTTTAGTTTGATGAAATTCTAAATATGAGACGCAGAGCACCTATAGCACGTTCGGCTAAATTGCATGCACAAACATTGCCAGAACGCAATAGCGCAACATCGATAGAACGAAAAACAATCCAAAATGTACAGACTTAAATAATATCAGAATTTACGTTTATAATGAATACATTTTTTAAATCAAATAAGGTCAGAAGTAACAACGTGCAGAACAAATGTGCAAAATGCCTCAAGTGCACGGAAACAAAACACAAGCCAAATAGATAAATCAGATAAACCAGAGTGATTTATAAATAAAATAAAGAAATTAATAAAAAAAGAAAGTATTGCCAGAATTGCCAGCTTCGTCTTTTAAATGTAGAAACAAAGATGCAATGGTTTATTAACATAGGAACCTCTTTTTGGACGTGTAGCCCTGTCACAGGGATTGTTGGATTTCTTAACGCATTTTAAAAATATTTATTGAAAGCTGCTACATCACATATTATTGGCAGCATTATAATAATATGCTGTATATCAATATATTGGGAGAAAGCTGTTATGTGTGAAATCAGATAATGTGTGCACCCATATACGGCCAAAATTGAATGATCCTCATTTCATAACACATCTGCAACGATTCGACTGTGAGATTGGTAGTCGAATCCGGCTTCTCCGATGCATCGAATCTTCAACTATTCGGGGTCACCCCTATTAATTATTAAAAAAAGTTCTCAATATTAGTATGTGTTGCTTTGTACTTTGAAAATACATGATATTAATTAAGATATGTTTTCAGGAATGTGTCTGCAACACCAACTTCGTCTGGTACTCGCACGTTTTGAACAATGGCACGACAACATTTAACTCCATTCCCAAAGAGTTACAGTGTGTGATGGTTTACAAATGTATACCTTATTTTTTATATTTGGAAGTATTTTTAGATGCACACCAAACTTTCACAGCTGACATTTAGAATCCTTTTCTTTTAATTAGAGCCATATTGTACTGGTCATATAAAATATTGTTACATGTATACATATTGTTACTTTATTATTTATAATTACAATGAAGCTTCTTTATTTATAATTACAATAAAGCTTCTTAAATCTATTGTATTGTTCATGTTGTTAGCATTTTTTGCAACCCTGTAAGACTTTTATTTTACTAAAAAAGTCTTTTGTACTTTATTTTAACCTATTTTTTTTAACTACAAGCAAAAGTTTTTCTCTTTAACCCCCTGGGGTCCAAAAACGCGGGGCCGCGTTTTGACGCATTTTTTCCTGTTTCCTGTGACATCCACTTAAAATACTCCGTCATTCATAATCATACACATACATGTAATACATCATTCGAAACTGTGAAGTCTCTACTTTAATGTGAGTGCCTTCATAATAACAACAAAACTGTGTGCTTTTGGCAAATAAAGAAAATAAACAGGGAGTGCATTTCGACATCTCTGTCTCCTTGACCATTTTCCTCAAACACGTTTCAAACATGAACTGATAACTCCGCCAATACTTGTCACACGAACATGATACATATGTCTAAAGAAAGCCTGAAATGTCTACTTTTACATTATGTAATTAAAATCTGAATAACTCATTGTCTGTTTGTGTAATCGACATGTAAGTAAAGAGAGGTACAGTTTTTCTGGCTCGACCTCATTAGCGCTAATGTGACCCCACCTTCCCTTGTGCGCGCCATTCATATGGAAATTACCTGATGCGGGCTATGCAAACAAGATCAACGCCCCCAAACAATGCTTTAAGAAGCAGCGAGTTTTGACAGTTTCATCCACTTATCAACGCGTTCGGAAGATGACACGCTTTACAGGTGAGAAGCTCTATGCTCCTGGACAGCGAGGAAGAAGAGTTCACTGTTTCTTCAGACGAAGAACAGGACTCCGACGATGAACGTTTGTATTTTGAAGAGCGACTTGATCCAGCTGAGGATATAATTTCTGAAGAGTAAGTTTTACCTACATTTGTTGAAATGTTGTGTAACTTTTATATACTGTATACTGACTGTTTGCAAGCAGATATTCATAATGACTTTATAAAAAACGTCTCGTAATTGGCAATTTGTATTAACATTAAAATGATAGTTCTTACATTAAACCGTATGCTGATTAGTGTAATGTGAATGTTATAAAGCAATATCACTACTATAACTATAGTGTCCATGCCGACTTATCAATAAGACTTCTTTATTTGCTCGGGTGTAACATTGTGCTGTAAATGAGCCCGAAGATATGTCATGCGTTAAACAGTATGATTGTATGGTGTAAATATTCAATATGTCATAAAACAATATCACTATTTAGAATATATTTTGACTAGTGTGTTTATGCCTCAACAAGTCTTGTTTACGCGACTATCTGTTCGGGTGTAAATGTATCGATGTAGTATCGATGTGCTGTAAATGTGTCCGGAGATTTGTAATGTGTTAATGTTTAGCCATAAATATGTCCGGTAATGGCCCGTTAACAAAGATATACCGCATCTATGTACCCAATTATCTTATCTCAACTATGCTTTACCGCCTTAGTATTGCTTTATAAGTTTGTTACTGTGGAGAATACATTATATTAATTATTAAAAGCTTTTGTAGGAATGTGGCAGCATCACTCTCCTCTTCAGCGGGCATTTGCAGAAATGCGACGGACATTCATACAGGGTAAGTCACATTTGCGGGCTTTTCTGTTTTATTAGTAGACTTTTACTGATGTTTTGCGTAGTAATTTGGAAAATACAAGATGTGTATATATAAACATATCTGTATTTTCCGAAAATACATGATACAAATAATGTTTTTAATTTTTTTTTAGTAACGTGGCTTCATCATCATTTACTCGCACGGGGGCATGCAGAAACGAACCCGAAATAAATAAAGTGATACAATTTATATATATATTTTTTAAGGTAAAATGTAAGGCAAAATTTGTTTAATTATTCCTCATAACATTTTAATGCCACGATCTACAGAACATCACACAAAAAAACATTTTGAGAACTAAACCTAAAAAATAACAATGGTGATCCTGCCTTGGAAACCCCGGCTACAATTTAGTATTTTTATTTAATTCGGAGATTAAGCGCGTCAAAGCCATGACCAAAAAAACAAATGATAAAAACTATAAGCTATAATGTATACAATTCATTAAACGTTAATTTATAACAAGAAAAACACTGAAATTAATGATTTTATAGACACTCCGCGTTATTGTTTAGCACAGAAATACCTGCTTGCTTGCTTTGACTTTGATCATATTCACTTTAGATACAGAAAGACCTGATGATATTATTTATTTCAGGAATCTCTTTGCTATCATTTGAAAGTGAACCCCGACCATAATAGATAACCACTCGGTTTTAAATACATTTTAAAACTTATGCCCGCCGCAAAACATCCGTTTTGTAATGTTTAGTTAGATGAAATTCTAAATATGAGACGCAGAGCACCTATAGCACGTTCGGCTAAATTGCATGCGCAAACATGGCCAGAACGCAATAGCGCAACATCGATAGAACGAAAAACAATCCAAAATGTACAGACTTAAATTATATCAGAATTTACGTTTATAATAAATACATTTTTTAAATCAAATAAGGTCAGAAGTAACAACGTGCAGAATAAATGTGCAAAATGCCTCAAGTGCACGGAAACAAAACACAAGCCAAATAGATAAATCAGATAACCCAGAGTGATTTATAAATAAAATAAAGAAATTAATAAAAAAACAAAAGTATTGCCAGAATTGCCAGCTTCGTCTTTTAAATGTAGAAACAAAGAGGCAATGGTTTATTAACATAGGAATCTCTTTTTGGACGTGTAGCCCTGTCACAGGGATTGTTGGATTTATTAACGCATTTTAAAAATATTTATTGAAAGCTGCTACTTCACATATTATTGGCAGCATTATAATAATATGCTGTATATCAATATATTGGGAGAAAGCTGTTATGTGCGAAATCAGATAATGTGTGCACCCATATACGGCCAAAATTGAATGATCCTCATTTCATAACACATCTGCAACGATTCGACTGTGAGATTGGTAGTCGAATCCGGCTTCTCCGATGCATCGAATCTTCAACTATTCGGGGTCACCCCTATTAATTATTAAAAAAAGGTCTCAATATTAGTAATACTGATGTGTTGCTTTGTACTTTGAAAATACATGATATTAATTAAGATATGTTTTCAGGAATGTGTCTGCAACACCAACTTCGTCTGGTACTCGCACGTTTTGAACAATGGCACGACAACATTTAACTCCATTCCCAAAGAGTTACAGTGTGTGATGGTTTACAAATGTATACCTTATTTTTTATATTTGGAAGTATTTTTAGATGCACACCAAACTTTCACAGCTGACATTTAGAATCCTTTTCTTTTAATTAGAGCCATATTGTACTGGTCATATAGAATATTGTTACATGTATACATATTGTTACTTTATTATTTATAATTACAATTAAGCTTCTTTGTTTATAATTACAATAAAGCTTCTTAAATCTATTGTATTGTTCATGTTTTTAGCATTTTTTGCAACCCTATAAGACTTTTATTTTACTAAAAAAGTATTTTGTACTTTATTTTAACCTTTTTTTTTTTTTTAACTACAAGCAAAAGTTTTTCTCTTTAAGTCTCAAGCAAAAGTTTTTCTCTTTAAGTCTCCCCACAGTCACAGTTCTTTTGTCCCAACATTCCTCACTGAGCCATTAGGGGGTTGGGTCTCCTCAGGTGTAAAACACATCAATATTCATGACCATTGACCCTCCCATGCATATTGCCTTTACACAGCAAAAAGTGTCTTACAAAAGTTAAATTAATGTATTTTTTCACGTGAATGAGTGGGTTAAATGGTTTTTACATCTTTTTGTAGCAAATTCCCGACTCTACAAGAGTAGATAACTTTTTTGCTTGTTAACAAATGTTTAGGATGTGTTCCTTGGCCTTATTTCAGCAACTTTTTGTTTTCTTTTTTTTACTAACCACGCATAAACATCATTTACTTAAAAATACAAACATGTACATACATTTATCTTAAATATTATTATAGCACAGTTTGTGCTGAATACAGTGTAATGTGATATTAGCCATTAATGTGTTTTAAAGCAACTGAAAAAAGACCAAATGTGAGAGCATCTCAGAACCTCTGACTGTGTCCAAAAAGGGTCCGACCCCAGAGGGTTAAGTCTCAAGCAAAAGATTTTCTCTTTAAGTCTCCCCACAGTCACAGTTCTTTTGTCCCAACATTCCTCACTGAGCCATTAGGGGGTTGGGTCTCCTCAGGTGTGAAACACATCAATATTCATGACCATTGACCGTCCCTTGCATATTGCCTTTACACAGCAAAAAGTGTCTTACAAAAGTTAAATCAATGTATTTTTTCATGTGAATGAGTGGGTTAAATGGTTTTTACATCTTTTTGTAACAAATTCTCTACTCTACAAGAGTAGATAACTTTTTTGCTTGTTAACAAATGTTTAGGATGTGTTTCTTGGCCTTATTTCAGCAACTTTTTGTTTTCTTTTTTTTACTAACCACGCATTAACATCATTTACTTAAAAATACAAACATGTACATACATTTATCTTACATATTATTATAGCACAGTTTGTGCTGAATACAGTGTTATGTGATATTAGCCATTAATGTGTTTTAAAGCAACTGAAAAAAGACCAAATGTGAGAGCATCTCAGAACCTCTGACTGTTTCCAAAAAGGGTCCGACCCCAGAGGGTTAACTTGTTGTGACTTTTCCGCGGCCGCGCGGCATCTGCAGCTGGATCTCAGCCGCCCCTCAAAGACCCCTCCCTATTCTACTTCTGATTGGCTAGTTTGTTAGTTTGGTTGAGAGTGAAATATGTGTTTCTCTCATTCTATTTGTAGGCAAACGCATGATTTTTTTTTTTTATTCGCAGCCAACACCACACGCCGGAGATCCGACTGCAAGCTCTTTGGTGAGCTCTGCTTTGAATGAAGTTCCATCGTGACAAATAAACAAACTACTTGCGGAGTGATATGAGGTCATTTATAACGGTGCCTTGCAAACCCCCCCCCATACACACACAAAAAAATTGGATTTGCATGATCTATGAAAGCCTCATTTTCAGGTCGGAAAAGCCGGAATTCCGGATTTATCCGGAAGAATCACACCCCTGTTGTATGTATTTTCTACACTTTAGTGAGGTGTTTTGTCATACCTGCAAACTCAGAAGGGCTGAAAAAGGTGACACATTGTATACGCCCCCCCCCCACCGAAAAAAAAATAAGGGTAGACAAAATTTTCTTCAGGTAAAACAACCTTTATTAACACCGCTATAAAACAACCTTACAACTGGTGAATGGTAAATTATCTTTTTTCAATGCGTGAACTTTTAATCTTTGTATAGCGACTTGTGAATGTGTTAGCATTTAGCCGAGCCTCATTCATTCCTATGGCTCCAAACAGGGATGAATTTAGAAGCCACCAAACACTTCCATGTTTTCCCTATTTAAAGACTGTTACATGAGTAGATACATGAGTAAGTATGGTGGCACAAAATAAAACTTTTGTTTGGAGCCATAGGAATGAATGGGGCTAGGCTAAATGCTAACACATTCATAAAGCGCTGTACAAAGATTGAATGTGCACGCATTGAAAAAAGATAGATGAATTAATACATGCCTAAGTTGAGGTAAGAACATAGTTGCTTTAAGGCTAACTTAACTGCCAGAGCAGGGGCCTCATTTATAAAATGCTCCGCAGAAACCAGCGTACATTTGATCTTACGATCATTTATCAAAAACACGTACGTGTGATTCACAAAACAAACGCACGCACAGAAAACGCGCATACCCATTTCTTTCAGATGTGAAATCAATAAATCGCAAATTATCTTGAACTAGTATGCATCTGAACAGTTACAGATTTCCGCCTTTAAACGATGCCTAATTAATGCCATTGACATATAAAAGAGCTCATGTCAATGTTTAAACCCTTTATGAGCAGCAAGAATGGCTTATATTTTCAAAAACCTGCAGCAATCGGACAAGCGCTGCAAAAGTGCCTCAAAACTAACCTCAAAACTAACGTCAGTGTCCATTAAAGTATCGCCACAGAATGTATCCTCCTTAAACGGCCTCTGGTGGGTAGCGGTAGCGTGAAAAGTTTAATCCATGGGGAAAGCTGATGCAACCAAGCCTTTTTAGAGAAGCTGCTGGCAACGCAAAGACCCGCCCTTCAGGTAACCTCATTTGTTCAGCTCCCATCCATTGATCAATCGGCTATCCTAACCTTAACCACACTGTTATGACATCACGTGATGACCAAAGAGCTTTTATTGTTTTTGTGAAGCAGACTGCAGTAGGTTTTTGAAACTTTTCGGGGCGAGCTCCGCTCCGCCAAAGGCGGACCAAAACTTATACTTCCTGTGAAGCGCCTAGAGCGCCGTTGATCCGGGGATCGCTTTGGAAGCGAGCGGAAAGAGTGCGGGGCCAAGAGAGGCGAAAGGAAGGAGTTGTGGCTATATAGTATAGCGGAGCACCACAGAAAAGTGCTTCTCTCTGTCTTTTTTGTACGGTGTGTGTTGGACAAACCGATCCGGTGTGGAATAAGCGGAGGCCTGGCTGTAGTCCTGAAAGGAAGAAACAGAAGTTGTAATTGACTGGGTAAAGGAAGTATTAAAGATATGAGTCACTGGCTGAGTATGTGAGAAGTGTTGCTATCCAAATTCGGATGTGTTTGCATGTGTGGGTACCTTTCGACTGGAACATTGAGGATTACTCACCGAGTTAGCGTCTAAGACAAACGGCAACAGTGAACAAGCTCCAAGAGGAATAAAGACCAGCAGGGTGTTTACCGTGATATGTGAGTAAGAGTTTCCGTTTACATGATGAAGTGTTGAGAAGAAAATATTACCTGACGTGTGTTGTGAGTCCATTAAACAGTTTGCGGCCCCACGGCAGAGAGAAGCGTGGGCGAGCCGGGGAGTAACACTGAAACCCATAGGAGGTCAGCGTGGTAAAGCATTGCCATCACAGGTGAGTAACATCGATACATTTTGTTAAGTAATTTTGAAGAGGGTATATTACCTAACGTGTGTTGTGAGTATAGCACTCAGAGTTGCGGCCCAACTGTGGAGAGAAACGTGGGTGAGCCTAGGAGTTTAACTGGGAGTGAGCACAGGAGGTCTGACGTCCATATCTAGGTGCTTTCCCCCCTCTACTGAGAACAACGCCCGACCAGCCACACGACGAACCCTGAACGACTCTGGCCAAGTCCTTAGTCTACTTAAAGGTGTGGAGTGCCGTGGGTGAGTCTTTGTCGTCATTGTGTGTGTGCGCACTAGAGCTTGCAGTGTAGTGCTGTGCTTGCATTGACAGAAGCCACTACGAGTTCAGCGGAATCGTGAGGAGATACAGCACGTTGAGGCTAAGAGGAACATGAGGTAAAGGCCGCTGCAAATAGGACTTCCTGCGTGTAAGCGGCGAACCCTTTCTGGCTCGGGAAGAGGGCAGTGGTGAAACCTACCTACAATTCAGTGTGAGTAGACCATCTCGGATAATATTATTTTGGACGGAGGGTCACTGTGTAACGTGGGTGGCTTTAATGAAAGCGGAGAAGTTAAATCTATTTGCAAAAGGTGTTTATTAGAAAAATCCCAAAAAGGGCCAGCAAACATATCCATTAGGGGTGATCCAAAAACGTAATCCAAAACAGGCACAATATCAGGGCAGGCGGCAAACAGGCAATATATCCAAATAACAGGCACAGGTCAGAAACAGGAACAGAATACAAATAACAGGATTACAGATAACAGGAACAGATTCAAACAGGAACAGATTCAAACAGGAACAGATTCAAACAGGTAACAGAGTGGTAAGGCTAAACATTAATCAGCAGCTAACAGGTGAACAGGAAGTGACTTATATACAAAACAGACAGGAAGTGTGAAGTGAAACATGGCAGGATGTATATCAAAATAAAAGCCAGAACAGAACAGGATGTCAAAATAAAAGTCCAAAATGCAAAAATACACAGAATACAGAAAACACAGAACAAAACCATTACACACTGCTATAAACATCTGCATGAAATAACCAGCTTTTGTGTGTGGAGCCTCTTCAAGAAGTTCGCCCCTGTTCAATATCCCTGGAACCGTAAAGGAGGGGGAGCTAGGGAAGCGTTCGGCTCTGCACGATAATCCCCGATGTCCTCTCGATACACCCGGTGCCTCAGGTAGGCTGTGTGCTATCTCTGTCTGCTGGAGGCCCGTAAATCAAATGTACACTGTGTATGGGTATCGCCTCCATGAGCCTGAGGAGGAAAAGTGAAAGCTCAGTAACCTGTGGAATTCTTACCTCTGCTTACAGCCACGAACCTGAGGAGGAAAAGTGAAAGCTCAGTGACCTGTGAAATTCTTACCTCTGCTTACAGCCACGGACCTGAGGAGGAAAAGTGAAAGCTCAGTAACCTGTGAAATTCTTACCTCTGCTTACAGCCATGAACCTGAGGAGGAAAAGTGAAAGCCCAGCAACCTGTGAAATTCTTACCTCTGCCACGAACCTGAGGAGGAAAAGTGAAAGCTCCGTAACCTGTGAAATTCTTACCTCTGCTTACAGCCACGAACCTGAGGAGGAAAAGTGAAAGTTCAGTAACCTGTGACATTCTTACCTCTGCTTACAGCCACGAACCTGAGGAGGAAAAGTGAAAGCCCAGCAACCTGTGAAATTCTTACCTCTGCTTACAGCCATGAACCTGAGGAGGAAAAGTGAAAGCTCAGTAACCTCTAAAATTCTTACCTCTGCTTACAGCCACGAACCTGAGGAAAAGTGAAAGTTCAGTAACCTGTGACATTCTTACCTCTGCTTACAGCCACGAACCTGAGGAGGAAAAGTGAAAGCCCAGTAATCTGTGAAATTCTTACCTCTGCTTACAGCCACGACCACAGAGGATCCAAATGCCCCCCCTTTTGCTATGAAAGCCCGAGGACTGGGATGTTTTAAATATTTAACCCCCCCTTGCTATGAAGATCTGAGGACTGGAGAGATGTTGTTTTTTAAAATATTTATTTCCCCCTAGTGAACTTTTAATATTTAATAAAAGTTTTTAAGTTTTAATCCTCTGTCTGTCTGGTCATTGGGGTGTTTTGGGACCTCCTCGGGGTGGAACTAGGAGGAGCGTGACCCGCGACAGGGGCGGTCCGCTTCTCCGACCTGTGACATATATGTGCCCATAGTTACCAATAATAGTGTTCAAATCATCACTGACACTTACCCCGCTACGTGTTGTTTCAGGTTGGAGCTTGAATTCCTGTGTACGCTTAGATGTCAGTTCGTTTTGGTGCACAAAACATGCATCGCATTATGAATCTATTTTTTTGACCTCTTGGAGTGAAAACATAGAGCGAACTTGAGGCCACGCGTGATCTGCCTCCGATAGCTAGCACATGCCTTCGGCCACCTCCTTTCTACGTGCACTAAAGGGTGTGATCGGGTGTGTGTGTAGCCACTATATATTGTGTGTGTGTGTGTGTGTCTTAATCAGGTGGGTGATTTATAGTTTTGGTTTTAAGTGTAGCTACTCCCTAGCAGTTTAAAAAAAATACTGGCTAGGGCTGAGATTTGATCTAATCTTAAAAAAAAGTGGGATTAGTCTTTAAAAAGTCTGTTGGGGTTTTGTTGTTAAGGCATATGTAAATCGAGATTGATGATAACAGACTAGCGAGAGCTGGCACAAGCGAATTTGTCAAGAGACTAGAGTGAATGGAGAGCTATATCGTGAGTCAATTTAAATGCAGTGATTTCTTTTTGTGTGAGAAAAAGTGAACAAACATTTACATTTACACCCCGGTTTGTAAACCAGGACGGGAACGGCGGCCATATGATTCATTTGCAGCCTGGACGCGGCGGAGTGTGTGTCTCCTCTCTGCTCTGATCTGCAGCGTGAGGCTACTGAGAGACTGACGCGGCCGCCTGCGAGTTTTGGATGGGAGTGGCTCACAACAGCACCCACTGCTTGTTGAGCACAGTATGTCTAACTGCAGAGTGATTTGTGCTTTCGAGTCTCCAAAACACCAGTAAAAGTGGGTGGATTTGTCGCTTTTGACAAAAAAAATATGTTTGTGTTATAATCAGTGCTTGAAATGGGGGGAAAAGGTGTCGGTACTCTCTTTGCATTGGCAAAACATGACATTTTTACAGTGAAAAACAAAAAGATATTGCTGTTACAACAACAATTTATTGTTATTTATTAACAATTTAAATGTATTTAAACATGTTTTTGTGTGCGTGGCTGCGTGTGTGTGAGTATTTCTTTACAAAGACTACTAAACATTTTCTTTTTAGAAGTTGGTCATTAATAAACTTAATAGTCTTGAAGTTTGTTAAGATGGTGTACAACAATTGCAGATGTTAAACAACCAAGAAAACAGCTCTGATTTTGTCTTTCAGTCATATTTCGATATAGTTACAAGACAGCAAACATAGTAAACAACTTAATAAGAAGTAGGCCTACACTCGGGTTTTATGTTCAAATCACTTACATTTTAGACGAAATATTGACTGTTTTGGTCTATTTTAGCAGCGAAAATAGATCTGATTAATCCAAACAAAGATCACAGCATAGCGCGTTTCACAGCAACACTCAATCGTGGTTTGAATGATCGGTGATTCGAACGAATCGGTTGAGTCAAAGATTCAATGACCCATTCACAAACATCTGTCTCATTCTTGATGAATCGGCCATTTGAACGGATTGCTTGAATGAACGACTCAATGACTCGCTTAATAAAACCGCTTATCACCTGTATTTCCGCACTCACTATAGACAAACCAGTCCAAACACATTTTAATTTTTTTTCAGGAGTTATCTATATACAAAATGATAACTTTTGATGACAGTAATTTAGTGATAAAAAAATTAACACATTTTTTTCAGATTAAATTTTTTCCCTCCCATCCTGTAGTCACTCGCACCCCCCCACGATAGTGTCGGCGCCGGTTGAGAACCACTGCCTTAAATGATCACGTTTGAGATGAAGAAATTTGTTGTGATCTTGTGCATGGCACTATCATTCCACATGAGCACCAACAGCGTTTTCTGTGATGTAATAAACATTTTGAGTCTATTGCAAATAAGTCTATTGCACATTATTTTCAATAACGGTGTTGAATATAGCCAAGATTTGAAAACATTACGTTAGATTTGTAAGATATAAAACTGTGATTGTGACTTTTTGACTGATCACGGAAATAAGGACACAAGTTGGATCTGGGGCATTTTAAGTTTTTTAAAGATTCTGAAAGAGTAGTTTCCAAGCTTTCCAACGATGTGTAACACATGGTTATATACACATCTCATAATATTTGCAAAAGTTGTGGCCATTTGAAGGTAGGCAATCAAAAAATCTTAAAGTGGAGAAAATGGCCTCTAAATATTTAAGGCTCTATCATACACCCGGCACAATGCAGCGCAATGCGCGACGCAAGTGTCTTTTGCTAGTTTCAACCCTGCACAATTATCATTTTCACGTTTAGCGCCACGTTGTTTAAATAGCGAATGCATTTGCGCCTATAAGCGCTATGCTCTGAAAACGAGGTGTGTTCAGGCGCATTGTATTGCGCCTACAAACGGGACGACAATGCGGGTTTGCTTATCACACACATGAATGCGCAGCAGCACAAAAACGCTTTTAAATATGAAAGATTAAAGAATAAAAATGTAAAAGATTATTATTGAGTCTCTTGGACATAAATGAGAACCGATTATGAGACGTTAGAAGGCGCAAAGAGCTGCTTCACATGTAGCCTGTGTCACGGTCGGCTCGCAAACCGTGACAAAGAAGGAGACATCGCGTGAGGTAAGGATGAAAGAATGAATTACATTTATTAAAGTAAATAATAAAACAGGGATTAACGTTAAAGCAAACAACTAAACAGGAACTAGGACGACACAGGAAGCGAGGGGAGCAAGCGACGTCACTCAAAAGATAACTGCTTATATGCGCCGGCGCCAGCATCCACACAGGTGTAAGTCCGCACCATCATGACATCACACACTCGAACACCGTCCTGCAAAACAAGAAAAGACAAAAATACCAACGCTTTGACCACCACTGGGGGTCATAACACCTGGTAAGTAAATAAATGCTTTGCTTTAAACAAATGCATCTATTTTTAAATGGTAGCTACCCCACAGATTTATTGTATATGACAACTCTGTCTGTACCTGTGGATATGGTGAGATGAGAAACATTTTTAAGTAATGCTTTTTTTAAAAAAAAAACACAGCACTGTCTGAGTGCTAAAGGGCTCTTCGCACGTTTGGAAATTCTTTATCTCTTGTTTGTTACAAATAAAGTATTTTAAGAGTACAAACTTTTTCTTGCATATTTGCAAATTTTTTGCAAATGCTATTTTTGCTTCAATGACTGAATGAAAACGGCTTTTAAAGGTTTTAATAAAAAATAAAAATTTCAATACAAATAAAAACAACACAATTTTTTAAACATTAATTTTAAACTGGTGCTCTTCTTCCTTCGCTTAGTTTTTCAGTTTACAAATTCTGCTTTCTAAATACGGATTAGACATGGCACCAGGCACAACAAGCTTTTAAATGGGATGAGAGATAAGACTCTCAATGGTTTATTGCACGTTACGCTCAAAACACACCCATTACTCATTAGGTGAATATGAACAATCCTTTTAGTCCGTGTGCTTGGCGCATAAACCATTTTTACCGTTGTTAAATTAGCAAAAGTGGAATCAGACACACCCGTTTAGACCGTGCGCTTTAGACAGTTAAAATAGAGCCCTGTGTGTGTGTTTGTGTGAGCATTCTACATTGCATTTGTGCACAAGTACCAGGCCTTCTTTCTGTGTGAAAATTTTCACATTTTTTGCATTTCCCATTCATTTTCATTTCACCCCAAAGACCAGATTAATATTTTTTACATACCTTCAGAACAACCGAATCAAGCTCAGTTTTATGTGTATGTATAGATAGATAATGGAAAAAAGTGGAAAAGTCACAAAGTTTATATCTCTGAGATAAAGGGAACCACTTTTTTATTATAGACCCGAAATGAATTTTCCTTATCAGAAATATCAACCTTAAAATTAGAGCCATTCATTTGGAGGATGTAATTTAGGAAATTGACACGGCAATTTACCATGATCAGGCAACAGGAGAACTTAAGAGTCTTATAAAAAAAGCTAATTTACAAGAAAACATGACAAATGCACTTACATGATTTTGGATCTGAGCTCATCCTTTTTTCCACATTTTTGTTTTAGATGTTTGTAAAAGTCAACATAATATCCAATGAAAAACAATGTTGCATCAGAGTGGGTGGTGAGTTAGTTTGATTCAGATACTGTATAAACGAAAGAACAGTAAGGAGATCAGAATAAACTCATGACAGGAAGAGACTTTACTCATGGCCTATGAGACAGAAGATCATGAGACTCAATACTGCTTTCCTGCCATTAACTCTTCATGCATCAAGACAAAACGCTCCACATATGAATACAAAATCATGTATGTGTTTTTCTCATTGCTGTCAATATGGACTGTGTTTATGAATCTGCTGGTGATCATCTCCATCTCTCACTTCAAGAAACTTCACACTCCAACCAACATGCTCATTCTCTCTCTGGCTGTGGCCGACCTGTTCGTAGGACTTATTGTCATGCCCTTGGAGGCGATTAGGTTGATTGAAACATGTTGGTACTTTGGAGACATTATCTGTAGACTGTTTTTATTAATCTTGGGATTGCTCCTCTCCACATCTCTGAGTAATTTAGTTTTAATAGCTGTTGACCGTCATGTGGCTGTGTGTCACCCTCTGCTGTACCCACAGAAAATAACAACAACTAGAACAATAATTATTATCTCTGTTTCCTGGTTCTGCTCTTTAGTTTGTACCATTTCAGTTGTTATAATTACCTCACAAAGAAATTACACATGTTATGGAGAATGTACATATACGCCTACTTTTGCACTGATAATCATTGACCTGTTCCTGTCTTTCCTGTTTCCTTGTACCATCATTATAACTTTATATTTGAGAATCTTTTATGTGGCACATCAGCAGGTTAAAGTTATAAACTCTCTGTTGAGGAGTGGAAAACATCTAACAGACAGTTCAGTGAGGAGGAAATCTGACAGCAAAGCCGCTCTGACATTAGGAATCATTGTGACGGTTTATCTGTTTTGTTGGATTCCCTATTATAGTTTAAATTTAACACCAATCACAAGAATGACTTCTGTTATATCCTATTTCATGTTATGGATGTTGTATATTAATTCAGGTCTGAATCCTCTCATCTATGCTATATTTTACCCCTGGTTTAGAACGTCAGTTAAACACATCCTAAATCTATCCAAAATATTTAAAACAGCATAAGGTTCTGGATTTACTAGCATTGTTTAAAATGGTCAATGAGGGGTTTAACACAAACTATGACACTTGCATGGAGAGTGCTTTACCATATTGCTAATACATGTTTAGTTTATGTAAATGTTAACCTAATTATGAAACGTTTTTTATCCATGGTCTTTATACATACTGAGATCCATAACGTTGTTGCTTCCTTATTAACACAAACAAAAACTAAAAAATATATAATGTTTTTTAAGGGACATCCTTTTGTGCTCATCCTTTATTCCATCTGCTTTGTGCCTCCATAACGCTCCATAATGTTTCCCTCATCTAAAATAGAAAACATGGGTATAGACTGATATTTTTCTGATGTCTATCATCAGGCTTTTAGGAAAAAAATTAACAGATTGTTTAATGTAATGGTAATGAAGGCATTCTCTGAATTTATAACTATGTAACATCTATAGTGGTTGGATTGCTCTTTTCAAACTAAGGGAACACACATAGCGATTATAATGTATAATGTACACTGTACTGCACTGTAAGTTGTTTTGAATAAAAGTGTCTGCCAATTGTGTAAATGTTTATGAAAACTGCAGTCCAAATATATAATTATATACTACATGTAAAGGTACTTTTAAAAAAACTGCCTATGATGTTTAGCCATACTACTAAGGCACAATAATACCATTCCATAAAAATTTTTTTTTTTAATTTGATTAAAATAATTAGTCAACTTTTACCAATGAATTATTTTTATGTGCATAAATGACTGTTGGCTTACTGAACATTTCTTACATGACCGTGCAAGACATGACACTGACCTGCATGAAGAGCAACTATTGCATCAGTCTGTCAATCTCCCTCCATGTGAGTTTGTTTCACACTTTTAATGACGCTTTGGGGGATTATCTTTGGATGCAGCATATAGGTGTTAACAGGACCCTTAAGACCCTGCACACATTTTCAATAGCAAGGCATAACAAAAAATTCAGAGCCTTCAGAGTTTACTGTAATTGATTTCACAGTTCATTTCTATCTTGATCATGTCAGTACCAAGAGGTCAAATGAGCAAAGATATTGTTTCTGCATCTAGGACTAATCAGCCCATGTTTCTTTCTTTCTAGGAGGCCCATTTTTATTACAGAGATCTAAATCCTGCTTTATAATGCTATCAGATTGACTACATCTATAAGACCATTATGTAAAAGTACTTAAACATTTTTTAAAGTAACCAGGGCCGGCCCGTTCAACAGGTGATTGCCTGGGGCCCCGCAACAAGACAAGGTCCCTCCATGCATAAAAATTATTTTGTCATTGCACAAATCTCATAAACGAGCAGGTAGTACACACTACATGTGCAGGGACCTTATTGATTAAAATAGGATCACAAAGACGGTAGGTGAAAAAAAACACAGGGATTGAACAACAGGATAAATTCCCGACACAACAATCTACAGTAAAATGATAATAATACAAAGTCTTAGTATAAGTAAAGACACAAAACATTACAAAATAAGAACAGAGTGGTCTACATTGCATAATGTTAATGACGCGATGGTGCTTGCGGAGGTGTGTCTCATTGCGCATGCTTGGAAATTAAACGTTTTGGAGGTAACACTTTATTATAATGTTCATGATTTAACATTAGTTAATGTATTAACTAACATGAACAAACCATGAGCAATACATTTGTTACAGTATTTATTCATTTTTGTTAATGTTAGTTAATAGAAATAAAGCTGTTCATTGTTTGTTCATGTTAGTTCATGGTGCATTAACTAACGTTAACCAAAATTTTAATAAAGTATTAGTAATTGTTGAAATTAATATTAATAAAGATTAATAAATGCTTCACAAGTGCAGTTCATCATTAGTTCATGTTAACTAATGTAGTTAACTAATGTTAATTAATGAACATTATAATGAAGTGTTACCGTTTTGGATTATGGGTAATGTAGTATTGTATAACAACGCAATGTTTACATTACATCTTTTGATAAAGATAAAAACAAGACTTATTTTAGTGAGGTTGCCGTGGTGGGTTTTGGCAAACTTTGACATTAAAACAACATTAAAAACCTTTTAGGAGCTTTTAAGAGAAAAGGAGAAAAGCAGAGAAAGAGAACCAATCACAAGGTAAAGGTATTTTCTGCTTTACATTGTTTAATGCCTTTGCTAATTTAAAAACATAAGAAAAATGTCCATCACCCTTTCTAAATTAAATCACTTGAAAAAAGACCATTATACTATATAGTTTACTGCAGTAAGTAGAGCATTTATCCAATCATTTTTCAGCCATTGACGTCATGGTCAGAGAAATCTGCCTGGGCCTTCAGGATTTTCAGTGCTGGCTTTTTGCATCGTTTGATTGGATTGACGGCAGCAGCCACAGAATATTATTTTATCTGTCCCGGCTATAAACAAAACTGACAGTTATGTATGCCATGATTGATTTTGAAGTAAAAAAATCCAGTTGAAATTATTTCCATCAGCATAAAAACCTGGATAAGAGCATGTGACAGACAGATAGCTGTACACATTGACATGTTTGGTGGTGTCCACTGTTTCGGTCGAATGGACATTCTCAGCCCTACAACAAATTAAAACTTTTATGCCAGAAACACTACTGGACAGTCTTGACTTTCACAATTAGCCTCCAAAGTGATAGAAAATGACTTGTTGTACAACAGAGTGATTGAACTCTTCTTAAGGAAAGAAAGGAAGATGATAATCCACAGGCTAATTTGGTGAGTTTAATCCATTTTATTTAGTAAGCAAATAATATTTGTAAAATGTAAATTATGTGACTATCAATTTTTTATAGTAAACCTTTGATAAACTCTTTGCATTATCTTTAAAGAATAGACTGTTAACAAAGGGGCTGTTTACACTTGGTATTAAGATGTGTTTTCGTTGATCGGATCACAAGTGGACGAGAGAGACACATCACCTGGTATTTAAATCTGTCTCTTTTGTCCACTTTCGACCGATTCTGTCATTAATACTTTGAGGGGGGTGATCTGTGAGAATGTGGGTGAGTCTATCAGCTGTCATTTGAACGTGAGCAGGAGTAATTAATGATGAGTTTATATGGACGCAAACTAATATTATGTCCAGGGTTCGTACGGTCATGAAAAACCTGGAAAAGTCATGGTATTTTAAAATGGCAATTCCAGGCTTGGAAAAGTTTTGGAAAAATTGTTGGAAATTTGTTTCACAATCTCTGTATGGTAAATGGACTGCATTTATATAGTGTTTTTAACAGACCTATGGCCATCCAAAGCGCTTTTACAAGTTGCCTCACATTCACCCATTCACTCACGCATTCATACACCGACGGTGGTGTCAGCCATGCAAGGCGCCATCCAGCTTGTCGGGAGCAGCTGGGGTTAGGTGTCTTGCTCAAGGACACCTCGACACTTGGTCCGGTGAAGCCGGGGATTGAACCACCAACCTTCCGGTTTGTAGACAACCTACATGAACCACTGAGCCACTGCCGCCCCCAATTCGTATATTCGAATATAGTTGATAATATTGGTTAAAAAAGTTTGCACGATCCGTCACGTGACGTTCTCTGGGTGGGGTAACGCAGTTTTAGCTAACGTTAGTATTGTGTAGCAATGCCAGGGAAATGCAGATTTAAAAATGTATGGCTTCATAATGAAAAGTATAAGGGGCGGCTGGAGAAAGATCAGGACCCGGGACGTGCTAAATGAACCCTGTCTCTAAAACGTTTGACATTTCAAACATAGGAGAGACAGCGCTGTATAACCACCCTAAAGGTGAAAAGCACCAGTCTGCAGCTGCGTGCTCGACAGCTTCCAACCCGTTCGCTTGCTTTTTCACCCGTGCGACTGATGTGACTACCGCTCCCAGGTGCGGTGCTTCGCTCTCATCCACTGGCTGCGTCCAAAAACTCTAAATTGCTGCCTTCTGAGGCAGCTTTCCAAGGCAGCAAGGCATCAAGGCATGTCCGAATTCAATGTTTGGTTTACTTCCTGTCTCCTGAGATACCTATGCGTGGACGTACATTAAGAATGTGATTGGTCGAGTCCGGTCGTGTTCGAAAAAATAAAATGGTGGCCAAGGACGCGACTGGACCACCAATTTAGTGTAAATAAAGGTATATTTTCACTTTTTACACCTTTTAATTGCATTTCTAGCGAGAAATTAGTATTGTAGTTTTCAAATATGTGATTAGTTATCACAAAGGCGCTCTCTGTTTAAATTTCAAACACGCTGCCTTACAAGTGTGTCCGAAAGTCTTTCTCTGAGCTACCTTCATGCCTCCGAAGTCATTTCCTCAAGAGGCAGCGAGGCAACGAGTCACTGCCTTGAGTTTTCGGACGCAGCAACTGTAAAACAAGGGACCATTTTGAGTGCTGTATCCAGAAGCGAAACCCTAACTGCAGAGGTACTGTGGGCGCTAAAGGTGGCTAATTCGCACTACTCTTACAAGTCTTGTGAAGACACAGGCCTGCTTTTTCAGAATATGTTCCCAGACAGCAAAATAGCGACCAGATTTGCATGCGGCGAATGCAAGTGCTCATATTTATGCACTTTTGGACTGGCTCCTTATTTTAAGAAACTGACTTTGGCAGATGTATTTTTCACGGATCTCCGCATATTTCCGTGGCCCTGCCACGGACTTTCTTTTCTGTGGCATTCTCACGGATTGGTTACTCAACTGTTTTGTCCTATTTTCTTACCATTGTCGCTTCGGTTTAGGGTTAGATTTACATAAAATGACATCCCTACCCAAACCCAACTCTAACCCCAATGCCAGGTGACAATTGATTAAAGTTTAGAAAATATAAAAGAATACATCAGAAAAAATTGTATAAACCAATACTTACAGTGACAAAGTAACACAAGCACCAAATCTAACCCTAAACCAAAGCGACAATGATTTGAAAATAGGAAAAAGCAGTTGAGTAACCAATCCATGAGAATGCCACGGAAAAGTATGCGGAGATCCGTGAGAATGTCACGGAAAAATGAGCAAAAAATTCCGTGACTATCCCACGGAACTTTGTGAGATCATGTTGGTCTATGTTATGCTCTTTAATGAAAGCCTTAATCACTATTTACAGTCTAAACAGTTAGACATGCATGTCAGGCTATGGAATGGGTCCGAGGTGAAGACTAAATACATCGGCTCAGAGTTCATGGGCCATTCATCAGCTCAAGACTTCGCTGAAAAAATGAATAACTCGCTCTCAGAGATCGGAATCAAGAGTCTTGTCCAGATCTCAATGGACGGGCCGCACGTCAACTGGAAAGTATTCGAAATACTCCAGAAGCAAGTGCAGAAAGATGCGGGAAAGTACATAATTAACATCAGTTCGTGCGGGATGCACATACTGCACAATGCGTTCAGAGATGGATGTAAATCCACTGGATGGGAAGTTGAACACGGACTCTCTAGCTTGCTTATATTGGCTATTCAATGATTGCCCTGCACGTCACAAGAATTTTATGACAGCAACTGGTTGTAAAACCCATAGTTGCAGTACAAACATTCAGAAACGCACGGAAAAATAAAATGATATTTTTGATGTTTTCCATAATAAAATGTAGATTCTAAAGCAAGATTATAAATATGTTTAAATAGTTTTAAATGGCACGTTTTTGTGTTTAGAAATGTCAGATGCAGGGCACTGGAATAAAACACGGTTTAGAGAGCTATTTTTTGAGCTTTTGAAATTGAGCGTCACCTACTGACCAAACGGCAAAAAAAATTTGCCACCACATTAACTAAGGGAGGCGCCTGCACGATCACTTGTTATTGTTATGAAATTAAAAGTTAAAGTAACATTTTTATTATTTTACTATTACTGTTTTATTGGTTTGTTTTTAGCTAACAGTTCATGTAATGTTCATTCTTGTAGTTTAATAAATTCATTGATAGTTAAATAAGTAAAAATATCAGTTGTTTTTAGCTCAAAAGATAAATTTGTAAATTTAATTTGACTTGTGAATTTGCAAATTAAGTTATCAAATTGAAGAATAAAATCTGTTAATTTTACTTTTTCGTAGGCATCATGGGAAGATCTTAAGTCTTAAGGAAAAGCATCTGGAAGAGGCCACATCCCCTCTAAAGCTCCTCCATGTCCCTTTTCAAAACAGCAGTCTGCACAAGGCCAGTTCACAGATTGACATTGGGTTTGCAGCGGAAGCCACCCTGACCCAACTCAAGACTTCCAAAAAATTTTCAGATAGGCAGAGACTAGAGATTAAGATGGACTGCAAGAAATTCTTGATCACACTCCTTTACAAATTGCTGAAAAAGGCTCCAGTGCATCATATGTTAGCGAGAAGCATGCAGTGCCTTGACCCGAGATGCATGGCTGAAAGTAAGGAACTCTGTGTAACTCAAATGAGAAGGATGTTGCACATACTTGTTGAAGCTAAACATGTAAATGAGGCTGTGTGCGACAATGTCCTTAGAGAGTTTAGTAAGTTTTGTGATTTGGCTGCTCTTCAGGTTAAGTTCAAGGAATTTGACCCCAAAACTGCTCAAGTGGACACCTTGCTGTATGAGAGAATGGGAACGAAACCATTACTTTCCAGAGGGTGAAATGTGGTGAAGATTCTTCTTGTCTTATAACATGGTCAGGCAAGCGTCGAAAGAGGTTTTTCAATAAACAAAGAATTAATAGTTAAGAATCAGAGGGAAAGATCTCTGGTGGCTCAAAGGCTCATTGTTGACCATGTCAGACCTGTAGGGGGCATAACCAAGGCAGAAATCACAAAGGAATGAAGTGGTTTGTTTTAATCCGAATATGTGTATCAAATACTTTACCATTATGTTTTATGTTTTTCTATATGGATATAACCAGTTATATGTATCACTTATTTTTTCAAAAAGTACATGTTGAAGGTCTACATGTCGAGGGTAGGGACAAAAGACCTACAGTCCCAGGAATGTGACCACCATGTGTTTCTATATGATATAAATCATATGTTTCTTCATGTTACAAACCCTTGGGAATAGAAGCATATGCTAAGGTCAATGTAAAGGTCATGGATTGCTTGCGAAGACAGGCTTAAATACTGTGGTACAGGGAAAAGGTTTTTCAGTGAGTCTTGGAGTTTTTGCAGGACTGCTCAGCTTTTATTTGTCTGGTTAATAAAAGTCTATCTTTTGAAAACGAAACCTACGGCTTGAGTATTTTATTCTTAAAGAACCCAAAAAGAAAACCACAACAGGAGCTGCTCCATTTGGCTGCAGGAGCCAGGCAAAAGTACCATGGGTACCTGGATGAAGAGAAGAGAAAGAAAGAACAACAAGCTGTTGACTTGAAGAGGAAGGCTTTCACAGATGAGCTGGAAGATTTGAAAAAAAAAGTGGGCTTGGATGGAGGCAGACATTTGTGCTCTCTGGAAATCACCAGATGAAAATGCTGAAAAGGCTGAATCTTCAGGCAATCTGACCTTAATCAGCAAATCCAACAGTTTCCTCCGTATTGCAAAAGAAAAGAAAGAATCTCTGCTCAGAATTTAAAAATAGATTGATGAGAAGCTTTCAGAAATTAAAAAATAAATGGTGTTGATTGTTTTGGGGCAATGTAGATATCAAATAAAGATAAAGCTCAGATCAGGTTAATTTATGCAGCAGAGGCGGCCTTAGCTATGTTTCAAACGTTTCAATTGAAACGGGCCACGCCCTCCGAGGGGGGCCCCAGTCCGGCGCAAGAACGTTTGAACGGGGGCTATGATTCCTGCACGAAGGGAGCTCACAGTGTGAGTGCCAGTGGGCGTTAAGCAATCACATATTTTTCATCTTAAATGAATTAATTTCTGCTCTTTATTTCTCTCGGACGTTCATACGCGCTTTAGCCTACGATAGAATTCGGATTATTAATACGAAATGAATGTATTTTATTTAGTCTACGATAAAACTGTAGAACTGCATTAATATTTATTATATGTCATTTAAATATTTTTTTTTAAGTAAATTCTTTCATTTAAAAAAAATCAGTGTAGAATCGTTTACAGCAGCATCACAGTGCTTCAGAAAACATGCACATGTGGATAATTCTAGAGGTTTAATTGTTCTTTAGCATCGGGATCACTAGACGAGAGCTCAATAGCCTTATTTTTGTGAAAACCGACATTTCTTAATTATGTTACCTGTCGTAGTTAGCCCGTGCGCATTACTTCCGACCAATTTTCCGTCACAAAAGGAGAGAATAGCAATTGTAAGTACTCATCTCTGTGCCCTATTCCCTTCAAAGATCACTGCGTAATTGTGTCTCATTGCGTGACTGTGACCACTAAAATAGCTTTTGGAGAATAGAGCAATGAAAACAATGTCATTTTCATTTTATCTGGAGTAAGAGTTTAAGCTGTGTTCCCTTCCCGAAGTGCCCTTCAAGGGCGCAAAAACGCAGTTTTGAATTCGACCATGCTCTGTCTCATCAGGCTTGGCTGTGTAAGTGCGATTCCAGGTTTTTAATAATATTTTTTTGGGGGGGGGGCTGATTTCAATGTTTTTTTTTTTTTTAAATAATATGATTGGATTTTATACTAACCTTAATGCAGTATTTCATTGTATTAAAAAATATGTATAACATCTGTGTGCATTTACTGACTGCCTTTAATATATTTTGTGCATGACTGCATTTTCCTCTAACGCAACATCCACACAATGTTCCATTAAATGAACATATATAATGACCAAGAACTTTAAATAAATAAGGGGTGATTTTATTACTGTGGCTTGAAAATCTTCTTTTTTTGTTTTGCTCCCGCATCAGAGTATGTAAACTACTTTTATAATAGCCTGTTGAACATAGATGCCGTCAGCTCTCGTTCAGATTTCAATTGAGCACGAGGTGGCAAAATCGCTGGACAAAGATGAACTTATCAGGGCATTCTCAGCACTCAAACACAGAAGGGTGGATTTCTAAAAAGGGCTGCAGGTGAAATCTACGCCCGCCGCCAGGTGAGCTGTCTACGGTGCTGAAAAATGCGGAGCCCAGTTCGGTTCAGTGTCAGTCAGACACTTTTTCTTCTTTGCTTTTGTTAAATAATTAAATTTAAAGGCAGGGTAGGCAGGAGTTATCTAGAACTTATTTGCAGATTTGTTTAAACTGTCTTTATATACAAATACATAATTAAAATGTAAGTACTCTGAAAAAGAGAGTATAAAACTCAAGTGTCTGTAGACCTCTCACGACAACACAATTAATTATTTCCATTTGGGACGAAACAAATGATTAGCTTGCGTGAATATCACTCTCTCTCGCTACCATGGCACCACCCGTTGCTATGGGATCTGCCCAGACATGCGGATACCCGATTGATTTGAAAGTGCACGAGGCACTCTAGAAAGAGCACAAGCATGGCAGAGAAATTGCATTCAGAACTCCCAGAAAGTGAATTCAGAAGTCACAGTACCTGCATATCCAGTCAGCGAAGGCAAAAAGGGAATAAACGAAGCAATCAAACGAGAGTAAATATCACGTGGCTTTTCCTCAAGTCGACGATGCGACGTAGCAGTATTGTCTGCGGAGTGTAGTCCTCATCAGAGTCAACAATGCTTTCATCACAGAAACTCTTCCATGCAAAACACTGGCTTAATAGTGAGTACAAGAAGGCATCCTATTTGTTTATATTCCTACTGATAAAGTTAGGTGTATAATTACATGTGATTGTGACATGATGTTATTACATGCACCGCGCTCCTTCCTCTCCGCTTGTCTGAGGTAAATCCTTCTCCCAGCAAAGCTGTCGGTGTCGCGCATCCATATGTTTTGGGGGCGTGGCTTTAGAAGAAACCCAGAAGGGAGGGGATGGAGTGAATGGAAAAAATGAGCTGTGTTTAAAACAGTGGTGAGAGGTCTACAGACACTCGATTTTTATACTCTCTTTTTCAGAGTACTTACATTTTACTTATGTATTGATATATAAAGACAGTTTAAACAAATTTGTAAAAAAGTTTTTTTTAGATAATTCCTGCCTATCCTGCCTTTAAGAGGATGTTTGAGCTGTTTTTTTTAAGTCAGCCCAGACAGCTGAAAATATACTGCGCAAATCAATTAAGCAGAGAAGTTAGCGTCCATGAAAGGGTGAGACTAATTCCAACTATAAGGCATAAAAAACAAATACGTTTGGTTCTGGTTGGTTGTCAGTTTAGGTGATGGGTCGGTAGGGATTTTATTTAATTTTTTTTTATTTTTTTTCAGTGGCAGCAAGGGATAGGTAGGAAAATGTTACATTTTTAAATTGAATAGCGGATATATGAGGTGACTTTGGCTATATTGCGTGTTTGTCTCACGCAGCGCAGCACGTCTCCACGGATTATCTCTTTTGTCATAATCAGGATTTGACATTAACTTTTTTGCTCACCAGCCAAAGTGGCTAGTTTTTCAAAGTTACTAGCCACTCAGCATTTTCACTGGCCAAATTTTTGTTGCTGGTAAAATCAATTTTATATGATTAACTTGACTTTGGCATCCTAAAATGACTTTAATTCGAGCAAATTTACTTGCTAAATTAGATGCAGACTGAATTTCAAATGCAGTCTGACTACCCAAATTAAGACAACATTTATTAGCTGGTATATAGCTGGTATATCAGTATAGATCATATCATATATTTAGGTGCATGAAAAACATGCAAGTAAGTAAGGCATAAATAGATTAACTTTGAATGAATATATTAAAAGTAGAGCAGGGGTGTAGAAGAAACACTAATTCTAAACTGAAAAGATAAACACAAAAAACATCGACGACCACTTTAAATATTTATTAACAACAGCAGTAAATACTGTCAAGAAATGTACATTAATTTTACTGTCAGCTAGTTTATGCATTTGTATTTTATAAGCTTGATCATGGTTACTGATAAAAGTGATTTAAGACTTTTTAATGACAAATGTTGAGAGGGCATTATTGTAACATTAAAATGATGCGCAAACCTCTCAGCTGGCGGGTTTTCTTTGATTTCGTGTGCATTCAGGTATGCGCTGAATTTCTCTTCGCTCTTGCCCTGAGAGTTTGCACGCAATTTATATCTAATCAATCACTTCCATGCAATTGTTTTATCTTTCCCGAAGTGTGTATGCGCTCAGACTGCGTCCTCTTGCATTCGCAAATCCATCAGCTCTTGCGCGCTCTCTGGAAGGTGACGCTTTGGTCCGCAACGCCCCGCTGATCGCGTGCGCGTCTCTCAACAAACGGTCTCTTTGCGTTGCGCTGGGTGCAGAGTGCTCATGGAAGTTGTCGCATTGCGTATTGTTTATCATTTCGCATAACTTTTAAGAAAACTACAATTAAAAAATTATATTCAACCTGGCAAAGTGGCTAGTGGGATTGGCTGTCTTACCCGCCACGGCCGAAATCTACCCGCATTTGGCGGGTGTTAATGTCAAGCCCTGGTCATAATAACATTATTTCAAATATTATAATTCACTTTCTGACCGCAAAAATGAGCCTTGGTTTGTCCTCTCTGGAAGAGAAAAGCCCACTTGCATATCGTTGTTCAGCTCGTCTTTTTTGGTCTGTAAGTTACAACTTTCGGCGGGCGCAAAAGATTACGTTGCTGTGCACGAAAAAGCATCTCGAATGCACACCAAAAGTTACCAGTGCTTTTGTAAGTGACGACAACGATGTGTGAACGATTGTGTTAACGACTGTATAGCTGCCTTGTTTTTAGCATTGGTAGAGGACGTTGCATCGCGTGCTTTACAAAAACGGTGCTGTACTAAAAGGTAAATTATAGTTCGCCTCAAAGTTTTTGTGCATTTATTTAATGTGTATTATTTCTTCCCCAAGCTCATAAAATAAATCTGGATCGCACATAAATTGGCAGGGTCGGTCGGAAACCGGAACCAAAGAATTTTTTTTCTTATGCCTAATTGTATAGTTTTAATTAAATAATGTTGAAGCATTTCTGTTGAGCTGCCTGTTCGTGAAGCTGGAAGTCAAGTGCACATAATAAAATAATATGCAAACCAACAGGAATCCTTGCTTTTTTGTTCTATTATGCTTATGTTTTATGTGGGTAGGGCCCCCTATTAGTTATTAAAACGGGCCACCAGACGCTTAAGGCCGGCTCTGTATGGCAGTTAAAGTTAAGGACAGTCTTGCTGGACACTTTTATTCATTCTTTAGTTTAACATTGTTCCTTCCCCTAGATTTGTTAATTATCTCCCATGGATTACGTTAATCCATTTCTAAAGCCCGGGATACATTGCACGATTATTTGCTGTCCCAGACGAAAGATTGCCATCGTGAAACAATCGTCGCAATTTCTGTGATCGTGGCTTTTTATCGGTGGTCCTATGATGTACAATGAGAGAGGTTCAAAGACGGCCGTTTTCCTGGTCTTGCATCCACAGATAGCCTACGATAGTTTTCTGACATTTTCTGACTTATTTAACATGTATACATATATATTTCATGAAACATTAGGTCATGAATATTTACTTAGTCATGGAAAAGTCATGGAATTTTATTGGTAAAAATGTGTACGAACCCAGTATGTCGGGGTTCGCTGCTTGTGTAAGTAAACATGCTGCACAGTGTTTTGTACATGTATATGTTAGGGCTTTTTCTGAATTTCAGCGCAATTGATTAAACTTTCACACGCTTGCAAATGAACTGCGGAGATCAGCCGCTTTAGTTTAATCAATCAAAGGCTAAAAATAGCGCTGTTCACCCTGTGTTCCCACCAGAAGTCAGAAAAGATGTAAAACATTGTGCTCAGTACCTTGAACACCGTTTACACCTGGCATTATAGTCGTCCACTTGTGATCCGATCGATGAAACCACATGTTAATGCCAAGTGTAAACAGCCTCAAAGTAATTTGATTCTTCAAAAAAAAGAGCTTAACTTAATTTCAAATACCTTTCAAACGGGTTTCTGTGTAATATTAGCTGCATCTCATTTTGGAGTGTCCTTTTTAACTCATTTACCGCCATTGACGAGTTATCTCGTCATTTATGAGTTCATATTTAACTAATAAAAATGCCTTTCTGGACGAATTTCAAAGTGAAAGTGTAATACCGCTTTTATCCACCAGATGGCCAAAACGAATTTATCAAAAATGGATGTTAAAAAGATTTTAAGATTTATTTTAAATGCATTTATGTTTGATAGTCATTCTGAGTCTGATCTCTAACATAAATTCCTTTAAAAAAACACAATTTTTTAAGCTTTTTGCTAAAAATGTTGTATTTTTGAAGAGAAATATCCATATTTCAGTGGTTAAATTAAGTGGAAAAAGTAAATATATAATGAAACGTTTTTTCCCCATTTTGTTTGTTTGTTTATTGTTTGTTTGAAAGCAGAGGGTGTGTTCTTTAATTTGATATAATTTGTATGTTTATATATTTATAGAAAATAATTTTTCCTGCAAGGAATTTTGTGAAAATTTTGTGAAAATCACAAAAATGCAGGTGGGCAACTTTTCTCAAAAAGGCTGGCGGTGAATGAGTTAATACAGTAAAATTTGACAATTTATTCCTTGAGGTGTCAAATTGACGTCATAATTATGGTATTACAAAATGTATTTATTCAGATAGGACACCACTGAAGGCCTAGGTGTGAAATGCACAGACTGCCACTGTTGCTAGGGTACTGTATTTGGTTGCTAGGGAAAAACAAATTGGCATCCACTAGTGATTACACTCAGGGCCCTATTTTAACGATCTGAAACGCAAGTCCGAAGCGCAAAGCGCAAGTGACTTTGTGGGCGGATCTTGGGCGCTGTTGCTATTTTCCCATTTTCATCCAACATTCCCTTTAAACGCACGTGCGCAAGTTCCATGGCGGATTGCTATTATTATGGCGGATTTACCAGGTGCACGCCAGGAGCGGTTCACAGCCGAGGAGACCGACGTTCTTGTAAGAGCAGTCAAAGAAAGAGAAATTATTTTGTATGGGGATGGGAGAAACCCGCCCAAATCAGCGTCGGTTAAACAGGCGTGGGAGGAAATAGCCACAATTGTTTCGTCAGCTGGCATCCCCAGGACAATGCACCAGTGCCGAAAGCGCTACAATGATATCAGGAGACGGGGGAAGTCCAAGCTTGCCAGCATAAATCGGGCACGCCGTGTAACGGGAGGTGGATCTGCCTCTACACAGGACCTGACGCCAGCAGAGGACATCGCTGCGTCCACTCTCACCGCTGAAAGCGTTGAAGGGTTTGGGGGCTTTGAAATCGGCCCCCAAGAAACGCAAGCAATCCAACCCCAAGGTACACTTACAAATCAAGTTCACATACATTAAGGTTTCTTATGAAAACATTTTATTTATCATTATTTACATAAAATAAATGTAATACAGCCACACAACAAATTTCTGAAAATATTTTAATCGTTATATGCATAATATTTTTTTAATGCAGCCACACAATAAATAAAAATAATGTAATAGCTTCGCAGGAAGACCCTGGGGTCGCGGGCCGTGCGCACGGGCCATCTGAGGAGGGAACAGCGCATCAATCAAGACCTACACGCCGTGGCAGCATCGCTAGACCAGAAGACCACCCATTCCTGCAGCTCCAGCAAACCGGATTTGAAATGCTGGAGCGGGAGCTGTCCGGGATGCGGCGAAGTGTGAATGCCCGTCTTGACCGGGTGGCGATGTTGCTGCGGCCTCTCGGACGCATCTCCTCAAGCCTGGAGAGGATTGCTGCAGCCATGGAGCGTGCCCCTTCAAGCGGACCACCACCTCCTGTTGTGTCTCCTCCTGTTGTGCCTATTCCTCCTTCCTCCACATCTCCGTCCACCCGTTCCACCAGACGCACACCGCGCAATGTCATTCCTGGACCCTCAGGTGTCCAATCCCGCCGAGGCGCGCGTCACAAAACTACCAGAGGAGGGAAAAAGAATTACAGTTTTTCTGTTTAAATATTTTTAACCTAATTTTCCTCTATCAATTACTGTTTGCTATTGATTTTGTTTTTTGACTAAATGTAAATAAATCTCACAAATAAATACTTTTGAATGTTTTGGACTCGTTCTCTCTGAATCACCACTCGAGTATGGTTATATTTTTGCAATTTAGTATAACATTAGACTGAGATAACTTTGCATACCTCACTATAAACGATGCAGCAGCTCTTCTGCCAAATAAGCTCTCCTCTCTCGTGCTGCTGCTGAAGCATATGGGTTAAGTGGCATCGGCACATGCAGTTCACCATCACGTCTCCTTAAGTCCTCTAATATTTCCTCATCTATGTCAACAACACAACCTTGATTTATGGAAATGTTATGTAAAACACAACACGCCACAATGATTGCTGCGACTTTTTGAGGACTGTACTGTAAAGTGCCTCCTGATCTATCCAAACACCTAAAGCGCATTTTCAGAATGCCGAACGTTCGTTCAATTACAGAGCGTATTTGTGTGTGTTTCCGATTAAACTGCATTTCACGCATTGTTGCTGGCATCAAAAATGGTGTCATCAGCCATGTCTTTAACGGATACCCATTGTCCCCTAACAGCCAACCATCCAACGGGGGATTCCCCTTGAAGATGGCAGGAATGGAAGAGTTTGCCAGTATGAATGAGTCGTGGCTCGAGCCAGGATAATTCGCAAAGACATGGGTGATTTTACTATAAGCATCGCAAATGACTTGTACGTTGATTGAATAGGTTCCCTTGCGGTTGATGTATACAAGTGCGTTTTCTGATGGGGCACGTAGCTGCACATGGGTGCAGTCTATACAACCAAGGACACCAGGGAACCCATACTTCGCACAAAATGCTTGCTTTGCTCTTTCCTGGCTGTCAGGTGTGACGGGGAATTTGATGTATTCCTCAGCATGTCGGACTAGACCTGATGTAACTGCATGTATAGCCGAACTTATGGCAGATTGTGAAATGCCTCCAATGGAGCTAAGGGGGTGTTGGAACGACCCAGACGCATAGAAATGTAATGCCCCTGTGACCTTTACTGCAACGGGCAAGGCATATGGAGAGGGTGCATCAGTCCCCAGCTCATCTGCCAGGAGATGACAGATGTCTGTCACAGCCTGCCGGGTCAGGCGTAGCTTGCGTAAACATTCCTCCTCACTGAGGGAGAGATATGTCAGTCTTGGCCGGTATACCCTCTCCCTCCGGCGTCTGATTCTCTGTCCCAAGACATACTCCATCTTACTGTGCAAAAGAAAAAATATGAGCAAACTCAACTGGTAAGTTGAATACTAAGGTTTTTAATGTACTTACATATGGTAAAGGTGATTTCGCAGTCTTCCGATTTTTTCCTGGTTCTTGACGGACAAACCAATTTGTCAGATGTCCTTATATACACATATGTCTTGTCACTTCTGGGCAAACAGGTCTGATCCGTCATTACTACAATTAGCCTGAATAATTAGTAAGCTACATTTATGCCTATTTTCTCCACATCTTCGTGCACACCACAATGATTTCGCTTATCTCATGTATTTATATTTTTTATTGTAACAATTTATGATTAATGATTTCCCTTATCTCATGTATTTATATTTTTTATTGTAACAATTTATGATTTCGCTTATCTCATGTATTTATATTTTTTATTGTAACAATTTATGATTTCGCTTATCTCATGTATTTATATGTTTTATTGTAACAATTTATGATTTAATGATTTCCCTTATGTCATGTATTAATATTTTTATTGTAACAATTTATGATTAATGATTTCCCTTATCTCATGTATTTATATTTTTTATTGTAACAATTTATGATTTCGCTTATCTCATGTATTTATATTTTTTATTGTAACAATTTATGATTTCGCTTATCTCATGTATTTATATTTTTTATTGTAACAATTTATGATTTCGCTTATCTCATGTATTTATATGTTTTATTGTAACAATTTATGATTTAATGATTTCCCTTATGTCATGTATTAATATTTTTATTGTAACAATTTATGATTAATGATTTCCCTTATCTCATGTATTTATATTTTTATTGTAACAATTTATGATTTCGCTTATCTCATGTATTTATATTTTTTATTGTAACAATTTATGATTTCGCTTATGTCATGTATTTATATTTTTTATTGTAACAATTTATGATTTAATGATTTCCCTTATCTTATATTTTTTATTGTAACAATTTATTATTTGCAAAAATAACTGTTGCATCTGTGTAGATTAGATAAGCAATGCGCGTTGTGCACGCTATACATTATGGTCAGGCATGCGCCCTTAAAATAGCATAATGAACTACGCGCAACGCGCCACTGACTTTAGACTAGTTTTTTTTGGTTAGTAGTGCAATTGTTTTTTGAAACTGCAAAATAGCATAAGAGATGGTTTGCGCCGGAACACGCCTCCTTTTTGGCTGAACCGCCCAGGGAACGCAAGTTCATTCCCTAGTTTGCCAACGTGCGTCTGTGGAGGGAAAAACCCGCTTTGCGCCGGTGCAAAATACGAAATGATATATGCGTCACTGACAAAGTCACTTGCGCTGAGTGCAAGATAGGGCCCTCAGAGTCACGAGTCAAACGGTCCAACCATCATGTCTCTACAATGTTCTAATGCGGAGATACAGGGCTTTGTTTATTCCGATGCTTGGGTTCTATATTTGGTTGCTAGGGAGATAATTTGCATCCACTAGTGATTACACTCAGTGCCACAAGTAAAACATTCCAATCCCCATGTCTCTACAATGTTCTGATGTAGAAATATAAGGCTTTGTTTACTCTGTTGCTAGGGTACCGCATTTGGTTGCTAGGGAGAAAATTGGCATCAACTAGTGATTACCCTCCGAATCACAAGTAAAACGGTCCAACCCTTCTGTCTCTACGATATTCTGACGTAGAGAAATAAGGCTTTGTTTATTCTGTTGCTATGGTACTGTATTTGGTTGCTAGGGAAAAATTCACAGTAACAATAGTAATGCTTTGCATAATGCAAGCACTATTAATAAAGATAGTTACATATCTTCTGGATGTTAAGTCTATGGGACTTTTTTCAGATTATTTTTCATCTGCTGCATGAACATCGTAAACCTGATCGCTTAGAAAAGTCATAGCACACCTGTACTCACCAACCCGTTCGATTTGACACCTCAGTCACAGGTCTGCAACAAATCTTGTATAAGTGCAGTCTATTATTAGTTCATGTTAACTTATGTTATACAATGAACCTTGTAAAGTGTGGATTCGAACCCTTACTCTCTTGCATGCTAAACAAAAATTCTACCCCCTACCCATTTGGGCACATGGCTTCTATTGGCTGATTTATGTATTTAATCACTCAATGATGTGAAAAATCGCGAGCCTCGCAATATAATTTATTACATTAAAAGTAACAAGATTTCTTATCATTCTTTGTGATATAATTTTGTCATATGTTCTAAAAAAAACATGTAACATGAGGAGACTTGAACAACACGCAATTTCTACAAATGCGCTTAATTTGAATTAATGGATGGCTCTTAAAAGAACTGTTGCTGAACATTTGATGGCTTCATCTTCTGAGTTCTGCCTGCAGAGCTTCTCTGAGGTTGTGCAGCAAAAGTTCATTGCCGCTTGGTGGACTCCGTCCCTGGTCAGATGAGACAGGTTGATTTTACATTGGCGAATGCAGCGCATCCGTCTATCTGCCAAGAAGCTTGCAATCGAACTGTTGACCCACCGCCAGCTCTGTTCTACGACGTATACGCTCCTAGCAATCTGCGGGGAAGAATAAATGAAAAGAGAAGCCTGGTTCTGGGTAAGGTCCTGAAGATGAAAAGAGAAGCCTGGTTCTGGGTAAGGTCCTGAAGACTTTGGCCAAGTCAGTGTTCATTTCCCGAAGGAAATCCAGGCGGTTGCGGCCCTCCTGACAAAGGCTGTTTCCACCGAGGTGAATAACCAGGATGGCAGGAGCTGGATCTTTGGCCCTGAGAGACCGCAGCACTGGAAGCAACTGCTCCCAGAGTCTGCCTCCTCTGCCTTCCCAAGTAACCCTGCAGCAAAGGCTAAGATTCCTGTTGAGCCCCTGCTCACAAATGTGAGCATACAGTCTTCTAATTATAGAACTCCCAACAATCCACACATGAGATACACTGTCATCCGCCATCATACCTGTCAACATTTGGTTTTCAAAATCCAGGAGATTTGTGCGGGACCGTTTGCCACGACGTGGGGGGGCTGGTGTTCATTCCTCCTAGCCTTACCACTATGTAGTATGAACAAATTTCCAACAAATGTCCAGTTAGGTCACATGAAATTACTGAATGAGTATTCCTACAAAAGAATACTTTTTACCTGTTTCAGGAGAGATATCCAGGCGAGATGCTGAGTCCAGTACCTCCAGGTCTTTAAGCAGCTGAGATTGTAAATGCAAGGCCTTCAGCATCTTCCCAAGGACTTCCACATAGAAAGCTCTCACTGTCCTAAGAGCACAATTGCCACATAATCACATAATATATTAAGCAGGAACTATGAAGAGAGACAAATGAAACATCTAGGTATGATTATTACACAAGTTACAACTTACTGATATATCCTTGTCACTGACATAGAGAAGAATTCTTCATTTTCGAGGTAAGCTCCGGCCCAGTGTTGCCAGATAGAGTTGATGGTTTCCAGCCCAAAAGTGTTCCAAAACCCGCCCAAACGCACAAGATATTTAAATCAACATTTTGGTTTAATTTGATTAGCATTTAGTTATTTTAACTTACACAATTAATGCAACATACTATAGCTAGCGACACCAGAACAGAACCACACTAGCAAAATGACATAACTTGTTCACAACAGCTACATTATGCTCCCTCGCCCACACGCACAATGCACTTTTACAGCGTATATTTAAGTGTTTTATGATTATTCAAATACCCAATTTGTTAATAACGTTTTTTATCTATTTATATTATTATTAATAATGTATTTTTACTCTTGATAAATAGGTGTGTGTGAGAGAGAGATCGTAAATAGGCTTACCTTAAGCAGTAAATGCAAAACAATAATAATAGGCTGTTGGTTGTGCGTTAACTTGCAAGGAAGCTGAAGAACACTGTGAACATCTGAACTTTTCAGAACTATGTACAGTCTGGCTGAAGTTCATGGTTCCACAATTGACTAAATGACAGCCGAACATTTGGTTCTGTTCACCTGAAATGCTCCGATAATTCATCCACGGCTCAAACACGTGTAATTGATGTTCGTTTCTAACTCCAGCTGCAGCCTGCGGAGGTCGCATATGCAGGGTGCATACGTCATCAAGCCTGGTTTATTTTAGTTAACTGACCATTACATTCGCAAGGTATAAGCATATTACAACAATTTACTATTAACTAAGAATAAAAGTCAACTTTATAACTGTTAATATTCTGAAACAAGACGTCTTGATGACGTATATGGAGCCTAGAAATGCGACCTCCGGAGGCTGCATCATTCGCATTGAGACACGGCCGATGTGTGACAAGCAACATATACGTTGCAATCCGGAGTCCGTGTTGCAGAATTTGCAGTGCTATTTTCCGATTTAAAAGGCATTATCCATTTGCTTCAGGCCCGGGTCACTCTCCCACTCCTATCTGTAACATCTTGATTTCCCGCTGAGAGAGCTGGCTGGCTGCTATTACTTGTGATTGGCTAAACGCGGACTCATCATCGGCATGGCGTCAACACAAACACATGCAGTAGGCGTGTGTTTAGTAACGTCATGAAATACATGCACTCTTGGGTTTTTTGTTAAATAATTAGTCTATAAAATGCACGTTTCAAACCCACCCAACTGATCCCAAACGAGCCCAATTTTTGCACACCCGCCCAAGCCAATTTTTACCCGCACAATCAAATTCAAAACCGCCCAATCTGGCAACACTGCTCTGGCCTCAGCTCCAATGAAGAGATCCTTATTTGTCAGCTGGTGCTCTTGTCTGTAGGCCAGTCTTGTCATCTCACTGTGTAGCTTATGGATCATCACTCCCTCTGCCTAAAACATGAGTAAAAATTAAATGTAAATAAAAGACATTTACACTTTTTGTAATGTCTCCACCTTTCATCCTTCCTACCTGGAAGGCAGTGTTGAATGCAACCAATGGCTTAGACACACATGGAAAAATGAACTTTCTATAAATTAGTATTAGTATTATAATTTAGGGTGATTTCTTCTGCTTTCTCAAAAAGTGTCTCTTCTGACTGGGTGGACCCACTGTCAATCTGATCCACCTTATTTGTTAACTTGTTTAACACAATAATAATTTTTGCTTGAAAATTTTCTTTTAAAACCTAATAAGTTTTTATTTTGGAATAATACTGGTAAAAAGTTGTTGGGATTATTGAGAACCTTCTGCATGTTGTTTTCAAAACTATTTTGAAAAATAATCTATTACTGTCCATGATTTGTTTTATTACGGGCGCAGGTATTTATAAGAGTAATAAGTCCTTCAGAAAACCAAATGGGTTTTTAAACATGATTACATTTTTATTTCTAATTAATTGTGGGACCCTGGTTATTTATATTTTTATTATTTTAATTAATATTTTTATCGACTTGCAAACTGTTGTTTTGAAAACCCTGGTTGACAGAGACATGAGAGGGACACAGGATTTGGCACAACACCCCCAGTGAGCAAGTCTGTGGCAACAGTGGCAAGGAAAAAACTCTTTAGGAGATAAAAAACCTTGAGACGAACCAGACTTAGCAGGGGAAACCCATCCTCTTTTGGCATGGCATACACATTACTAATAACATTCCTATTTAAACTAATACTTAAAATTATATATGTGACCAGTCACAGAAAGTAGGGACACAAGTCGGATCTGGGGCATTTTGAGTTTTTCTGATAAGATTTGGAGAAGTTGTAGCCATTTGAATATAACACATTCAAGAAAGATAATGCCAAGTAAATTGAGAAAGAAAAGTTTACACTTTTCCCTGCCGGGAGAGACAATAGGGGTCATTTACATCTCATTTAGCTAAGCAACACCCCCTGTAAAGCCGTTTTGAAATGGAGATATTCTAGCATCGCATGTAGTATTTTGTGACAGAAGTCCGGAACATGCAAAAATAAGCAGGACTTTTTACCTTTGTGTGGATCACAAGTCGAATTCAGTCTGTTTCAGATGTGTGAATCATCCAATGACCATTTTTGTCCACAAATGCGTATAATCCGTGAAATATAGATATATAGTCTACACTCCCTGACAAAAGTCTTGTCGCTTATCTATTTTGTAGAAACACCTGCTATTAACCTGACTTTTAATTAATCAATTGGTGTTAGAAATAGCTCATATGAAAAGCTGAAACCCTCCCAAATGATGTTTAATGCACTAAAATAAATTAGTTTCACTGAAAAAAGATTGATCATTTAATCAAAACAGAGAGGTCAAATTTTGGCAAGGCAAAAGTTTTGTCGACTATACAGAAATTTAACAAATTTACTGCAAATTCAAAAATATGTCAGCAAATTAAGTAGTGGTGCTGTGACAATCAAATTTAATATATTGTATGACTTCCATGAGCTTGAAATACTGCATTAATGCAGTTTGGCAAGAATTCATTCAATATATTAATGAAGTCATCAGGAATAGCAAAGAAAGCAGTCTTACATGCCTCCCAGAGCTCATCAATATTCTTTGGTTTCGTCTTCCATGCTTCCTCTTTCATCCTACCCAACATATGCTCAATAAAGTTCATGTCTGGTGACTGGGCTGGCCAATCCTGGAGCATCTTGATCTTCTTCGCCTTCAGGAACTTTGATGTGGAGATGGAAGTATGCGATGGAGCACCATCCTGCTGCAAAATTTGGCCTCTTTTATGGTTGGGAATACAAGAGGTAGCTAAGATTTCTTGATATTTTAGACTATTGATGTTACCTTCCACCCTGCAGATCTCTCGCACAACCCCATACTGGATGTAACCAGACCATGATTTTTCCACCACCAAACTTCACTGTTTTCTGGGTGAATCTCGGATCCATGCTTGCTGCAATAGGTCTTCTGCAATATTTGAGGCAACTGTGGTGTAATTCAACAGAAGAAATCCACCTTCTGCTTTTCCAGCGTCCATCCTTTTAGCAGGCTGTGGGCCTTGGCAAATGCCACACGTTTTTTCAATTGTCTTTTGTTTAGTTCTGGCTTCTGAGCACTGATTCGACCATGGAGGCCATTTCGAGACAAAATCAGACAAACTGTTCTGAGAGAGGAGTGGGGCAAGGACAAGGGAGAGGAGTAGGGCAAGGACAAGGGAGAGGAGTGGGGCAAGGACAAGAGAGAGGAGTGGGGCAAGGACAAGGAAGAGGAGTGGGGCAAGGACAAGGGAGAGAAGTGGGGCAAGGACAAGGAAGAGGAGTGGGGCAAGGACAAGGGAGAGGAGTGGGGCAAGGACAAGGGAGAGGAGTGGGGCAAGGACCAGGGAGAGAAGTGGGGCAAGGACAAGGGAGAGGAGTGGGACAAGGGAGAGGAGTGGGGCAAGGACAAGGGAGAGGAGTGGGGCAAGGACAAGGAAGAGGAGTGGGGCAAGGACAAGGGAGAGGAGTGGGGCAAGGACAAGGGAGAGGAGTGGGGCAAGGACAAGGGAGAGGAGTGGGGCAAGGACAAGGGAGAGAAGTGGGGCAAGGACAAGGGAGAGGAGTGGGACAAGGGAGAGGAGTGGGGCAAGGAGAAGGAAGAGGAGTGGGGCAAGGACAAGGGAGAGGAGTGGGGCAAGGACAAGGGAGAGGAGTGGGGCAAGGACAAGGGAGAGAAGTGGGGCAAGGACAAGGGAGAGGATTGGGGCAAGGACAAGGGAGAGGAGTGGGGCAAGGACAAGGGAGAGGAGTGGGGCAAGGACAAGGGAGAGGAGTGGGGCAAGGACAAGGGAGAGGAGTGGGGCAAGGTAGAGGGAGAGGAGCAAAAGGGCCACAGTCACTGTGCCAGGCCACAGAGGAGCCAACATCACCATGTGCGCTGCAATCTCCAACAACGGTCCACTCCTACATAAATGTGAGATTGGCCCCTAAACACCGACCGGCTTCTCCTATTTTTAGAAGAACTACACGAAAGACTGGTGCCAGAGGTAGAAAGGGGACAGGTGGGAGACCACTTGCCAATATATGTGATCACATGGGACAATGTGGCATTCCACCATTCCCGTGCAGTCACAGCCTGGTTTGACGCCCATCCAAGGATGATGTCCCATTTCCTTGCCCCTTACTCCTCTTTCCTCAACACAGCCTGGAGATGGAAGGTTTTCGACCATCCGCCACATGAGGAAATTACCCACCAGGATGCAGTGGGTGCTCTATGCCAAAACATCACAGCTGAACACTGCCAGGGGTGGATAAGGCATGACAAAAGATTCTTCCCAAGGTGCCTTGCCAGAGAAGATATCAGGTGTGATGTGGATGAGAACATGTGGCCAAATGCAGAAGACCGGGCAGATTAGAAGATAACTTTTTATTCTGGTGCTTTTTCTGTTTGAATATCTTGCAGTAATGTCATTTTGCAAATAAAGTCTTTACTGCAGCAATTATGTCTCTTTTTCTGTCTTCTATTTTTTTCATAAACTGTACATTCTATAAAGCTACTCTGAGATGGTCATTCATTTTTTGTATTGAATTTCTGCAGCAAAAGAAACAAAATGCATGCATTTACTAAACCCAATAAAACAAAAATGTAGAGAGGGTTAAAAAACTGTGCAAAACACATTCTATGATCAATACAATATACTGTCTGTTGTACAAGGGCATACCTGACACAAAGTAATGCAGTTTCTGTTATTTCAGCTGATGATAGTTGTTTTTTGTCAGTGTGTTATGATTGACTAAATGTTTCAGTTGGAAGAGAACACGTGTTAGTGTTTTGAATAATTATTTGCTTTTGAAACCTGTTTGGATTGTTTTGTAGACATAGTATATTGTGTTAGTGGATTGTTGTATTTTGAAAATTAGTTTTGGAGTTTAGTTTACAATGTGTGATTTTGAACATGAAATTAACTGTTTTGCCAATTGTGTGTTTTAGGTGTGTTGGTGTGTTAAGAGTTTAGGAAATTTGTTAAATGTATTGAAAAAACTGTCATAGCAATCGTAAAAAACTGTAAATATGAAAAAATGTTGATGTTGTTTGGTCACTTCTAACTTTATCTCTGTTTGGTAGCATTGAATGAATGGGGCTAAGCTAAATGCTATCAAAGTGTCGCCGCGTGCCACAGTGCTTACGTGCATGCATTAAGATGATAGAGGTATGTATCAACTCTTCTTAGTTAAGGTAATAACATAGTTTAATGGATAAGGCTTTAATGGAAAATGGATAGACTATTCCTTTAAATCAGATTTTGCATGAACGTCTGGTAATAGAATATAATATACAATCTGAGGACTATTTACATTGTAACATGTAACGGTATATGAGATTACACTCCGGTAATTTACATTCCGTTAAACACGTGAACCCGCCTTTAAAGTTTGTATTTAAAATAGGAAGGTAGTATAATAGATAATCCAAACAGCGCCTTCGGAAACGTGACGTACTTTAGGGATGTAACCAATCGCTCGCTCGTTCCTCCATCAGCCAATAACTTCATGGAAAATATTGATAGACAAAACATGTAGCCAACTATATAACGAATTCAACGATGTCTGTGTGACTTTCTTGTGTGTTTTTGACTTTATGCTGCGCTGCAAGAACTGATAGACAGATGACGTCAAAGTTATGCAAGAGAGAGTCGAAATTAAAGTACTCCGTAAGATTTCTTGAAGAGCTCTTGAAGTCATCCGACTGCGGCGCCACATAAAGTCAGTGACGCCTTAGTGCGCGGGCAGAAGCTCACAAGGCCCATTGCAAAACCCGTTCACCTCCACCTTCAAGACAGCCTTCACAATCCCCTTCATCACCATACGGCTCAGCTTCACCATCCATCCCTCCCATCGGAAAATGGGCCGTCGCGGGTCTTAGACAAGCTCTCATTAATGCTGAAGTCTAGTTTTCTCGTAAAATGAGCAAAGCTCATCTTTACAGCCTTTACATTTCCATGAGAAATAATTCACCATCAAAGAAGGTAACAAAATCTCACAAATCAAAAAGCCAACATGTCTTTCTAACATCTCCTTCCAGTTCAAGCTCCGGTTCCACTCCAGCCTCAAGACGCAGCAGACCATCAGCAAGTCTAGGCCATGCCCCAGGCTCGGTAATCCCTCTAATTACACAACCTCCTTCCTTTCAACCAATCACTGCAACAGTTTCAATTCCAGCAAACCAATCAGCTACAGGGATGGTTTCACAAACCTCAGCTTTTTCTCTGGCTGAAAACGCCGGCGTGAGGATGCCTCCGCCAGCCGCTCAAACTCAGCCTCTTCTCCCTTTTCCTCCTGCTACCTATTCCTACCAATGGCCAGCAGCTCCTGCTGCAGGTGCCTACGCAGGGCACCATCAGTCAGCTACAACGCACTGGCCTCCTACCACTTTTCCACCTTCCGTATCATACGGGCTTCTCCAAGCACCAGGGGCTAATCCGTGCGTGAGGCTGCCTCCGCAAACGGCGACGCCCCCCGTATGTCCTCCTTTCCATTCTACATCTTCTTACGGGCTACCCCAAGACCCAGGCTCTGATCCGTGCATGAGGCTGCCTCCGCAAACGGCTTCAGCGCCTCATCTCATTTCTAATCTATCTACAAAAAAAACTTTATACACTCTATTTACAGCAACACCTCTACCTACCCCACCGAATGCTGCTGCTCTGGAACCACCTCCGGTGTCAATCACCATCAAGAATTAAATTCTAACAGGTGCAGACATAGATCTTCCATCTCTCCTCTCTCTCATACCTCCCCTCGAATCTCACCGCCAAATAGATTGCAGAGATTTTGCAGTCACTCTAAAAAACACACCTCACAATTCATCACGCCCCCTTTCTTTTCGAAATTCACAATTGCTTTCAGTCGCTGCACAGAAATAATTGGTTCCGTTTTTCCCCATAGACCCCGCAAACTTAACGATTACCTGGCAATTATAGCAGATCTTGCGTTGTCTTATAGCGGAACACATTTTTACACCTACAATAAATTATTTTCGGCAAAATGTGCAGTACGCATTGCCCAGTGGAACCAGTGTCCATATTGCGTCGCCCTAGATTCCGATCTCCATAACAGAGTTTTTTTCAGCTGCAAAAACATCTCATGCGCAGTTTGCCCATCAGTAGCTCACTCTACCACCTCATGCCCCCAAATCAATCCCGCCATAGGACCCTGCCCGGAACCAACTGCATTAAAATCCACCAGCTACGTCCCTCGCCCAGCAACCACAAATCCAGCACCGGAATTCAGCAGCAGAGAAAATCACCATTTCTCCAATAGCCAGGTGTGCGGAAATTTCAACAGGGGGAAATGCGTGAGACAGCATTGCAAATACTTGCATGTCTGCAATTATTGTGGCGGGGCTCATGCCCGTACCATATGCCCTGTCATGAGGAATTCCAATAAAAAAAATCTAGAAACTACTTATCGACTATCTACTATCCGGCCTTGAACAAGGTTTTAATCCTGGTACTAAATACTCTCCCATAGTTTCATATGCAACAATCTCCAATGCGCACTCGCAGAGCCAGATGCAGTAGACGATTTCAGAAAAAAAGAAGTAGAGTCGGGCTTTATGATCGGCCCTTTTGAGAATCCCCCCTTTAAAATTTTTCGCATTAGCCCTATTGGAATAGCTACCAGAAAATCTACGGGGAAAAAACGATTAATAATCGACCTTTCAGCTCCACATAACTGCCCAGTCTCCAGCATAAATAGCCTTATACCCTGTGAGGAATATTCTCTGCTCTACCACGACATAGACCAAGCAATCACCATGATAAAAAATGTAGGTCGCGGCGCGTGGCTGGCTAAAGTAAACATCACTTCTGCATTCAAAGTGATGCCTAATCACCCAGACTCATGGCACTTATTCGGGATACGTTGGCACGGAAAGTTTTATTTCTCAGTACGCCTTACCTTTGGGCGTAAAAGTAGTCCAAAAATTTTCGATATGTTATTAGAAGCAATCCGCTGGATCCTGTCCAACAACTACTCAATTCCTCACATTATACACCTGCTTGATGACTTTCTTGTCATATCTCCTCCCAATGCCATCCCAGCCGAAAACATTACTATAGTTCACAGGGTTTTTTCCGAATTGGGAATTCCCATCGCGCAAGAGAAGTCCTTAGGACCAAACCAATCTATCGAATTTTTAGGCATTAATTTAGATTGAGTCAAATTCCAAGCTTCTCTGCCAAAGTAAAAAGTCGATAGGACAATCCTAATAGCCACCTCTCTGGCAGAAAGCCAAAACTGCTCCAAACGCGATTTCTTATCCGTGCTCGGTCATCTTAATTTCACAATGCGCATAATTCCGCAAGGCCACTCTTTCATCTCACACCTCCTCGCACTTGCATCCTCCGTGCATGCATTAGATGACCAAATTAACATTAATCAAGCAATTCGGAACAAACTAAATTTATGGATTACCTTCCTGAAACAATGGAACGGTTTATACTTTTTCTACAGCGATCTGCTTTCTCTTCCCGAAGACATTCAACTATTTTCGGTGGATTTTTTCAAGGGTACTGGTTCGCGTCCACATGTCCCCCTCAAATGCTCAACTCTCCCCAGTCCTCCGCGCTGTTTGAACTCTACCCAATAGTCGTTGCTGCTTTTCTATGGGGGAAAACTGGTTGACAAGCAATATCCTGGTATATTGCGATAATGAAGCAAACGTACATTGCATAAATAAAGGCCGCTCTCATTCCCTCGCGCTGATGCCACTACTAAGACGTCTAATCTGGATTTCAGCTTGTGATCAATTTATCATAACAGCTAAACATATTCCCGGATCCAAAAATCAAATAGCTGATTCTCTCTCTCGTTTTATGTTCCAGAAATTCAGAATGCTGGCTCCGGAGGCAGACCCATCACCAACCCCAGTACCTCATTATTCACAACTCATATTCCCATAATAACGCATCCTTTAAAAGGGCTCCTCGACGCGTCACTCGGTTCTATTCTCCAAGCAGTTTCACCTAGAGCCATTAATTCATATCTAACAGCATGGAGATGTTTCAAAACATTTCACCTTTTTTTTAACCTGCAATTTCCAGATTTTTCTCTCCTCACAATCACTTCATTTATTTCCTACCTCAATTCCGTTAAGAACCTCCAAGTAGGGTCAATTAAAGGATATTTAAGCGGCATCCAATTTTTCATAAATTAATCCACGGTTTCTCATCCCCCGAAATAAATAATTCTCAAACTTCTCTTCTAATTAAAGGAATCCAGCGCTCTTGTCCTTCAAAAATAGATTCAAGACAACCTATAACCCTGAAAATCCTCACAAAATGTATCCAAATTCTCCGCACAGGTTATCATTCGATTCATACAGCTCATACCCTTGATGCCATGTTTTTATTGTCTTTTTTCGGTTTCCTGACATGCTCCGAAATTGCAATAAACTCCAAATTCAACCCGAAATCCACCCGACTATCTCCGACTTGTCCATTCTCGATAGCGAAACAATCGCTTACTTCATCAAACAAAGTAAGACGGACCAAGAAAAGAAAGGCCATTATATATACATTTTCAATCTCCCATCCCCAATTCAACCGTATCAGGCTCTATTGTCTTATTTAAAACTCAGGAATGCTCAGTCTAAATCCGCAATGGACCCTATATTCGTCGATGACTGCAACCATCCCGTTACACGTTTTTGGTTCCAAAAACACTTAAAACGAATCATAGCTCTGTCAGGTTTACCCGTGGAGCATTTTTCTAGCCACTCATTTCACATCAGAGCAGCAACTACTGCAGCTCAAAAAGGTCCATCACAAAATCAGATACAAGCCCTCGGTCGATGGTCATCAGACGCTTTCAAAAGCAACATCAGGTATTATCATCTTCACATTAAAGAAGCACATGCAGCCATGATTGGTTAAACATTTATTCCGATCAACAGGCCATAAGTTCATATACATAAGTCACAACTCATCTAATTATCATTTCATTATTTTTGTCAATCTTTCAGCATCGGACAGGGCTTCCCTCCTGGTGCAACAGACCCACGGCTCCCTTCGGTCGCAGGGCGAACACCCCGTCTGTTGCCTGAACTATACCATGTTCTGCGATGGATGGGGATCCCCCTGCCCGGTGCAGCAGAGCCGCTGGCTCCCTCCGGGCGCAGCAGGAGCCCGCCGTCCAACGTGCTAATTCGCCCACAGCATTTAAAGCGCATCATATTCGTTCTCCTTTTCTAGCCCACGCAGGGCTCATCAGTCCGACACTGCGAGCCTCAGTTCCTATCAAGAACCACTAAGCTCTCCCGGTCGGCCGGCCGGCATATTTCTCAACATGCATATTTTGGGGGGGAATGCAGAAATATTTTTACTCTCCGGCTGCTGTCCTATGCATCAAGCTTCACTCCGAATCCTGAGCCCTCCCCCAGGACAGCACGCCAAAATATGCTTACTTTCGCAATCAGATTAGATGTTAGGGCGAACTTGTGAAACTATATGTACACATAAAAATTTATTGAATTAAATTTATGAAGTGTTTTGTTGCAAAACGAGATAACTGTTTTTTTATTTTTCAGAAATCTTGTTTTTTGGTTGTGCATTCCAATTAATATCAATTCAATTGCAGTTGCAGTTGGTTTCTTTTGATTTAAACCTTCATAACTTAAAGGGGCGGTGAATTTGTTGATTTTATTGTTTTATACTGTTGTCTGATGTCTACTTATAATGTTCGCATGGTTTTTACATTCAAAAACATCAAAAGCAATAAGTAATACACTATTTTGGAACATGGATTAGTGGCTCTCTGGAGAAATGGTTTGTTTGAAGGGGCGGGCCGCATTGAAGACCTAGACATAAATGCCCACTGCTATGATTGGACAGCTTTGGACAGTGGAAATGTTTTAAAAACATTAAAGGTTCTCTAACCGAATCTGTGTGTTGATTTTTGAAATGTGTTTTCAAACAAACTAAGCATAGTTAACTCCTCCCCCTCCCTTCCGTGCTTTCATGAACGCGCCCAAACTCAACCCCCAAATCCTTCTTGGCGTTTATTGGTTAGAACACTTTGTTATGGTTTCTGGTGTAGGTTTGGCCAGTTTGTTATTATTGCAGTTTGTGGAGGCTGGGCTGTCTACAGAGATCGCCTTTTTTACAGTTTGATCATCGGACAGGAAGCAAGCAGATAGTGAGGAGATGTTTGCTGTATGTAACAAAAAGGTTTTATGGTCTAAAACGCGTGAATTTGCTTAGAGAACCTTTAATGTGTAAAAATAGCAGCCGACCACATATATGTTTGACCCACAAAAGATTCTAAAGATGATACATATAAACGACAATACGTATAGTAAAGTGTAAACAAAACTTTAATCTCAACGTGACTAAATTACCGTAAACAACACAGTAAGCGCACATTAAAATCTAAACTGCGGCTGATAAATCCTCATCAATAACTTTGTATATTTCTATTGTGCTTGCGAGGTTGCTCTTACATAAACGTAACGTTACATACCACAGTTATATAATAAAAAGCTTTGTTGAGTGTTTGACCTTTTAAACGCAACTTGCCTAAATTACCGTATACAACACAGTAAGGGGCCAGTCACACCAAAAGCGCTTTAAACACTTGCAAACGCAAGGCGCGACGCACTGCCTTTTTAAAAAAAAAGAGCAGTGCGACGCAGCTTTTCATATTGCTAAGCAACCACAGAGTCAGCTGTCTTGTCAATCAAATATTGAAGCGTGAGCGCTCTTTTGCTGTTAACTGTCATATTAGCAGAAACTTTAAAAAGAGGGCGCTTGCTCTGACCTTGTTTGAGGATGAGAGGTGCACAAACACACAGGAGAGAGTGAGCGAGTGGAGTCCGGTTCTTCAAAGCAACTGTAAACTTCACTCACCACAACGTAAGGCCCGCCTCTCCCCTCATTCGATTGGACAATGCAAAGACGCGGATGACGTCGGGCGCTTCTCCGCTCTCAGCGCTCCTTCAAAAACGCGTGCGCGGCAGGCGGCAAAAAAACGCAAGGCGCTTGGCGCGCATAAACAGCGCGCAAACGCACCCTGCCCATGGAATATAATTCAAAAAAGGCGCCTGCAACTGCCATAAACGCTTTTGGTGTGACTGGCCCTTAAGCGGGCATCATAATCTAAATTGCGGCTGGTAAGTCCTTCCTTATCACTAACTTGTATATTTCTAACGTTAAATTACAAGCGTATTGTTAAAGGTGCAGTGTTTAATTGTTAGAAGGATCTCTTGACAGAAATGCAAAATAATATACAAAACTATTTTATCAGTGGTGTATAAAGACCATTCATAATGAACCGTTATATGTTTATTATCTTAGAATGAGACCTTTTTATCTACATCTCAGAGGGTCCCCTTACATGGAAGTCGCCATTTTGTGCTGCCATGTTTCTACAGAACCCCTTAACGGACAAACTTTTATTACTAAGTTGTCTCTGATAATGACCTGTTTATCCGGTGGTGGATACAGTAGCTTCTCTATGTGTTTCAAAAGCCAGGGGTGAGCAGTGGCCTGAGCCGTTGGTTGCAATTTGCAACCTCGCCACTAGATGCCGCTAAAACTTACACACTGCAAACATACGCGTTTAGACACAGATGTTACAACAGAACACTGCATTTAAGTTACTGCATTTCACTATAAGTAAAACATTTTACTTTATTTACGTTATTGCTGTGTCATTTTTGTCAGATCAAATATTAGTGGTGCTTTTAATAACAGTCTCTCTGCAAATCCAGCATCAACTTCTTTACAAATGAATCCACGGTACACAATGTAAACAAACCCCCCCCACGACCTGGAACTTCTTCAAAAACAACCTTTATCCACGCATTCCTAATGTTATGTTCTGAGCCTCCGTTATCCAGCGTTTGTGTTCTTCCCATAGATGGTTCTTCCACAACTGAAAACTGGAACTCCGTTTCCATGGTTACTCTATCATAACAGATCACCGCGTCAAAATAAAAGTCTCTCAGAAAAAAATTATTTACAAGTCATTTTGGTTACATTTGGCAATCTTTAAAGATATGTTTACTGATTGTTGAGACACACGTGTGTCACGCGAAGCTGTGGGAGGGGCTACAAAAGTGGGTTCAAGAAGTTTCTTTAATTCTACTCTGACATCATATTTCTCTGAATTCCTCACTCGGTCGTAATACTGGCTTGGTGCCAAAAACTGTTATATTTCAGTAGCACGGATGTTTTCAGTTCTGAAACATGCAGGATGTTCATTTAAGTATGATGACCTCTTATATAACAAATTATCAAGTTAAAATTGATTATTTGATTCACAGCTCTTTTAAAACATACAGCTAAGTAGCACCATAAAACAAAATGGTAACATGATAACATAATAATGAACATGTTTTGACAAAAATGTTAAAAACTGAGTTATCTCGTTTTGCAACGAAACTCTTTATATTAAAGGCGGAGTGCACAATGTTTGAAAGCCAATGTTGATATTTGAAATCACCTAAACAAACACGCCCCTACCCCAATAGAATCTGGACCTTCTTTTAAAAGACCCGCCCCACACATACGCAACCCGGCAAGGATGTCGGTTAGTAGACACGCTCCTTACTGCTGATTGGCTGTAAGTGTGTTTTGGTAGTCGGCCCGTCTCCTTTTCCAAAGCGTTTTTCAAACATTGTGCACTCCGCCTTTAATTCTTTTCTGATGATTTTATAATTGCATACAATAGTAGAACTATTCAGTTAATCATGTTGCACATCATATGGATATAATGATTAACTAAACAATTTGTATTATATAATACATGAAAATAATGTACTTGCCTTCATAGCTTCACTGTGTATGTTTTTAAAAAGACTGCAAATGTTTTCATAAAACTATTACATTAATACCATATCATTGGCACAATTAGTTGGTTCAACAGCCTATTCCTTAAGTATATATGTCGCCAAGACAGGCATTTAAGCACACAAGTGTGTGTATCTGAACATTTATATTTAATAAACAAGTCGCAAAAAAATAACTTGATCTGTTACTTGTTGCAAGCAACTTGAGACAAGGCGGCTGTTTGCGCGTGCATAAGAGCGCACTGAGTGAAGACGGAAGTGCTCAAGTTCCTAATGCTTTAAAATGGCTTGTATTTTTAAAATGAAATGACTTATAATGATGTGCATATGCCAGCTCGGTCAACTGCCTGAAACGTGTGCTTAACTCTTGTATTGCAGTGTCGACTTGCAGAGCGAAATCATTGCAAAGCAGCTCGAATTAGCAAGTGCTTTCGGCGGTGTCTTCAGCCTCCTATACTGATTGGCGGAACTCGTGACTCCCAACAAATCAGATGGGCCGTAGGCAGGCATTGCTGTAGGCAACTGAATAGAGTGCCCTGTTCTGTGTTCTGACGGCTCTCACTAAATCCATGGCTGCGTCAGAGCCAAAATACCGCATTTCAAAATTATATAACTTTATCGGTAAATCAGCTTTTAAAATGGCCGATGTCTATCATCTGCAAAATGCTTAATATCGTCGTCGATAATCGTCTCAACTAACAGATTCTGCAATAAAACGAAAATCACAAATTTTGAAAAAAAAACTTTGAAACTTGTGCTGCCGACTTGTATCACTGGTTTCCATGACGGGTCTCACACACACACACATTTTATATATATATATATATATATGCTAGTAATATAGTGACGCCGAGGGGTCTTGCCCAAGAGTCAATATGTGACGAGTTGGGAGTGAGGATGTGGTGCCATAGACCGACTAGCCATATTACTGCCTGATGAAATGACTATTTCAAAGTGTGCTCGATTTCTTTGGATGTAGGTATAGTCAGATAACAATAATGTATACATATATATTTTTTAATTTGAACCGCCCGAATTTAATTAAAATATTATTTTTCGTCACGTCATCCGCCCGATCCGCGGAGTCCGTGGCTGTAACATAGTTGCCAAGTCCGCTTATAATACGCGACGTTGGGCTTCTTATTTTTGCAAGTTGCATTAAACAATCATGGGTTGAGGGTTTTTGGGCTTTTTTAAAGAAATAAGGTTGTTAGGAAAATCTGTTTCTTTACATTTATGGTTGGCGTTTTGTCAATATCCAATACATTAACTGATACTGTCTGCTCACAGCTACACAAAGCCATAGTTCACTGACAATTGGGTCAATTTTGCATTATCTCCGCGTATCGCCTGCAATATGGCCCAGCATGTCAGTGAACTACAGCTTTGTGTAGTAAATGCCAGTTCTATCTGAAAGCAGCTGACGGCGATTTACTTCTAATCACGGAACTGGCTTCACTGACGAGATGCGCAGTGACAATCACATGCTAATTACTCCATCCCTAACTTTAAAGAGTACCCCGAGTATTCCGAGGCTTACAGGTGTCTGTTCCTGCTCACAACCAGATTCACAAAGAACAAACATTATACATCCAAACCAGTTCATAATGCAAGCTTTTTTTTCACTTTGGCAATTTCATTATAAACGAAATATTTCACATCTTTCCAGGATCTTGCACTTAGGACTGGAGATTCTTTGGCAATACACATTAGGCATTCGTCTTTTCCTGGAACCTTCTTAAGGGCAATAAACTTCGTCATTCGTCGTTTGACTGCTGTTTTCTCCTTTTCAGTCCAGGGTCTCTTACCTGGAATCTTGACCCTTTCTGGAGCATCTATGAAACAAAAAACAAAAGTTGTAAATGACTTTTTTTGGAACTTTCTCCCATCTCCCTACTGCATTAGAATGCAATCAACGGCTTAAGCAAACATTGCCAGTGCTTTAAAACAACGTTTTGGAATGGGGCTGCCCGATATTGAGGAAATACGCAATATGCTATAGTTCTGTTGGGTGGTGAGATTACGATATGCCTTGTGATATGTCTTCCCTAGAGAAATGCTTTTCTTATTTGCTATTTTTATAATTTAAATATGTAATGAAATAAACCTCGTTGTTCTGGATTTAAATCATTTTATTTTAGTAAATGAAGGCGGTTAAACTGCATAGCCCTAGTGAGTCACGCAAAATCACAGCAGGGGAAATTCCTTCACCACGACAGCCCTAGCTTCTATCAACAAAAAAAAAGTTTCACTATCAGTCGACTATGGCAAAATCTAACGAATCAGATTTTGACTATGAAAATCAGTCGAAAACAGCCCTAAATCCAACCACCCCAAACTCTTTAGCTTTCTCTTTGGCATGAACAAAGCTGAATGCACTTTACTGTTACTTTACTGCAGTACTTGTAAAGATGACCCCCTTTAAAGGGATTTATTAACATTGTGAGAGGTGTAGAAAGACTATCAAACTTACAATAATATGTACAGTATATTTATGATAGACAACGTAGGTCTAAAATATAAATATGATGGTAAACACACTTCAGATAGTGACCATTGACTTGTATAGTAGGAATTAAAAAAAAATGCTGGAATGTAATGGGTATGGTCAACTGTGTGCTTACCATCATTTATCAAAATATTTTCTTCATCATTTATCACAATACTTCCAAAATATTTTTTTCCTGCTATGGAAGTCAATGTATACAATCAGTCGTGTGTTTACCATAATGTGTGTTTTGAGCTATAATTGCTTGGCGTTAACATTGCTTATTTGCTACCATCTCTGTGCTCTAATATTACTATTATAAAAATGGGAAAAAGAAATGCAGCGCGTGGTCGTGACTTCATATAAACAAGTTTTTATCACCATAGAAACCTGAGGCACGCTTGAGACTGCACATGCGCTATAGCGTGTTAGGGCACTCTGTTTACGGCTGTTCTCTGATCGACTCAGTTTAATCGGACCCGGGACGCAAAGTAATTAAACTGGGACCGACCCGGTGTTCACACACATAGTGTCATTATCATGGACAAATAAGAAAACATGTGAAGCCAAATATACGTGGGCAATTGTTATATTGTTAAATATGCGAAATTAACCAAACAAGCCACCGCGCATCAAGTTCGCAGGCTTATCATATCATTGAATTAATTTATGTAATTTAATGAATTCAGTGATGCGGAATGATATGATATTACCCAGCAGCCGAAAATAGTCCCCTTGGTTACTTTCAATAATTGGGGACTATTTTCGACAGAGCGTAATATCACTATGCCTGGTGCACCCATGTTACAGCAGCAAAGTCCTTGTTTATTACGGCAGAATGAGAGTATAGTTCCTAACCATATCTGCCTAGAAGATTTAGTACCCGATGTAACTACAGAAGAATCAAGTTTTAAATAGGAAAAATATTGAAACTCTGGTTATTTTTTAACATTATGCTTATGGTCTAATCAGATTCAATGGAATATGCTAAGCTTTGCTAAAACTGGTGGCGCCAGACCCAGAAATCAGCTTAATGGATTCCAAAATGGCAAAAATCAAAAGCTCAACTCCAGGGGAGCTGGAAAATGAGCATATTAAAAAAAAAGTGGGGTATCCCTTAAACATGGTAAGAGATTACTGTTCTACAAAGTATTCAAATTAAATTCATGCATTATAACAGTAGAGCTGGCTCACTAGGCCAAGATCAGTAAACCTTGTTTAAAGGTGCTGTAAGCGAATTCACGCGTTTTAGACCATAAAACATTTGTTACATACAGCAAACATCTCCTCACAATCTGCTTGCTTCCTGCCCGCTGATCAAATTGTAAAAAACCACAATCTCTGTAGACAGCCCAGGCTCCACAAACTGCAATAACAACAAACTGGCCAAACCTACACCAAAAAACCATAACAAAGTATTCTAACCAATAAACGCCAAGAAGGATTTGGGGGTTGGGTTTGGGCGCGTTCATGAAAGCACGGAGGGAGGGGGAGGAGTTAAGTACGCTCAGTTTGTTTGAAAACACATTTCAAAAATCAACACACAGATTCGCTTAGAATGCCTAATAACATTTGCAAAAATGAGGTAAAGACAAAACTACACCATTTAGTAAAGTGTAGCCTCTCTGCACATTTAAGAGGATAAGAATAACTAGATAGGTACATTTTCTAAAGAAAATGTGAAGAGGTGCTTGCCGTGGCAAATTTCGGGGGACAATATCATCCAAGAATGATTATACTCCGTGTAACGAGTAGGGATGTCCCGATCCGATCACGTGATCGGAAATCGGCCCCGATCACGTAGTTTCAGACTCGATCGGAATCGGACGTTACCTCCCGATCAGGACTCGGATAGATATGCAGGGTTTAAATCCATCAAGGTCTCGCTCTGATCTGCGCCAGTGTACGCGCTGCGCTGGTGCGTGTGAACTGATGAGAAGAGAATAGGCCTGTTCGACCCCATGCAGCGCCGCAACAACCGGCAGCCGGATGACGTCCAAGTTCCGCGAGAGCGATTTAAAAGCAAACTCCTCCGTATGATTTCGCGGATCACTCTCGCGGTAGTTTGACGTCACCCGGCTGTCGATTGTTGCGGCGCCGCATGAAGTCGAACAAGCCTATTGACGTGCTTTCAAATTCATTCATAGGCTTCACACTCGTGCGTGCAAGGAACCCACGACAAAACCGGATTTTTAACGCTCATTTAAACGACGCTTTGATCGTTTTTGTCACCATGTGCTCAGACGCAGCTTCGCGTCTCACTCAGAACCTCAGGAACGCGCATTCGCGCAGGATACTGTAGAGATGAGAGATAGAGAGAGAGGTAAGAATGGTGCCCACGTCGAGAAAACTTAATAGAAGTCTAGAAACAAAGTATTAAAGTATGTCTAGCCATGTCACTCATCTCATTACAATATGTTAACTAGATAACTGGATACAACTGATTGTATAGTTTAATAAAATAATGTATTTTGATTATACAGATTAATTACGACCTAACTATAGGTATTTTTTAACTAACTGCTGACCAGCTTAGGGAATATCTATGGCTATTTTATAAGATATTTTGCTGAATCAGTATGTTGTTTTTCTTGTTAATTGAGTCTTTTTGGTAGCCTATCTTATGCCTAGAATTAGTCAAGGAGGTTGATTCTTATAACTTCCTTCAAAGTTTGATCAATTGTGCATAATGACATGTGCAACAAATGCATATAGGGTGTCAGACTCATAGATTTGCATAATTTAAAGTTCAGGTTTTAAAGTTTGGGTCAACATGTGGCACAGCTTTAAAACTGAAACTTATAAAATCCTATCAGAGGTACAAAATGTCATTGAAACACACCATTGACTTTGCTGTCATCAGGATTAAACATTTTACCCCTCGAACCCTCCCTCCCAACAGAGCATCCCCACAAAACAAATCCCAATTTATCCCCTGTACATATACTATATATATTCTCATTATTTTTTAACACATCTGTAGTTATGCGCTGGCACAGAGTTAGACTCTTTTGACTCCACACAGAAACAGCAATGCGTGCGGCATGACATAAGGAACATCCTGGTTCTGTTTTTTCGCTCTTATTTATTCTTTTTTTATGTATTATAGAAGTATCGGATCGGGACTCGGTATCGGCAGATACTCATAATCAAATGACTCGGACTCGAGGGCAAAAAAACCTGATCGGGACATCCCTAGTAACGAGTTAAACGGTCCAGCATCTGTGTCTCTACGATGTTCTGATGTGGAGATATAAGGCTTTAGCAGACCAGACAACCTTGGACATTTTTTTTTTGAGTAGCAACTTACCGCAGCGGCGCAGCGCGAGGTCATGCACATTTGCTGATCAGTAGTGATTGAGTTCACATGCTCCCTTATCACTTATTACTACAACTTATTACTAAGCACATAGTTCCCACTCACCACCATATCTAGTCTTTCAACATACAAGTAGGCTATGAAGAACTCTTAATGAAAAGGCAAGCAAACCAGCACCAAAACACAACATATGCTGGTCTTGGTGGTGCTGGTATGCTGCTGATGATGACCACCAACTAAACCAGCACCAAACCATCATGAGAATTAAGCTGGTCTATGCTGATGGTCACCAGCAAACCAGCACCAAAACACAACATATGCTGGTCTTGCTGGTATACTTTTTTCAGCAGTGATGCCAACTGTTTATGTAGTGTCCTGAAGTAGATCTAGTGAACTAAACAGTAATTTTATATCTGACAATACAGAACAGTACACAAACATGTGTTGATTTTCTCAGCAATAATGCAAACCTCTATACTTGGTTTTGACTGGATGAGCATAGTTAGTTTTCCCCTCCCTTATCATCTATACTTTCTGCTTCTATTTCCCTGCTCTGCACAAAAAAATCAGATGTACATCGCCAGGAGCTAGTAACAATCGAGTAAGAATAAGATTGATATCATTTAGAAACATACAATGTAAATTAATATACTAGCTAGCGATGTCAAAATATGCAATTTCCCATATTCGATGATCATTTAAATTAACGATCAATCAATCGAATAATCGTTAACAGTAATAGTGCAATAAGCCATTACAGCAGTGACATATAGCCAATGACATAAAAGTGTGCGTAAAAATGCCAGCTTCCTCACGCGAATTAAACGTTTTTATTTTGTCTAAATAACATGCTAGTGGGATTGTAAAATGAGTCAATGTAGTTGGTGTTTTGATAAAAATCATCAATTGAATCTCGTAATGAAATATAATGACTAATAGACACGGTAAACTCCGCCTCATAACGGGCACTCCGCACAGTCGGATGAAAGTCCGTGCGTCCATGATAAAATAAGTTTTCATTATCATCAAATGTTCTTTTTCTAGTTGTTCACCTCGCTTTCTGAGTCGTTGATACATCGCTTGTTGTAATTATATCCAAGAAACACACAAAGGGCACTTTTCCCGTCGTCACCTCAGCTTTAGACTTGCAGCGTACTTTCAGCAAAGATGCTTTTATTATGAAGATTTCAACCTTCCATTAAAAAATCCGTTTAGCGTGTAGCTCAGCCAGTAATGATGATGATCAATGATATATCTTGTGGGCGTTCAGAGTGTTACGACAGTCAGTTACAGTTTACATTTAACAGTTTCTTGCCAGAATGTAAGTTTTACATTTTAATCTGTTTATTAAAAACGGCTTCTGGTCTCCTTCCCTGTGTAAAGCAGCGTTAGCAGCATTGCTATGCTAATCTTGCAGGCTTCCCTGAAGAGGGTCTTTGCTTTCAGTATGCGTTAGCAGCCAGCCTCGTCTCGAATGAGGTTATAAAGCCCAAGTGAGTGTTTGGCATCAAGCATCTTTGTGATCATGGCTTGTTTAACTTCTTCGCGCTTGTTTAATTTTTTCACCAGCTGTGTATGTGCTTTGCGCAGGCGCCGGACACACGTGCTTGCTTTGTCGACAATCGTTAATTTTTATCGATTTAATTCTTATCGACAATTAATCGAAGATCGATTAATTGTTAACATCCCTAATACTAGCAAATAAAGTAAAAACTTAAAGGAATAGTCTACTCATTTTCAACTATGTTATTACCTTAACTAAGAATTGTTGATACATCCCTCTATCATCTGTGTGCGTGCACGTAAGCGCTGGAGCGCGCTGCGAAACTTCGATAGCATTTAGCTTAGCCCCATTCATTCAATGGTACCAATCAGAGATAAAATTAGAAGTGACCAAACACATCAACGTTTTTCCTATTTAAGACGAGTAGTTATACGAGCAAGTTTGGTGGTACAAAATAAAACGTAGCGCTTTTCTAAGCGGATTTAAAAGAGGAACTATATTTTATGGCGCAATAGCACTTTTGGGAGTACTTCGACTCAGTGCAGTAACACTCTCCCTCTCCCATTATGAGAGGGAGAATGGGAGCGGACTTTTCAGGCCAATCTTCAGCGGACTTTTTAACCAATGTCCAGACCTAATCATCCAAGTTAAAAACACAGTTCAGGTGGAAGGGAAGTGTTAATGTTTTATGTGGCGTCTAGTTCAACAGTGCAGTTTAGCGATGTTGTCAGCTCCAGCCAGTCAATAATAATAAAGCATTTTATTTGCTTGGCATCTTTCTAAGCACTCAGCTTACATCTAGGAAACACATTAAAAGTACAATACACAAACATTAAAGCAAAATATAATTTGCCATAAATTTAACAATGTTACAACCATGTTTACATGCACCCTCATAATGCAATTACAATGGGATTTTGGCAATACTGCGAATATACTTTACATCATGTAAACACAATTCTTTGATAAAAATAGTGCGATTAAGGATTAATAATATGGATGCGTCCATGTAAACGCTTTAAGCACATTTATACCACACTACCTGAAGTGTGCGTGTGTTTTAGTCACGAGCACAAATTCGTTTTAAACATTAGGAAGTTTTACCTGAAGTCCATCAACACGACTCACTGTCAGCCTGCCTTCTTCCAGAAACATTTTGAATAACACAACAGAAGCATATAAAACCCTTAAGGGATATTATAACAAAAACTATAACAAATGACCACATAATAACGATAACTTAATGTTATTGTTATTTTATCGTTATGTTATGTATTTTATCTTATACAACAGTTCTTTCTGGTTCTCGAATCTGATTGGCTAAGAGGCGTGCAATATTCTACTGATAACGTAGCCGCTTCACCTTTCGTATCATTCCGCCACCTAGTGAATGGAGGTCCTAAACAGGCTCATCTCTGAATGGAGAAACTGCACCCACACACGGACACACACAAACGCGCTGTTTTGAACTCTCCGTGTGTCTCATTAGTTCACTAGCTCTTAAATCAGTCTGTGAATACCAAGTTATTATTCCGTCAAAGATCAGCGCTCTTGGATGTTACGTTAAACTTAATGGAAGTTATGTCTTGTCACATCGTGTGGACGATTAACACTTGGAAAGAGGAAAGGAAACAATTTTTTTCTGGAGCAATATCTCTTCCCAGAACGCGAAAACACTGTGGAACTGCAGGAAAGCACCGCAGCTTTTAAATGTGGACATTGATCATTTACTTTATCGTGACGTGCCTATTAAAACATGTTATGAGATATCGCCACTGATATATTCATAAGCAGCATGCAAAAACATCTCTCTGACACTTATAAAAAAAAAACGTTTTATATAGTACTGACAAGAACAAAGTTAAATAATGCTCGTATCGCGTATCGAGTAAATGGGAAAGCAATAGGAACGTTATACAAGTGTAGTTTTATTAACTTTTTCCTCGCGCCAAAGCAATAACAACACAAAAGACATTAAATATGAATTAAAAAACAAGTAATAGTTTGATCATGACACCAAATACTGCTGATTTGATCTCATTTTGCCGATCAAAAACAAACAAGGCCAACAAGAGAGCCAGGGAATCTCTGTCAGAGATGGAGCCGAGAGAGGGCGGTGGTCAGCGGGGCGAATGAACACTGACGTCCGCTCATGCTTTGGTTCTCATTCGTACCGAATCTCACTAAGCAAACAGGCGCTATCTTTACTAATCGACTGCAGATTTAAATATAATACATACACATTCTCGACTGAACTAATCTTAAAACTACAATTTGTGACCAAGAAACGGTAATATAAAGAAACGGCTTTTCCGTCCATTGAGTTGTTATGAGATTCAAAGCAGCCGAAAGTGGTACCTGTCATTCTGGCCGCCCTCAAATCCGTGGTGGAAGAAGTAGTTCTCAAACAAAGAGGCTTTTAAAATAACTCTGTTGTTGTTTTATAGTTTTCGTTTTTCAAACGTGTGCCATCGAACTGTTGTATAAAAGCAATATCGCTCTCGGCCTACGGCCTCGTGCCTCTGGCCTAATCACAGCCGTGAAGATATAGAGCTATATCACACTCCTACTCGAGCGATATTGCTTAAGTAATGTTATCGTTAATTGTCACAGATTCTGATATTTAGAAATAAGGGCAGCCGATGGCCGATATATGATGGCGATTTTCTTGGCCAATATTTTTGGCCGTTTTCTGTTTGTACATCATTATTAAAATGTCCTCATCATAAGCAGATATTTTAAAATGCAAAAATGTCACCATTTAAGCCAATGTAGTAAAAACAATTATGACTCTGGTCTTTCTGAAGAGTTTTACAACCTCCTCCACAGCATGCATTTAACAGACAAAGATATTATCTGACACTCTGCTGTCATCATTTCTTGCTCTTTGCTGTGTTTTTTAACCATGGCTTTAAATGATTTGTAGGATAAAATCCTTCTTTGGCAGACCTGATAAATTATTTAATCATTATAAAATTAACAAAGCATCTTTTTTTTCGTTTTTTTTTAAAGTTATTTTTTGGGGCCATTTTTGCCTTTATTAGATAGACAGTAATTAAGGAGATGACAGGAAAGTATAGGTTGAAGAGAGGGGTATAAGATTGGCAAAGGACCTCGAGCCGGGATTCGACATAACAAAGTGTTACAGTTACAACACCGAAAACTTTTCCTTGCTGGATATGATTTGGTCTTACAATCTTTCGCCATTGTGTCAGTTTGGTTTGGAGGTATATGCACAAGGGAGAGAGAAAGCACACAGACAGTTTAGAGACAGAAAGGGTGCGCCTGCGGCTCTCTTTCTTTTTGTGACCGCACAAACCGTGCACTGCAAGATGTAAGCCTGTCGCGCTGTTGTACTGACTGCTTTAAATTTGCGCAATCCCGCCATCGTTGAACAAAGCTGTTTGTAAACAAGGCACGGCTGCAGTCTCACACGTACCATCAGTGTCAGGGAGAGATCTGCTGACAGCAAGAAGCGGCGTCACGAGTTTTTAAGCAACGCTTAGGTGCTTGCAGATGCGCCTGCCCAATAATCAGTCAATTTTGCAAAAAAATATTTAAAATATGCCAAAAATCGGCCAAATTATCGGCTGATATTTGGAATGTAGAAAAACAAAATGGATCCCTCCATGTGTCACGGCTGAGACCAGGTGAGACAAGACGATGAGGCAAGATGCGGATCCAAGTGCAGTTTATTCCGTAAAATGTGTAAACAAAGCAAAAACCAAGAGCTAGGGAACACACAAGGGACTGCGACATCATACAACAAACCACAAACACAGACTGACCAAGCAGGGTATATATGCATGACAATAACCAATGACAAAGCAGGAACAATGAGTAACTAGGACAACACACAAGGGGAGAAGCATGATCACAATGAATATCCATGGTTACAAAAAAGGGGGCGGAGACACTAATTAACACAGGGAGATACAACTGGGAACAAGGGTATACATGCACACAAGTGAACACAGGTACACAGAGACATGAGTATAAATCAAAACACAAGTATCACAAAACACAGGGACACAGGGAACACGTTACATAGCCCCCCCTCTAAAGGGCGGCTTCCAGACGCCCACCAGAAAGAAAACCCCCCAAAGTACATAAGTCCAGGTGGGCGGTGGTATGGAGGTGGACCCGGGGGAGGGATGGTGGGCCAAGGCCATGAAAGTCCAAGGGCCAGGGAGGCAGGGACCACGGCGGAGCCGCGGGTGGAGGCAGGGACCACGGCGGAGCCGCGGTAAGGGCACCCCGTGGGTTTGTGTCAAAAAGTCCATTCGCAGAATCTGACAGTGTCAGCATCATGGGGGCGAGGGATCGTACGGCTTAATTGTCAGCCCCGACTCCATTAACTTAATGACCGATCGTCACCCTACCATTACCCCGACCCCCACCCTGACCATATCCATAGTGGCCGTACGTACGCCTCTAGTAGGCGCCCAAGGGTCATGGGGGTGCCCCCCACTACCCCCCCAAGACCCCCACTGACACAAAGCCACTATTTGTCCATTTGCCCATTATCTGTGCGGATTTAATGTCCAACCCCTTCTGACACTCGGACACGCCCCCCAGGACACGCCCCCAATGACACGAACCCAATATTTGTCCATTTGCCCATTATTGGTGCGGATTAACCCCTTGAACACTCCTGACCACCCCCCCGACCCCCCCCATGACACGGACCCACTATTTGTCCATTTGCCCATTATTGGTGCGGATTGACCCCCTGACCCCACCAGACCACCCCCCCAACCCCCCCCATGACACGAACCCACTATTTGTCCATTTGCCCATTATTTGTGCGGATTGACCCCCTGATCGCACCCCGACCCCCCCCTGACACGCACCCACTATTTGTCCATTTGCCCATTATTTGTGCGGATTGACCCCCTGATCGCACCCCGACCCCCCCCATGACACGGACCCACTATTTGTCCATTTGCCCATTATTTGTGCGGAACGTCCACCCAGACCGCCCCCCCGACCCCCCCCCAATGACACAGACCCATTATTTGTACATTTGCAAATTAAGTGTACGGATGGCAACCCCCCACCCTCCCCGACCCCCCCGATGACACGGACCTGTTATTTGTACATTTGCAGACTACTTTTGTGGGAAAAGGTCCGAACCCCCAACGGACGTCACGGGCCCGGCTTTCGTCCCTTCACGAGCCCTGTGACGCAGAGTTCGATGCGAAAATGTCATCCCTGTCCGTTTTTGCTCAATTTGGACCCTACCTTTACCAAACCCCCATACCACCTCCTCGTCCACCGGCCGATCGCTCGGCGGTCGTAGGTTTCGAGATCCGGCACGTCTCGGGGTCGTGGGGACGAGATGACACGAACCCGCTACGAAAAATAACATTGGTTTAATGGAGACGTGTCAGTGCCCTCGTCGCGGCCCCGTAAAGGCGCACAGGCCCGAAACTGTTTGAAATTCGGCACCCGCGCCCTTGGGGGCCCCGGTGTACGGGCCCCCGAAGCACAGACCCCTGGGACCTTCAGGAAAAAAGTTTGCAAAACGGAGCTCGAATGGCAATCAACATGGGGTGGTGGTCTGGGCCATCAACAGGATCATGATCAGTGATTTTGAGAACATTTGGACAACGTCGTCTTATTTTGGAGCTACGTTCTCGAGATTCGGATATGTCGGTCGGGGGCCCCCCAGAGGTCACCTGAAACCGCGCGGGGTCACGGAAGTGCGCGTCCACAAACCCATTGCGGAAAAACGCATTGGTTTAATGGAAAAGTGTCGCGACCCCCGCGCGGTCCCCAAACGCCGCGCGGCCCCGATACGCCCGGCGTGACATCCCACCGAGGGGCCGGCCGGGGACGCCGAAGGACGCGGCCGAGAACGTCTCTCGAGCAGAGTTGCGAACCCTAAAACCGGGACTTTGCGGCGGTCCTGCGGGCACGCGGTGCGCCGTCGTCGCGTGGGTTTCGGATACGACGGGCCGGAGCTCTATGGCAGGCCGCGCGCCGAATTTGGCGAGCTTACGACTTTCCCAGTCCTCGCGGGAGCCCCGACAGTTTCACGAGGGTGTAGCCTAATCAGGGGCGGAGCTACCGTCGTTTGAACCGTTGAAAAAAAAAGGTTGGACTTGGAGTTTTTGTTGTGTTTGAAAACATGTGAAATAGGCCAAAGTGTAGTGCTCTTTTTCTCAGCCGAGCAAGGTCCGAGACACTTGAGCTTGGGTTCGTTGGAAAGCCCTGGGCCGGACCTTTACGAGGAGTCCGAGTACGCGGGCGTGTCTCTCTCGTCGGCGGAGCAATGGGCATCTGAATACGAGAAAAAATTCGCTATATCTTTGGAAGGGGAGGTCCCAGAGAGTTGGGGGTCGGGTCGATGTGAATGGGGCGACGACACCACCCCCACGTCTCCGCGTCATTCCCGGTCCGAAATTGTTTTTTTTTTTTTTTTCTTAAAAAGTCGCATATGGCCTCTTTAACGGTTTAGCCTCAAATGTTTTTGCCAGAGAAGGGGCCCAAAGTTTGAGGCTCTTTTTCTCGGCCTGTGAGAGTCCAGGGCTTTCCGACGAACCCAAATTCGAGGGCGTGGCCCTCTCGGGGGCGGAGCTAGAGGCATTTGAACGCGAGGATAAATTCCTTTATAACTCCCGAACGCAGTGTCCCAGAGACTCGGGGCCGGTGTCGTCGGAAAGGGGACGGCGAGACCTTTCGAACGAGCCTAGGCTCGAGTCTGGCCGACGTTCGGGGACGGAGCTAGGGGCATTTGAACGTGAGCGTAAATTCGTTCATACCTCCCGAACGCAAGGTCCTAGAGACTCGGGGCCGGTGTCGTCGGAAAGGTCTCGTCGCCCCCTTTACGACGACACCGGCCCCGAGTCTCTACGACGTTCCTTGGCCGAGATGGATTTTTTTTTTTTGAAATTTTCAACAAAGGCTCTTCTGGAGTTTGGCCTCAATATCTTTTGCGCGTGACAATCTGTTTAAAAAGGCTCATATTCACGGCTCTATAAACGGAAAAATCAAAATAGACTGAAAAGTGAAGCGCTTGACTTTCGGGTCTAAATAGACTGGAAATTCAATTCGCTTCACTTTTGGGTCTATTATCGTTTTAGACCATAAAGTCAACCCGCTTCACTTTTCAGTCTAAATCGGAAGCAGTGCTCCGCCCCTTTTGCCAGGACTATATAACCCTGTCCCTCTGGAGCTCCCCCATTCTTCAAATATCCTAAGTACAGTCATGACGTCCCGTTGTGCCATTTGTAACAAAGACTACTCACAGCTGAGTCAGCACCTCAAGGTGACTCACGCTGTGAGGAATTTGGAAGAACGACGCCTCCTTCTCGCGCTCGAGTCTGGCAGGGTCAACGTCTGTAAAGGACGTTGCCCTGTCCCTGGGTGCGAGAAGGAGGTCATGCGCATGGACCGGCACCTCCAGGGGCACTCCGAGCTAACTGCCAAGGCTCGCCGGCTGGCCTTTGCGAGGAGCAAGAAAGCAAAGATCGTCGCACAGCTTGCCGCCCTCAGAGCGACCAACCCGCCGGTGGCCATGGTCTCCACCCTCGACCTGCAGGTGGAAGGAGAGCAGGCCGAGGGGGAGGCACCGAAGCCCCCCGGCGAGGAAGAGGATGACGAACCGCAGGACTGCGGCTCTGAGGCGTGCAGGAGGCGTCGCCTCAGACACAAGAGGCAAGTGGCGGACCTCAACGCCCAGATTGACACGCTCTCGTCCACATTACAAGAGGTGACCCGCCGGTGCAAGAAGCTCTTGCGCCAGCGGGGCCAGAAGCCTTCTCAGCGGCTGAGGGGGGTGACAAAGAAGCTCCTGGAAGCTCTCCAGGAGCCTGAGGACGAGCAGGCACCCTTGTCGCCTCCCTCAGCCTTCGCAGCGGGCACGCCCGGTCCGTCCTCCGCCGCGCCTGAAGTCCCGGAAGAGGACGAAAGCGAGATGCCCCACTTCCCCGACCACGTGTCCGCTCTGAGTGAGTATCCGTTCTTCTTTCTGGCAGAATCCACCCGTCGATTGTCTATAATGCTAACGTTTGTCTCTTTCTCTCTCCCCCTCCAGACGATTTCCTGGAGGAGTACAGGAAGCACCAGGAGGGCCCCAATCCCTCCAGGAAATTGAATGAGAACGTGGGAGGCAAGATCTTTCGAATCCGGGCCTTCATCGCATTCATGGCGGCGGGGAAGAGCCGGCTCTCGTCCCTGGAGTTCCTGAATGACACTGATAAAATCCGGAAGTGAGTTTTGCGCCCTTTTTCCCCTGTCGTTTTGACGTTAGGGTCGCCATTAACTCGGCTCTCTTTCTTTGTGTGTGTCCGCAGGTGGGTGACTAGCCTCAGGGCCACCAAGGCGGCTGAGACCACCGTGGGACATTATCTAAAGAATGTGGCTCAGTTTTTAGATTATTTGTCTGAGACCCCACCGCCGTCCTCCCGCCTGTCGTACAAGGCCATGCTGGCCATCCGGCATGAGGCGCGGTGTGACGATGCACCAGATTGGGGTGAAGCAGGCCAAGGAGGGCCAGCTGATCCCCAAGAAGGTGCTTCGAAAGTGCCGCGCCGAGTGCCTAAAACTAATCCCGGGGATCCTGGGTAGGTCCAAGTCGCTAGCCCCTTTGTGTTTCGTCCTTTTCGACCGCTCGGTTTTACTGACGTGTGCTTTTGTATCCACAGATCAACTTGAGGAGGACTTGAGCCAAAAGACGCAGTTTGTGCTGTACGGACACCTGACGGCCTACTTCGCCTCTATCTACGGCCACAGACTGGGCGTATTTCAGAATATGACCATTAAAGAGGTGGAGAAGGCCGTCAAGTCCGACAGCACGGGCTCTTATCTGATCAACGTGAGTGTTTTACTTGGCTCAGATCTGAAATGCTCACGCCTTTCGAACGTCTCGCTCACAAACTCTCTTCTCCGTGTTTTCGCAGATCTCCCTCCACAAGACAAACCAGGCCTTTGGCCCGGCTCAGCTGAGCCTCAGGAAGGAGGAGTACCATTGGTTCCGGAGGTTCCTGGCGCTGCGGGAACACCTGGTGGGCGGGCCGGAGGCGGTGTACTTCTTTTTCACGTCGACACCCAACCCCTGCAAGAATTTAAATAATTACTTCCAGGGAGCTTGGGTGTCGATGGGACTCCCCGGCAAGCCCACCTTCACCGACGTCCGCACCTCCATCGCCACCCACGTAAGTGCAGAACCCCGTTTGCCGTGATTTCGATCGTACGCCCCTCTCTTGACTTACCCGCCTTGTTCTTCTCTCTTTTCGCAGGCTAGGAACACCCACAACTCGGACAACCGGCAGAAAGTGGCCAAATTAATGTGCCACGACCGATAAATTTTACGCGATGAACCTCAGTTCAAAGCAGGCCGTGGAGCACCGCCGGTTGTTCGAGGAGGCGTTGGTGGGGGTGGAGGTGTCGCCGTCCAAGCCGGCCGAGGAGAGGCAGCCGTTGAAGAGGCGGACCAAGTCCAAACACGGCGGGAAGGCGAAACGTGCGAAGAGGGCCGCCTCTCCGCCAGACTCCCCGCCGTCGACGAGCGACTCCGAGGAGGAGGCCGTGCGCTATCAGGAGTCGGGGGTGTCCTCGCTCGAGTCTCCCTCGGTTAGTTGTCTTTCGTGTGTCTCTTTCGTGTCCACGGTGTGTTTGTGTTGATGCTAACTTCTTTCTCTGTCTTGCATTTTAGAGCTTGGAAGAGTACCCCACCCACCTCAAGCACGAGAGCTCGGTGGCAGACTCCTCCTCCTCCTCCGAGCCGCCGGTCGTGCCGTCCTCGGCGGGGTCGTCCCCTCGGCCGGCTGAGTCTCCAGAACGCGCAGCCCAGGAACCGGCCACCTCCGAGCCAGACTCCTCAGAGCCCGCCGCCTCAGAGCCCGCCGCCTCAGAGCCCGCCGCCCCAGAGCCCGCCGCCTCAGAGCCCGCCGCCCCAGAGCCCGCCACGTCCGAGCCGGCAGCCCCCGAGCCGGCAGCACGGCCTAAAAGACCTGTCAGGACCACCAGGAGGAAACCCATGGTGGTCCTGTCACCTCTGAAGGTGTTGCCTGCGAAGGGGTCGCCGGTGAGGAGGCCGAGTCCCTCTTATCAGCTGACCGGCTTGGCCAAAGCAAGCCGTGCGCGGGCAAAGGTTCAGCGGGCTCTGAGGGAAATGAAAAAGTGAGCAATTGACTTTTGTGTGTTGATTTTTTGTATTTTGTGTATTTAATCAGTTAATATAATGTGTTTTTAATCAGTTCTTATAATGTGTATATAATCAGTTAATATAATGTGTTTTTAATCAGTTCTTATAATGTGTATATAATCAGTTAATATAATGTGTTTTTGATCAGTTCTTATAATGTGTATATAATCAGTTAATATAATGTGTTTTTAATCAGTTCTTATAATGTGTATATAATCAGTTAATATAATGTGTTTTTGATCAGTTCTTATAATGTGTTTTTAATAATGTGTTTTTAATCAGTTAATATAATGTGTTTTAATCGGTTCCAATCAGTTCTATGTGTGTTTTTTTGTGATTAATAAACGTTCAAATGTTCAATTGTCTGACTTGTCCTCATTTCTGGTTTTGAATAAATTACAGGTACATCAAAAAATCAAACCAAGAGAGATTTAATTAAACACTCACATTTATTATTAATAAATACATTCATTAGAAACGAATCCAAATGAAAACACATAAGAAAAACTAATCTAAAACAATAATTAAACAGTTAACGAATTAAAAACACTTGAAAACCAACAAATAACACTTAAAGACTAATCTTGAGTGAAAGGTAATAAGCCTTTGGCCAAAAGAAAATTAATAACGTCAAAAAAATTGATAGAATAACGTTAAGATAGAGCGCAACTGAAAACCGGAAGTGACCGGCGCTAAAAATTAATAAATGATAAACGTAACATTGAACACCGTCGAAAGAGAATTAGCACCCTAACGTTAAAAGCAGTTAGATAAAATTAATTAAAACTAAATTAAAAATCCATCGTAACTTTGAAAAAAACGTAAACACAAACCCGGAAGTAAACGGCGCCCGAAAAATAATTAATTTCAACGTAAAGACAGCTTAATGAAACGTAACATTGACCTTGAACGATGTTTATTAACTTCATTAGTTAAATAAAACCACGTGAAAATAAAACAATGCTTTTTAAACGTCAACGAATCCCATTGGCTACTGTACTGTTTACGTATGTTGGTACGGGAATTTTGGAAACCCCTATATATGTATACAACAGCTGATTAAAGCGTCATATTTCAACAGATGATTAACCAAACGAGGTAAGTTAAGTTTAATTGTGATTTGCTTTGTTGATTTGAAACTTTTTAAAAAGTGAATGTGTCAATTAGTTTGTTAATTGGATGTGTACGAAGTTGTAAATATGATCGCTAAACGTCTCATTAACGTAGAGGTCGTGATTTATGAAATAATTATCTGTATCGATGTCACGTGAAATCACAGTTAAGTGTCTGTGACGCATGTTTAAATACCAGGTGTTTACCATTAAAATGGTGTTAATTAACCTCTGACCTTTGCTATTTTCGTTCATATACTGTAATATCTCGGTGCTTGTTGCATTATACACATGTTTAGCTTGACTAATGTCACGTAACATTAAATAATTATCTGCATCGATGTCACGTGAAATCACAGTTAAGTGTCTGTGACGCATGTTTAAATACCAGGTGTATCCCCATTAAAATGGTGTTAATTAACCTCTGACCTTTGCTATTTTCATTCATATACTGTAATATCTCGGTGCTTGTTGCATTATACACATGTTTAGCTTGACTAATGTCACGTAACATTAAATAATTATCTGCATCGATGTCACGTGAAATCACAGTTAAGTGTCTGTGACGCATGTTTAAATACCAGGTGTATCCCCATTAAAATGGTGTTAATTAACCTCTGACCTTTGCTATTTTCGTTCATATACTGTAATATCTCGGTGCTTGTTGCATTATACACATGTTTAGCTTGACTAATGTCACGTAACATTAAAGTTTACGGCCCGTGACTCGTGTTTGTATTGTTTTAATGCAACAGGTAGGCCTTTCAATGTGACTTTAACCCCTGACCTATGCTTTTCTCATCCAGATACTGTAATATCTTGGTGCTTGTTGCGTTATACACATGTTTAGCTTCACTAATGTCACGTAACATTAAAGTTTACGGCCCGTGACTCGTGTTTGTATTGTTTTAATGCAACAGGTAGGCCTTGCAATGTGACTTTAACCCCTGACCTATGCTTTTGTCATCCAGATACTGTAATATCTTGGTGCTTGTTGCATTATACACATGTTTAGCTTCACTAATGTCAAGTAACATTAAAGTTTACAGCCCGTGACTCGTGTTTGTATTGTTTTAATGCAACAGGTAGGCCTTGCAATGTGACTCTAACCCCTGACCTATGCTTTTGTCATCCAGATACTGTTACATCTTGGTGCTTGTTGCATTATACACATGTTTAGCTTTACTAATGTCACGTAACATTACGGTTTACTGCCTCTTTTGTGTCGTTTCAGAAAATGGAACCCTGCCCATTCTGTCCAAAAAATTTAAGCAACATGAGGCAGCACCTAAGGGTCACACATGGGGTTGCCAATCTCCAGGAAAGGCAGCTGTGGGTTCGCTTTTCCCGGAGAAAGGTCACGCAGCCTTTACGCCCGTGCCCGTTGTGTGGTCGTGCCCTAAAGCACATACGGCCACACTTCGCCAATTCCCACCGGGATCTGTCGGTAAGTCTGCCGTTAAACTTTTCTCATTGAAATGTCGATGGCCGGTTAATGTCTACGTGCCCGGTTTTTAAACACGTTTCGTCTCCTAGGCCAGGAAGCTGAGGCGAACTGTCCGACGATTCCAGTGGGATATTACCATGGAAAGGCTGCGTGACCTTGAGGCCAGCCACCCGGTGGTCCCCATGGTGACCCTGATGGAACCCTTTGGTAGGTGTCAATCGCAGACTCCTGTCCGAACTTTACTCCTTTGTTTTACCAGACACAGCAAGTTAAGCTAATCGTTTATGTATGTTTTTTGGTGATGTTTCAGAAGACTCTGACGAAGAACAAATTCCTTCAGCCCCTTCGTCCTCCATCACGTCTGCGAGCTCCTTCACGCCTGCACCCCCCATCACCCCATCACCCCCCATCACCCCTTCACACCCCGTCACCCCTTCACATCCCATCACCACCCCTCCTTTGAGCCCAGGCGCACGTGCAGCCGTGGAGGAGATCGCAGAGGGGCTGAAGGAATTTGTCCAGTGCATGGGTGAGTCTGACGTCACCGGCTTTGCTCTCGGCTCGTTTACGTCATTGTTCTTAAAACGGAAACGTACATGTTTGTTTTTCCTCGTTTCATTTCAGACAGTCCTGTGGAGCAGTCAGAGGGCGGCCCGCTCTTAGGTGGTCCGGCCAGCCATCCGTCCCCGCCACCGGCTGAGTTCAGCGTAGACGATTTTCTACGTAGGTCTCGAGTCATTTGCCCAGGTCTTTGCCATTTCCTCTGATGCAGAAATCAAATGTTTGTTGTTTTTATTTTATTACAGTGAGCCTAGACCGGCTCGACGCCAGCTACGCCGGGGTGGGGGTCGTGCTGGGTTTTGGTAGGTTTTCCATTCTGAATCACCGCTTCACTACTGTCATCTTTCCAGAGACTAAAATAAAAGCTAACATTTTGCTTCACCTGTTTTATAATTCAGACGAAGAGCGGGCCGCCCAGGCACCCGTCATGCCGGCATTCCTTTTGTTGCTAGGTAGGTCTTAAATCTCTCAGCGATTCTGCATTGTCTCGCTCGTGCCGCACTTGTTTAGGGCCAAAGTTACAGTCTTACCATCATCATGTTTTTCTGCAGTTTTCAAAATATGATCAAAATAGTTGCCGACCGCAGCTTTAAGTTATTGTATTTGTTTCATTTTCAAAGTTTGATACATTGTGCATAATGACATACTTGGAAAAAGGGATAATCCAACAATAATTCATAATTGTAGATCTTTTATATTATTATTATTATTACTTTTTAAATAATATATTAGGCTAATCTACGAGTGCTCTAAAGTAATCGTTAATTCATAAGTGCATCGTAAGACAACAGAGTTACAAGGTCACCTGCAGGACAACCAGCAACTTGCACTCCTGCAATGATGATAATGTAATGTTTTAAATGTATATTTATTTATTTATTGGGTTCTTCTTTGTTTAAATTACTTTAATATAATATATTTAAAATTCAAATGAGAAATCAAATGTAAATGACTAAACATAAATTAATAGGCTAAAGAAGGAAAATGTTTTTGGTACAATTTTGGTAAAAGTTGGTACTAGCAAATTGATAAATGGTTCCTAACTGCTGCTATTATTCATCTACAGTAAAAAATGTTTTGAAGGGAAATGGCATCTGATTAAAGAAATCAAATAAATATTTACGGTAGAATGCAATAATCCCTAATAATAAATAAACATAGATAATAAACAAAAATAAAAGTAATAATCTAAACTATATTATAAAATGCAGAAGGCATTGCACATTGGGACGAGTCCTAACTAAATATGAAAAAAGAATATTTAATAATGCACAAATTATTAAAACATGAATTAATTAATTAATAATATTTTTAAAAATATTACTGCACATCAGCTGAAGATCATTAGCCTAAACAAGCTTCTGCTACAATTACTAGTCATTCATTAAGTGACATTTCAGCACTTGACAAATGGATAGCGACTCGTTAGTAGCACTTAACCCTCTGGGGTCCGACCATTTTGGGACACTCTCAGAGGTTCTGACATGCTCTTACATTTGGTCTTTTTTCAGTTGCTTTAAAACATAATAATGGGAAGTGTCTCATACCACTGCGTTCAGCACAAACTGAGCTAAAATATTATATGAGCTACATGTATGTACATGTTTGTATTTTTGAGAGAAAAATGTTTATGCGTGGTTTTTAAAAAAGCAAAATTTTTAAGTCACTGATATAAGTCCACAAAACCCATACTAAACATGTTTTAACAAGACTTTCCTAAACATAATCTAGTAGTCCAGAGTTTTTTCTTTAAAATGATGTGAAAATCATCCTGCCTACTGATTCACATAAACCAATATATTGATTTAGAAATTGTAAGACACTTTTTGTTTAGACGGGCCGTATGCGAGAAGGATTGATTGACAGCAAGCAAACAAAGGCTCGCATAATGAGCTGCATAATGAGGCAGGAATGTGCGAATGAACTACAGTGAAGAATGTGAGGACAAATGTATACATGTTTGTTTGAGGTTTATTAAGTTAACAATATAATCAAAATAGAAATGATGGTCAGTAGGACATTTTAAGTTTATTTGGAAACAAACCTTAATCACAAACTTTGTATAAACTAAGAAACTGATACACAACAGAGCTGTACACTTCATGTGGCTCATGTTACCATATTATACACAACAAGTTGTTGTTTCTTCTTCGTTTGTGGGTTAACTTGCTAAGCTGCTTCTTCTTTCACGTTTGTGCTGCTACTGTGGTTACACTCGTGGATATTGCCTACCAGCGGTCACGCGTGTGTTTTGCGACGACGCAAAAGTATAAATGAAAACCGACGCGGAACCTACGCCGTCGCTGCTACGCCGTAGGACCTACGCACAATTATAACGAGCCCCAATGCAGCGCTCATAAAAACGGTGTCGCGTGTAAAGCTCAATGTATGGAATTACCTTGCATGTAAACAATATGGAATCATTTTACAGCAAATCCCGCAGTGCAGCATTTACTCAAAGTTGCCATGACAGATACGAAAGTGAATAACTGTGTCTTAACACTGTACAACATGTAACAGATATCCGCCATTATGGGAGGTCACGCGTACTCGTTTGTAAATAAGCATGTAAACATGGAATCATATTACAGCACACACTTAAAAGATACAGCAGTTCAGGCTTACTGAAAGTTTCCATGAAGGATATAAGTGAATAACTGTGTTTAACACTGTTACAGCATGCAACAGTGAAGTCCGCCATTACGCGAGATCGCGTCCGTTTGTAAACAATGCAAAACTTTTTCAATCCGAAGCGTGTAGTCTGCTAAGGTTGCTTAACGTTACTGTATGTTGGCTGAACTGCACAAGCCATGAGCATATTAAGTTACATGATAGCAAATATAAATGGTATAAATTAACTGTTAATGTTACTTACTTCTAATCCAGCAGTGCGTTCTCCATTGTTCTTCTTAGGTAACGTTAAAGATAAATGCTTCTCTTCCTCAATGTCCAGACATAAATGAAGTTATTTCTCACGTGTGTGAATAAAGTTTATAATCCAAACATGCGGTAAAAAGTCTTTAAATCTGATCAAACTTTACGCTTTGCTTGTTATGGTTGAACAGCTCGTGTCTTCATTACCATGTCAACAGCTGTGGGCGTGACCAAATTAAAGATAATGAAGTCAGCCAGGAAAAACGGTACTCTCTTTACTTCAATGCAGATTACATAAACTGGCAATATTTGTTTTTGATTATATTTAGCTTGTTTAAAAGTAGACATTTCAGGCTTTCTTTGGATGTGTGTATCATGCTTGTGTGACAAGTAATCACGGAGTTTCAATTGATTTTTGTAACGTGTTTTGAGAGACAGCTGGCAGAGACAGAAATGTCTGGATGGACACCCTGTTTATTTTCTTTATTTGATAAAAACACAAAGATCTGTTGATATTGTGAATGAACTCATATTAAAGAAGACCCTTTACCGTTTCAAATGATGTCAAACACGTAAGTGTATGATTATTAATGATGAAGTATTTTAAGTTGATTATGCCATGATAAGGAAAAAACACGTCAAAACGCGGCCCCGCGTTTTTGGACACCAGGGGGTTAAAATACGGGACGTCCCGGCTAATCCGGGACAGTTGGCAACCCTAGTTTGAGCTGTTTTCTCTGAAAATAACATCTGGGGTTATGGATTTTACCATAGTCCTTTTTGTTTTGTTTTTTACATCCTCTAATGTTTCAAGATAATAACTCAAAAATAACCAAGTAAAAATGTTTTGACAATCAGCGTGAACATACCACAATAAAACAGTAAAAATTCAGAACAGAACTCTGAATGTCACATTTTATACTATCAGTCCTGATGCAGTTCGTTTTGCTTTTTCCTCATATAGCAGTAACAGTGAGATCTCACTTGTGTCTCTTATTTTACCTGACACTTTTAGACAACATTACAAAGACAATAATATTTTACTAATGTGATTAGCCTGCTGGACGAATTGTAAAAAAAACAGCACAATGTAAGCACTGCTAGTACAGGCTAGCTGAATATATCTTAATGATTACAGAGATAAGACAACACATAAAACTTGCAACCTTTCTCAGTTTGCACATCTGGACAATTCTTCATACATCATAGGTTGTAAATTTGGGTAAATCCAGCAAACAAGTAAATTTTAGCGATTCTGGTGTCACTCTGCTTTAAATCTCCCGCATCGGAAACTAAAGAGCAGCCTTGAGTCAAAAGTGGAAGTTAAGTGTGCATAGAGTCCATTGGCATGACTTCTGATTTCCTTTAATCTCCTTAAACAGAGGTGAACTTTTCTTTTAAGCAAGACCACAACAGACATGTCAATGGAAAATGCCCTTGGTTAAAATAAAACACAATTATTAAAGTAAAGCATATTCTGTAACACACACAGGTTGCGTTATATCAGTGTCATTGAGTTAAGCCACCTATAACCCTACTGTATGTGCAATGTAACTTGTAGAGTGCCATGTAGTGACGGATCAAACGGACCCTCATGTCAAGCAGCTTGATGAGGACACAGTCAAAGCTTTAAAAGGTAAACTTAGGAGTTAACAAAATTCTAATGCATATCTATGTTCATTAATTATTGATTAATTTTGTATATATTCTGTTTCCTTTTCACAGACCTTGTGATTAAGTCTTCAGTGTCTGAATTGCAAGAAGTGACCCTCCACTTAAACGTGACATTTAAACTGCTCTGTGTTTTGGTTCAGCCATTTTCAGGTTTATCTCAAGTTAGTTCAAATGCACTTCTGCATTTTTTCCAGTAACTTTTTGTTTAGAGAATTACATTATTATGATTATATGAACATTCAATGGTTGCATATTCATAGTGTACTTTTCATATTAATGTATTAATGTTCCACAATTTGATAAAATTAGCTCATTGCATTTCCCTGATCTTTGTTTGATATTGTAAAATATTTCAATAGCAGTAAAGACATACTTAGTTGTCCCTTCAACATTTAATTAGTTGTTAATGATGGAAGAAACCGGTTCGTATACAGAATAGGTATCATTTTAGAATGAGTTAAAACATGTTTTGGTGGCAAACATGCAGGTAAAATAGTAAATATATAACATTTGAATTACAGTACAGTCAAGTATACTATTAGAATGTTACATAATATGGTTACAGTACATTAGCAATGAATTACTTAATGTATACAAATGTGTGGGCAATATATTATTATTACTATTTATAAATGTTTAAAAGGTGGGTTCAAATGTACTTCAAGTTGTAACTGAATACAATTTTAGAAAATAGCACAGTTGAGTACACTTAGATTGTCTTAAGTGTGTCTTAACAAGTACTAAATACTACTTTTTAGAATATTAAGCACAAATTACTGCACGAAAATAAAGAGCTTTTGTTACCTTAAGGTTGTGAACTTACAGTGTATTTTAGTGAACTTTTTCACCTGGGAATACATTTGGTATATTATTTTAACATACTACTAGTATATGTTAAAGTAGATTCGTAAATGTTTAAAGGTGGGTTCAAGTTGTAGTTAAGATATTTTTTTAAAACAGACCTAGTATGTTAAAATGACATTTAAGTTCAACTTCGTGGTGTCTCAAAAAAGCACAGTTGAGTGAAATAGAGCATATATAATGTGGAAAGTATACTTAAATAGTGTATTTTAGTGAACTTTTTTCACCTGGGAATACATTTGGAATATTATTTTAACATACCATTAGTATACTTTAAAGTAGGGCTGGGCGGTATGACGGTATATTCCGTTACCGCGGAATAAAATGTCAGACGTAACAGATTTTTCTATTCCGTCTATTCCGCGGAATGCAAATAAGTGGGCGTGGCCAACTCTGCACTCCCGCATGTTAGACTGAGTGTGACGGAGAAACATGTAAAATAATTTACTCATGAAAAATGAATGAGTTATTTGTGTAATATTTATAATAAGTGCCAGTGAATCCACCGCGGGTCTCGCAGAGACTCTAGCTCTCTCTCTCTCTCTCTCTCTCTCTCTTTGTGCACATGCAGCAGCCGGCCGGTCTCTCGCATGCAGAGGTCTCTAGGCACGTGGAAGAAGCTGCGACGCCAAATAAAGAGTTCTTCTCGCACATAATGCTAATAGGTGTGAAGTTTTCTGAACTTTGAGCAAGCTAAGACAAAACTTACGCTTATATCAGTGACGCATGCGGAGCTGGAGCGATGTAGTTTGACGCGCCGTTTGCTCATAGTACAAACATCTTTGATCGGAAAGATGAGAAAGAGACCCAAATGTTAAGGTCTAATAGAAAGTAAAGGTAGTCAAGACCTTAAAACAGACTTCATGATCATTACATCATAGCACCTGTCATAATTATAATATCTAGAGCTTCGTTTCTCATATACAGGTGTTTATCCTTATATATTTATAGAAGATAATTTTTCCTGCAAGGAATTTTGTGAAACTTTTGTTAAAATCACAAAAATGCAGGTGGGCAACTTTTCTCAAAAAGGCTGGCGGTGAATGAGTTAAGTTCATCTTAAGAAGTACTAAATACTACTTTTTAGTATATTAAGTTCAAAATTAGTGTGCGAAAATAGAGCACTTTTAGTATATTGTGAAAAAAGTGTACTAAGTGTACTTAAATAAAGTGTATTTTAGTGCACTTTTTTCACCTGGGTGACTTTTCAGATGTGTTCTCCACCATCTTTAAATTTCTATGTAAATATTTTTTTCTTTTCTGACACCACCAGGTGGCAGTGTAAGTGTCCATGTTTGTGTACAACAGGTTCCAGTTACAAAGAAATGACGTATTATGGTGCACACAACAAAAAATGTGATGTCCATGTTAGTGGTTAACTAAACCTAAATAAGGCCAAAACCAAAACTTTAGGATTTACTTGGCTGTAAAGTGAAACTAACTTTTACATTAAAAATATATTAACGTAAAAAGTCAGTTTCTGTTGAATACTTTAATGTAGTTATACACTTTATAATACATTTAGTGCATTTTAGGATAATGCAAAGTCTCATATTGTGCTCCATGTTCTTTTTACCTTTTGTTGAAATTTAGGTGCTAGAGGAAGGACATCTAGTAGAGGACATCACGGTCATTGCAGTCTCCGTGGTCAATGAGGAGGTGTTCCTGCTGACAGATGACTTCAGCAACTTTACCTGTTGCACTTTTTGAAAGGAGTGTGGAACACCTTCTTGAGTTGCTTCCTATCCATTTAAGAGTCACACACAAGAACAAAAATGTATAGGAACTGCATTACTTGGAAATGAATGAAATTTATGTACACTGTGTACTTGTGATTTTACTAATTTTGTAAATAATGCAGTAAGTGTAATTGGTTTAGTGCAGAGGTCACAATCCTGCTTTGAGTTAAACTCTCCAGAGACACCGGTGTCATGAGCAATCCAGTCCCCCCGAGCAATTCGGTCTCCCCTAGGACCCCGATTGGTATCTACACTAATGCCTGCTCAAAAATGTGTCATTGCAATATCTCGTCTGCATATGCGGCTAGTAAGCTAATTATGTTGTACAAAATAGAAACATTACATTTTTAAAAAATAAAAGTTAACTAAAAAACAATATGATAAACTAATATTCATGTTGCAGAAACGTCAGTACTTTTGTGTCATCATCTGCTTTACAAAAACAATACTTTTATTTTTTGTAAATTATTAACATACCTTACGGAATATATATTTTTAATAGTAAAAGTGTAGTAATCATGGCTTATAATTATGATTTAAATGTGTGATTCAACTATGTAGTAATCATGTTTTGTATAAGTAATTAATGAGTAAGTAATTGTATAAGTAGTAGACAGTCAAAAGTGGAAATGGTACAGTATAATAATCTAAATAATAAAATGACACAAGCAATGTGTAGATCAGATCTCCCACCTATAGCCTCATTTATATACTACTATATGAAACATATCATTTAAAAGACATCAATTGTAATTTTAACAACGTTCTAACTACATACAACGTTCTAACTACATAAATCATAACGCGATTTTGTAGGAATTGTAATAAGGCGCTAAGAAAACTACCCACGAGGAGTTTTTTCAGCCAATGGAGTCGCGCGGGGTCCTAGGGGAGACCGAATTGCTCGGGGGGACCGAATTGCTTACGACACCGGCCATCCAGGAACAGGATTGGTGACCCCAGGTTTAGTGGTTTCAAAAATGTTACACAGCAAACGATTTTAGTGTTAATACATTTCTTTATATTTAACAGAATTATTATATGTAATTGTTTTTGCAGTGAATGTTCTTACGATACATTTAAATGAAACCAAATATGTAATTGTTATTAAAGTTATGTGTGATTTTACACTTATCATTGATACTATTAGTTGAAACTAAACAAAATTTAATATGTAACTGTTAATACAGTGATTTGCAATTTTTTTTACATTCAACGTTGTAACCATACATTTAAATTGAACATAATTTAATGTTGTTATGCCTTAAAGAAGTGTTAGGTGTAATGTGTCACAATTTATTATTATTTATACAGTGTTTCCGCTATATACATTCTACCGTGGCGGGCCGCCGCGCATAAAACATCCCCGCCACGCCTGCGGTTGTGGATAGAAGGGATACAGCAAACGAAATCTCGCCAGATGAGCACTGTTTTATCCTAATCCTTCACCCAAACCCAACTCTAAACACAAAATTCACACGATTGTAGGATGTATTTGTATCTTATTTAGCCAGACTAGAGCCGCTGTTTTCATCCTAATAATCCTACCTCCAAATCTAATCCTTAACTTTTCGGCATTTGCTGTATCCCTTCTAGACAAAACCCACGGCGGCAGCTCGCAAAATAAAGCTACCGAAATGTCCGACCTGCCAGACTGGCTGTCTTAGAAATAAATTATTTTCTGGATTCGCGTTCACTCGTTTATAAATAAATCTCCTAAAATATCCTATAATTTCCTCCCTGGGTTCAGTTTCATGCACAAATAGATTTAAATCAACAGAGGATGATTAGGCTACGTCTCTGTTTTGAGAAATAATAATAAAATAAATAAGCCTATACGAAATATGCTACACTTAAATAATTATTAAATTGACAAAACGAATAAAAAAGTATTTGAGTTTGTTCTTTTTTGTGACTCTAAAACCAAAGCAGCAGATCGAAGGCACGTCATGTTTTTAATGATTTTAAATAAGCACAAGCTTTTCTCCTTATTGTGAGTTTACACAAATAAAAATACATCATTTGAAGTTTCGAATGTTGTTTTACTTGTATCTTTATGACTATAAATTTAGGGTAATTTAAGGTGCAAGGTAATCACGCATATGATGTTCACCGGCGCATATACACGGACGCAGCGCAGGGCTGCGAGAAAAGACATGATTAAACTTTCGATTTAACATATTAGGAGTTTTTTGGACATTCATTTGTAATCACTGTACTCATATAATCAACTTATCAGGTCATTAGTTATTCAGAATATAGACTACAAGCGCCGCGCGCTGCTGACCGCTCAGCTGTCAATCTTCCGTTCTTCGACACTCACATTAAGTTACACATTAAATGTTAAGATATTTGTCCAAAAACAAAAATCTAAATACTGAATACTGCTCATATGTGACTGAAAGACATTAATAGTCGAATCTGTTTGTAAGGAAACTTACATTATTCCCGTGGGAAGAGAAGAACGTTGGTAATAAAACTTGAGGCAGACTGTGAGACTGTTTTATCTGTTTTCAGACGAAACGGCAGGGTTGGGGTACCTGCGGGTGAACCGCATAATATTTGATCTAACGGGTGTAATAATAGGCTATTCACGTGTCATTTGCGTTGTAGATGCAGGTCGGGACTCAATAGACAAGAGTAAAATGCGGGTCTAACATCCAAGACCAAAATTCGACTCGTTTAAAATGGCCCCGTGCTTTGTGTTTAAGATCTGTCTGAAGACCGTTAAAGGTTTCTATTCAACTGCGCGATTTGCGTGAGACCGGGTCGGGTGTGGAATAAAATTGCTGCTGATGATGTCGGATAACTGGTCGGGTGTTCGGTCAATCACAGCGGTGCGGATTATCAAACAGGACTGTGCGTGACTTTGCAACAGGGAACTGTAATGCTAAACACGAGCACGAACTTGCATGCACACTACATTAAAACTACAATGAAATATCCCAACTAGCTATATAACGTATTTTTTAAGAAAATATGGTTTAGATCAAACACAGAAAAGCAATATTAGACGGTGGGCCGAGGGGAGATTTCGTGTTATCAGACGATCTCTGGTGATGGATAACCCAGTTTTTTTTATGTAACCGCTACGCTTTTCAACAAAGCAAATAAAAATTGTTGCCACTTACATACCTTGCACATTACTATAATATCGGTAACTTTCTTCAGGTTATTTTCCCGGCGAATAGAGCAAGCAGCTACGTTTGGGGTCCGAAGTTCATGACGTATTTGCTGCCTTCATCCAATAGCGTGCGGGGAAAAGTGATGACGCGTGTCAACACACTGGCGAGTTTCGCATGAAAGATTGAACTTGTTAACTAATTTTAGCCACTAATGCAGTTTTAATATTCAGTTTGACACAAAATGTGAATGTAGAGGTAACGTTGCCCATTCTTACTGTTTTTATTTTATGTAACCATCTTTGTCATGTCCTGTAATCTTTAATAAATACACCGTTCTGATATCTGTTATCGCTTGGAAACACAACGTCATAAAGCAAGACAGACAATTATTTTCCCTGCTTTATCATTTTTACTGGAAAGAAATGTCAAAAAATGAAGTGCTGCATGCATGTATCTGAGGGTAGTGGACCCACCATTCCTTTCACAGGCACAAGTTGGCAGAAATTGATTTAATCAGTGTTTCTGTGGAAAGACCTTGAATGCAGAGAAAGCATTATACAAGAATACAGGCATATAAGTTACAAAGCCAGGAACCGAAAAACAAGTTAGTCAAACTAGCTAACACTAGCTACCACAGGCAGTGCTACAGCTATTTTACAAATATCACAAAGATAAAAAGCGAACAAAGGAGAAGAGAGGAAGTTTTTATTGAAGAAACTGCAAAGGAAGGTTGGTAGTATATTGTATAGACATGCAGTGAAGAAAGTAGCATGTTTACAGTAGTATAAATTAAATATGCAATGTTTTAGCAGTAGCCTTTAAATAGCAGAGCAAAATTGCATCAAAGACAAATGGTTTAAGATTATTATAACAGTTACATAGAAAATCGCTGGGGGATGGCAACATATACAGTGTATATACATACACATGTGCAGTGTAGTAAAAGTATAAGAGTAGTACAAATGTAGATGCAGTGTATTAACAGTAATATAATAAAAACAACCTACAAAATTTACCTTTTCAATTATGGCATCGTTATTATCAACAAGACCAGACACCTGGGGTCTCATTTATAAATCCTTACTAAAAGTCTACGTACGCACAAAAGCCAAAAATGGCATACGGCAAAAAATACTCAGACAAAACAAAGCACTGTTCCCTTTATAAATCACAGATCACCTGCAAGTGTTCATACATGAATCATCCTCAAGTCCCACCCTGCAAGCCCATCTCCCATTAAGTTTTTTTTTTTTAATAGATCACAACCTTGGGAACTGGTGTACGCACATTTCCAGCCCCGTTTTGTGCATACGGCAGTTCCCACACAAAGGTTGTGATCTATAAAAAAAAATTAATGGGAGATGGGCTTGCAGGGTGGGACCTGAGGATGATTCATGTATGAACACTTGCAGGTGATCTGTGATTGATAAAGGGAACAGTGCTTTGTTTTATAAGTATTAATTTTTTTTTTGGTGTATGCCATTTTTGGCTTTTGTGTGTACGTAGACTTTTAGTAAGGATCCTACGCACAGTTTTATAAATAAGACCCCTAAACGATGTGAAATTGGTTTATTACCCATGTTAAGGGAACAGGTGGAACCAATATATGTAGCATGAGTTTTTCCCTGATGAAAGTTAAACCCCATTCACACAGACCTCTGGTCCCAGATAATACCCGTAAAATTGCCAGACAAGCGTCTGTGTGAACAAAAACTGGTTCCGTTAATCTTCTGGGATCATTGCCGGAAAGAGGACCTAGTAAGATACACGGGTAAACCTCTGTGTGAACAAGAAGCCGCAAGAATGCCATAATGGGCGTGTCGAAGTGAGGATGCGCGCGTCATCATCACAACACAAGTTATGGTTCAGCTCCTTACAACGAGAGATAACATGCATATAAACATTCACCACGAGAAATGTTGCAAACTAGATTGAAGCAGTTATCAGGAAATTATAAATGAGACGCATAAACAATGACGCACGTGCCGTAGTGAGGACGCGTGTGTCATGGCTACATGAAGTTGGTTCAACTCTTTAAAATGAGGGATTTACAACATTCACGACGAGAAATGTCAGCAAACTGGACTGAAGCAGATATCAGGTAAGTTAGCTCCTTACTTACTGCGTTGAAACGGAGATCATTCAGCAGCATAAAAGAATATCGCGTCGAAAATACCCGCACATCAACCCAACAAGATAATATCGTTCAGCTCCTCAAAATGCAGGTTTTAAATGCATATAAACAATCACAATGAGAAATGTCTGAAAACTGTATCAAAGCAGAAATCAGGGAGCTCGTCAAATATCCACTCTGAAGCTGAGATCATTCACCAGAATAGAACTGTGCGTTCACGGGCTCCTTTGTAGTCTTATCATAAACAAAAATGCACGCGAGTTGTTTCTGGAGAGAGAAATAATAAATAATATGTAAACTTCAGACGCTGCGTAGAAGAGAGGGCGGGACTTTCAACAGGTCACGTGTCTTTCCGGGACCATCACATATGCCGGGTTAACTTGGCAGTGTGAATGAATAAAATATCAAGCGGTCCCGTAAAATTCCTGGATGCTTGTGCCGTGTATCTTACGGAATATCTGTGTGAAAAGGGCTTTACAAATCATATTTCTTCAATCAGTGACGTGCAGAACCTAAACATATTGTTTAGCACTTTTTTAGTGGTAGAGGCAGAGAATGGAGAGGCAGCGCCAGTAAAAACACAGGCTCTAAGGTCTTAAGCCCATGGTCTTTACACATCCAAGCAGGCCCCACACCTTGCATTATCTGCAAACATAAGAAGTATAAGGTTCAGAAAAACAGCAGTAAAGGGGTTCAAATAAAATTAACAGTATAAAAACAAGGTATCACTTCACCTGCCCTTACAAAAATTATCCATTGTTTTTCTACAATTAAAAAATGGTTACTGTAGTAAAACCATGGTAACCACAAAATAACTATTGTTTTGACAACTATGGTTTTCAAAAACCATAGTTAAATCGTGGTTAGTGTAGTAAAACCATAGTTTTGCTGATAGTTATCAATACAACAAAATACCTTGGTTACTACACTTTTACCACAATAAAACCATGGTTAATTTTCGTAAGGGTGCTATCGAGATTATACCCTGTACCTCACCACACAAAAACACGAGAACATTAACTAAATGGGTACAAGCACTTCTGCAAAACAGTCATTGAGGAGAGGCTGTTAACAACGTGAACTTTGACTGTCAAAGCTAAATTTACTTTTCAAAAAAACTGTGGAAGAAACAGAGGGAGTGAACATTGCAGCTTATAAAAACTATAATACTGTGAAAAGCATAAAATATATCGTAATGTACATTTTCGCTGCTCTAGTTGTCTACACCCAAGCAGCTGTCGAAGTGTGGCTTGCCCACCGGTCATTTTCAAGCGCAGTGGGCGCAAACTTTATGAAATATTACTAGAACAACCGGCTGGGGTGTGTCTCTCTTAAACGGAGATGTAAGAGAAATGAAGACGACACATATACATATTTTGTGTATGACCGAGCGGCGGTAAAAGTGAATCTGCACGGAACAGCTTTGTTGTACTGAACGGTTAACGTTAGTCTACGCCTACGTAAAACGACACTAACGAGACGCATACATACGTTTGAACAAACCAATGTACACAACAAACATTTTAAATAGATAGCAATTAAATCAAATGAATACTTACAATCACACAAAGAATGTCCTTGGCGATGGTCAATTCCGCTGCAGCTCGTTTATGAATCCGTAACAGCTGTTCTATTAACCTAAATCTGATTGGTTAATAATAATCCTATGTCAGTATCTTGCCGCTCTATTGGTTCGACTGATATAGTAGGCAAAAGCGTTTGCCTGCATATTTACGGGGGCATTTTATCATTTCGGGGGGAAATGTGCAATAAATGCGAGTGGCAACACTTTTCATATCGTTGAGAATAAAACAACCGTCCAAACTTTACAAATTCAGGTTCTCCCTCCATGGGGATCATCCATTTCGAAAAGTAAAGCAGATACGGAGCCTCGGCCTACCGTCTATATGCTATAAATATAAGGAAAAGTAAATGACAGCATGAAAATGATAAAAAAAAAAACATGTTAGTTTACTGTAGCCTATATTCTACATAAAAAAATAATGTACATTTATAATCCTCATGGGCGCCCCCTGCCGCCACAGCTGGAAAAAATCCTAGAGGAAACACTGTTTATACTATTAATAATTACTTTTTATTAAATTGTAGAATTAAATGCTATAACATTGTAATTGGCTTTTAGCTGTGTGGGTAAAATGAATTAGAAATCTTAACCACTTACATTGCTTATAAAATTGATAAACATACTAAATCATGTTTACTTCAGGGTTTCCCGCAGCATATTTCAGTTAAGGCGGACCGCCTAAGCTTGGAAACCCCACCGCCTTAACTAGGTTGTCAAAAAAAAAAATTCGCTTCACAAAAGGCCGTCAAGTGCATCTCGGAGAATAGCCGTACCGTCACTGTCTAGATGATAACTAGCCAGTTGGTAAAACATCTCGGAGAATAGTGCGGACGCGCTTCACACCGCGAGCGTGCACGTGCACCACACGGCTGAAATGAGATATGACGGACCAAGTCTTGTCTGGAGGATAGCCAGTTGATAAAACACGTGTCCTTGAGAAATGTAAGTGGACTTATGTTGTGGGTTTATTAAGACTGTTATTGTATTCGTCTATAGTTCTTGCAATTTTAAAATAAGTTAGATGGTGATTTTGTTGTTTGAGCAACCTGCTAGGGTTTCATGTGCCTGTTGATTAGATATAATTGTAGAGCGCTCTTGCTCACTTTATTTATGTGCATTATTTACATGCTACAGTAGTTACACTCCTTTAAGATAATGTAATTAATAGTGGGGAATAATCAGTTTTTACCATTTTTGCGCTATCTATCATCGTTCGCCAGACGTTCTACATAATCTGCTTTAGTTCTTGTTTATTAACCCTTGAGTTTCACTTCATCACGCAGTTACTCCCGTTAGAGGTAAAAACATTTAATTCATTAATAATAATCTAGTGTTCATTTTTTGTCATAGTTTCTTCAATATTAAGTTTTATTTGAGTGTTTATTTATTTATTTATTTAAGGCAAGGCAAGTTTATTTGTATAGCACATTTCATACACAGAGGTCATTCAAAGTGCTGTAGTGGAGGACTTTTATTATGCTTTTATTTTCATATTATTATGTTTTATTTTTCATCCTATTTTTCATTTTTTAATTACAATCATAAGCTCATAAATTGTGATTCATATGGAGATCATGTTTTTCTGCTAACGTACAGAATTATGCTCTTTCTGTCTTCTGAGCAAAGTACAATGTCCAAGGACTTAAACATCATGTACTGAGAACAAGACATACGTTTTATGATTTCACTAGATTTGTGTTTAACTGTTTATGTTCTTAATCACTGACAAATTGAAGCTTATCTTCTAAATGACGTAGAAACTGATGACTACACATGTTTCAGCATCTTACTATAAATGTGTGTTCAACCTTGCAATCGGGGCTCTTAGGTTTTTAAACTTCTAGCACCATGGGGGTGAGAGCCTATTCTGCAGAATATATAAAATTCTGTCGACAGTGTGTCTGTGAGATCCTTGACTTTGACTCCTAGTGAGTATTATTTGATGCGGCTAAAATTCCACGACAATAATGGCGACGAGGATGGGATTCCACAGCTGAAGACTTCAGAAGGTTTGGGAGAGACTGACTGATCACCCCTGAGACGAGAGGTCTCGGGCTCCGTACCCCAGGCCTACGGGAAGGGAGAGTCTCAACCATTTCTGAAGTCAAAGCTGACGGAATCTGGAAAAGAACCGTTGTGGTGGCATCTGAATAGATAATACGGTAAGCGTTATTTCGTTCGTGACCATGGGTCAGGGTAATTCGAAAGGGAGTACAAAGTCAATGGATCTGGAAAATGGCGTGTTTATTGTTTATTGTTAATTTGGATCCCCATTAGCTTCCACAAAGTGGTTGCTAATCTTCCTGGGGTCCACAGAGTTGCACAATACAAAAAAATCATTCAAACAAATAAAATAATAACAAAATACAATTACTAATCCAGTCACATCACAAAACTATACCCATACATATTAATAGTAGCAGCACAAGCAGAAGTACGTCTATACCTTTAACAACATGTTTACACAATTTCTTTTAAACACATGTGTTGAATTACTTTTACGTATATTTATAGGAACAACATTCCAAGCAGCAGAGCCACGATAAAATACAGTCTTTTTCAGCAAATTTGATTGTGGACATGGTAAAAACAGTTGAGACTTACTCACTTGACGTGTTTTATGATCGTGTCTAAAACCAACATATACAAGCTTTTCAAAGAAAAAACATGGTGTGTGATACTTGATTACCTTATAAAAATATACCAACACTCGTAAATGTAATTTGTCCTTCACTAAAAGCCATGATAATTTTCTATGCATATCAGCACACTGGCCTGAAATTGATAATTGAGCACCAACCTAGCTGCTCTATTCTGAACAATCTGAAGTTTTTTTAAGTGCTTTTCTGATGCACTTGACCATATTATAGGGCAGTACTCAAGATGCGATAAAACTATTGACTGCACCACATCTTTTAAAACCAAAGACGAAATAAATGCAGAACATTTCCTGGCCACTGCTATACCTTTACCCATGCTGCTTACTATATGATCTATATGTTTGGACCAGGACAATGTATTGTCAAGTATCACACCCAACAAAGTAACATCTGTTACTTGTTCTACTGGCGTCCCATCAATAAATAAATTCAAATCTGCAGACCTAGAAATATTGTATTTTTGACTAAAAATTATGCATTTAGTTTTTTCTATATTTAAAATTAATTTGTTAATTTGAACCCATTTAGAAATTGTGTATGCTCGAGTGATCAAATCAAAGGGCACGGGGGCGTTGGAAAGCGTAAAATCTGGGAGAAAAGGTATGATTTTCCTCCTAAAGGAACACTGAGTGTAAAAGCACTCATTTTATTAAGGGAAAAATCATTGCGGATGGCAGAGAAATGAGAGCACAGAGTAAGATAAAGACCAAGGACGAACTGACTCAGACTAAGTCAGAGCTAAACATTAAGCAAATGTTTTTCCTACATCAGATTCATTACATGATGAACCTAACTTTCTTTTTTCCTTCTCCCTATGCACCTGCACGTACCCCACCTGGGGTACATTTCCAATTCACAAGGGTACCGCTTCTGGACGATGACCTCCAACCCCCTCCACAACGTCGCCCTCCACCACCACCTGCTCAACAAATCGCACAGATACAACAACCAGCTCAACAAGCCGCACAGATACAACAGCCAGCACGACACCCCCGCCACCGCCGATGCAAGAACTGCCACGTGGACCAGAATCAGAGATCACCCACATCCTTGACAGCACTTTTGAAGAGGACAAAGATGATGTTCAGATAAAGACGGAACGGGAGGCAAGGCCTAAGGAAACAGCAGAGAAGCCGTTCACCAGAGAAACAGCTATCTTCAGCTTTTGCCAAGATAGGAGAATGGGCACAGCCACAACATAACAACGCAATTTCTCTTCGCAAGGACAACGCTCCCGAGAGAACGGGCAGCAGAGAGAATGAGAGAAGAGGAGAGGAGATCTGAAAGAAAATGTTTGCTGGTATTGCGGACAGAAAGGACATTTGAAAAACCAATGTTTCCATTTCCTGAAAACTAAAGGGACACCGGAATCCCAAGGGAGCGCGGGAAACCTGCAGGTGTGTAAAGAAAGGGGCGACTGAAGCCAGGAGGGGGAAGGGGAGCATCGTACGGAGGCGGGTAAGTCCAATCTTGTTTTTTCTGCGGTTCAAATGCCATATCTGCTTGCTGATTCTGATTTTTCTGATGTGTGTGATAGGGAAAGGAATGCTCTTGTGCAATGAAGAACTTGCTTTGCTTGAAATTGACCGAGAGGCATACTCTAAATTGCCTCTCGAAGAAATAATGGTTGAGGGACAGGCTCTGTTGTTTATGGTGGACTCTGGCGCGACTGACTCTGTCATACGCAAAGATGAATTCCCATTTGTCACCTTGAGTGGGCAGTTTAACTCATCTATGAGTGCTACGGGGCATATAGTGAGGGAAGAATTTACTGCTCCACTCTGTTGTATGCATGACGGTAACGAGTTTATGCATATGTTCCTCTTATCTGACGCGTGTCCGGTAAACCTCATGGGGAGGGATTTGATGTGTAAAATTAATGCTAGCATCTTATGTAACAACCAAGGCCTGAATATTTCTTGTTGGGATCCCAGAATGTCATCTATGTGTGTGTCTCTGTATGTGTATGAATGGGCCTTTCAGAGTGAAGAGTTGCATGCTGAAGGGAAGATAAGATTGCCACAAGCCAGCGAGGTCATTCCAGCTGATAACATGTATTGCACAGCTCATAGAAATGGTTTGACTATAACCCATATATGCTGGAATGACTCATGGTGTGTGGCACTCATTCAAATTGACAGAAAAGCAAGAACAAATTTTTGATGTTGAAAATTCGGTACCCCATGTTTCCATTGCAAAAAATACCAGTCAGCCATGGGAAAAAGCAGGTGAATTTGCAAAGGCCTGCAGCGAGGCTGTTGATTAGGAAATGTTGACAGAAAACGTGCAGTTCTCAGAGCAGCACACAGGAGAAGTTGTGTTTCTTTTTTTCATTGCTGAGAGAGAGAGAGAGTTATAATACAGAAAGCTGTTTCTGCAGATTCAAATTTACAAAACATTTTGCCAGCACACATGACGTGTGCTAGCATTGATTTACCGCAAGAGGTTCTTGACAAAGTACCTGACTACCTGTGGGCTAAAGATAAATATGATGTGGGTTTGATTAAAGGGTGTGAACCAGTAGTTATCACCCCAAAGAGTGATTACAGACCATGCAAACCTCAATACCCTCTGAAAAGGGAGGCGCTTGAGGGAATAAGGCCAGTATTTGAGGCCTTATTGGAGAAAGGGATAGTTGTTCCCTGCCCAAACTCACCTGTGAGAACACCCATTTTTCCTGTACAAAAGGTCAGAGTTTTTGTTTACTTTTACATTTGAGGGGTACAGGGAGAGCCCCACGATTTACAACTTTGCATTGCATTATTCATTACAGAAACTTGTGTTGGATGATGATGTTGCTTTATTGCAGTACGTGGATGACCTCTTGGTGGCGGCACCGACTCAGCAGTCGTGCACAGACAACACCATACGGTTGCTCACTCATCTAGCTGAGGAGGGCCACAAGGTCAACCCCAAGAAGGTACAGTGCTCTGTCCAGAAAGTAACCTTTCTAGGACACGAAATTACACCAATGGGTAAGTCTCTCTCTCCAAAGAGAATAGAGGCGATAGCTAACATACCAAAACCCATTACAAAGAAACAAGTAATGTCATTTTTGGGTATGACATCTTATTGCAGGACTTTTATTGCTAATTATTCTGAGATGCAACAACCATTGCATGACATGATTTATGAGAAACCTTTGGCACCATCAGAGAAGGTAAAGTGGACAGAGAAGGCTGAAAGGGCATTTGTGGAACTAAAACAGACATTACAGCAGGCACCCACTTTGGGGCTGCCAGATCCAAAAAAAATCCTTTTATTCAAACTGTGGATGAAAGAAATGGCTGTATGACATCTGTTTTGTTCCAAGAACACGGTGACAAGTTGAGACCAGTGGCATATTTTTCAGGTCATCTTGATACGGTGGCCAGAGGCCTACCGGGATGTCTCAGAGCAGTGGCAGCTGCGGAGAAAGCTGTACAAGCCAGCAGTGAGTTTGTGGGATACGCACAGCTCCGTCTGTGGGTTCCTCACTCTGTGTCTCACATACTGCTTGAACAGCGCACATCTCACTTGTCTGCAGCAAGGTGGCTGCGTTATTCCTGTGCATTGTTACAAATGTCTAATGTCACAGTTGAAATATGTACAGTTCTGAACCCGGCGACATTGTTACCTACACCTGATGAAGGTACACCATATTGTTGTTTGTCTGCCCCACGGGAAGTATGTACACCAAGGCCTGACCTTGCTGACACACCCATACCTGATTGCACCCCCACATATTATGTGGATGGTTCCTCTTCCAGAGATGACAGAGGCATAAATAGGATGGGGTGGACAGTTGTGTCTGACTTTGAAGTAGTGAAATCCAGATGCTTACCACCTCACAAATCTGCACAGGTGGCTGAATTGCATGCACTAACACAAGCTTGTATAATTGCTACTAATCAATCTATAACCATTTACATTGACTGCTTGTTTCTCTTTTAGAGGAAATTTTACTTCCTTCTCAAATAGCTGTGTGTAAATGCAAAGCACACACCAAGGAACAGGACGTGGTCTCGAGAGGCAATGCACGCGCGGACGCAGCGGCAAAGCAAGCATCTCTCATTTCTACTAACATTGATTTTTCTCTTACGCAGATTTCACAGGAAAAGGAAGCTGAAACAGCACAGGAGTCACTAATAAGCATGCAAACATTTTCTCTCCCAACAGAAATAGCTCTATGGAAATCGTGTGGAGCTACCAAAACTCCTGAAGGGATTTGGATGGGTCCAAATCAAAAAAACCTTGCTTACCTAAACACTTTTATTCCCATTTTGCTAGGTTGACACACGGGTTAGACCATGTGTCCAAAGGAGGAATGCTGACAGCCAGGGCACAGAATTGGTTCACAAAGGGTTTTTCTCCTGTAGCACAGAGACATTGTGAAAACTGTCATATATGTCTGGGTAATAATGTTGCAAGAGGGGTAAAAACCGCACCTGTGGGGCATCCCATTTCCTGAGGGACCATTCACACATGTAATGATGGATTACATTGAATTGACACCAGCAGAAGGTAAACGTTACTGTTTGGTGATGACAGACATGTTTTCAAAGTGGACTGAAGCTACGCCCACCAAACATGCAGACAGTGCTGGGGTGACAAAAATGCTGTTGAAAGAAATTATTCCCCGATGGGGAATCCCAAACAAAATTTCCAGTGACAATGGAGCACACTTCACTGCTCAAGTGGTGAAAGATGTGGGTAAATTTTTGCAAATCAATTTGACCAATCACTGTGCCTACCATCCACAAAGTGGAGGTGCAGTGGAAAAACAGAATGGCACCATCAAGGCAAAACTAAGCAAAATGTGTGAAGAAACAAAATTGAATTGGGTTCAGTGCTTACCACTGGTACTCATGTACATGAGAATGAGGGTCAGAGACCGAACAAAATTGTCCCCATTTGAAATACTTTTTGGTAGACCACCACATAAGGGGTGGGAGCCACACAGGGCGACAGGTGATACCCTTCGAAATGAAAATGACATGTTGCAGTATTGTATTTCTATGTCTTCTATCCTTCAAAATATCTCAAAACAGGTTAAAGCAGCACTACCACGCCCCGCAGAGGGACCTTTGCACAACATCAAACCAGGAGATTTCGTGTTGGTGAAAAACCTGAGTAGGAAATCCTGGAAGGCGAGACGGTGGGAGGGGCCATTTCAGGTTCTGCTGACGACTTACACCGCCGTGAAGGTCGCGGAGCGTGCCACCTGGGTGCACGTTGCCCATTGCCGGAGGGTTGGTCCGGGACTGCAAGGTGTAAACCAAAGGGAGGACGGCTAGTCGACTGCTACGGACCACTTTTTCGTATTGGTGGGAACCACAGATACCTGTATACTGCAAGTTTATACGAAGAACGACACGAGAGAACTGCAACAGCTCACAAGGTATTGGAGGACGACTCCAGTATTCTGGGTTTGGTTTGGACACACGCACACGACATCTTTAATGTGGGTAATCGACACGACGCTTGCAGCTTAATAACTGTAATTACAACACCAGCTTTGAGACCCCACATTAATTTAGACACTAAGATAATTTCATTAGAACAAGAAAGCAGGATAGCTTGGCACGAATGCACCGTGTGGTCCTACCAAACCCGAACCCACAAAGGAAATTAATCAACAAGGGCTCACGACCCCAACTCTAACTGTGCTCAGGGCTCACGACCCCAACTCTAACTGTGCTCAGGGCTCACGACCCCAACTCTAACTGTGCTCAATCCGGAATCATCAAGGGCTCACGACCCCAACTCTAACTGTGCTCAATTTCTTCAAGAAAACGAACTATTTTTCTTCTTTCAAAAATGAGGTTCATGATCATACTATGTGTGTGTGCATTTTTGCTTTTGCAACTGCACAGAACTATATGTACACTATGGTTAAGGGTAATAACCAGAGCTACGTAACGATGACAGTAAATGAAGTTATGAATAAATCATAAAAAGGGAGGAGTGTAGTGGAGGACTTTTATTATGCTTTTATTTTCATATTATTATGTTTTATTTTTCATCCTATTTTTCATTTTTTAATTACAATCATAAGCTCATAAATTGTGATTCATATGGAGATCATGTTTTTCTGCTAACGTACAGAATTATGCTCTTTCTGTCTTCTGAGCAAAGTACAATGTCCAAGGACTTAAACATCATGTACTGAGAACAAGACATACGTTTTATGATTTCACTAGATTTGTGTTTAACTGTTTATGTTCTTAATCACTGACAAATTGAAGCTTATCTTCTAAATGACGTAGAAACTGATGACTACACATGTTTCAGCATCTTACTATAAATGTGTGTTCAACCTTGCAATCGGGGCTCTTAGGTTTTTAAACTTCTAGCACCATGGGGGTGAGAGCCTATTCTGCAGAATATATAAAATTCAGACAAAGAAAATTCTGTCGACAGTGTGTCTGTGTGATCCTTGACTTTGACTCCTAGTGAGTATTATTTGATGCGGCTAAAATTCCACGACAGTGCTTTACACAAAAATGAGAAAACAATATATAAAAAAGAAAATGTAAAAACTAGTGCTGTGTTCAAAATATCGATACGACGATACATCGTCATGGACGCCTGACGATGCGCACATCGATACAGCACCTTTCGTATCGATTCGGATGCACTTTTGAAAGTAACGTGACGAATCGTTGTTGATCCGTGATCCATATGGAAAGGACGCATGTGTCCCGTGGAGTACGTAGTGGGGTATACTTTCACTTTGCATGTCTGTCTCGCTGGCGCATGTGTCTGCATAGCGAGCCGCGTACTCGCGCTCGCTCGCGTATTTAAAATCAATGAGTTCAGTATGAAAGGGCAGATATCAAAGAGCTTTATTACCCACTCTCTTATAAAACAGTACTAATGCATTTGAGAAGAAACACGACAAAGATTTGCATGTGAAAAGTGTATGTCTAGAGAAGAGATACAGAACTACTTCAAACTATAGCTGTCACATTAATAATCTGATTTCTACTAAATAGTATTAACTCTGACTGCATGTTTATAGATATATTCATAGATATAGAATAATTAAGTGAGAGACAAATATAATGCCTAGAGTAAGGCACTATCTTAGTAAAACTGCTTTAAAAAAAAAGGTACTAACTCTGGGATTTTAAGCATTTCTATGTTACCCCAAAAGCTAATAAATGAATGGCAATAATAATAATAATAATAATAATAGGCTAATAATAATAAGCTAATAATCATAGGCTAATAATAATAATGTTACTAAATTCTGAAAAAAACATGTAATTCAAAATAGCATTGTACCGTGATGCGCATCGTATCGGGACCCTTGTATCGGGATACGTACCGTATCGGGAAATTGTTGGCGATACACAGCACTAGTAAAAACACGATAAGATCACAATAAAGACAAAGATACATGAGAATTTAAAATAACAATTAAAGAAAATAAATGTGATTTTAATAAAACAGTTTAAAATGTTAAAAAGAATAAAACAGGAGTAAAAATGACTTGAGTTAAACGTGCAGTCAGTGTGAAGCAGCACAGTGCTCATTCAGTAAATGCAGAGTTAAACAGATGTGTTTTTAATCTAGATTTAAAAGTGTTTACTGTTGAAGCACATCTGATCTCTTCTGGAAGCTGATTCCAGCTAGAGGTGGCATAATAACTAAAAGCTGACGCACCTTGTTTTGAGTGAACCCTTGGTATCTCTAACTGACCTGATCCTAATGATCTGAGTAATCTGTTAGGTTTATATTCAGTTAGCATATCTGTCATGTATTTGGGTCCTAAGCCATGAAGTGATTTATAAACGAGTAACAATACTTTAAAATCTATTCTAAATGTAACAGGAAGCCAGTGTAAGGACCTGAGGACTGGAGTAATGTGCTCAGATTTTTTGGTTCTGGTCAGAATTCTGGCAGCAGCGTTCTGTATGAGCTGCAGCTGTCTAATGGTCTTTTGGGGGATCCCCGTAAGGAGTCCATTGCAGTAATCCACCCTGCTGGTGATGAAAGCATGAACAAGTTTCTCTAAGTCCTGTCTTGAGACAAAACAATTCTGGTAATATTTCTGAGATGGTAGTAAGCTGATTTGCTTATTGCTTTCACGTGACTACTGAAATTAAGGTCAGACTCTAAAATTACACCAAGATTTCTGACTTTATTTTGTGTCTTTAGACCCCTAGAGTCAAGGTATGTGTTTACTTTGAGAGTTTCATCTTTATTTCCAAATACAATGACTTCAGTTTTGTCTTTGTTTAACTGGAGGAAGTTTTGACGCATCCAAGAGTTAATTTCATCAATGCATTTACATAGAGAGTCAATGGGGCTGTAGTCATTGGGTGACAGGGTTAAGTATATCTGGGTGTCATCTGCATAGCTGTGGTAAGCAATTTGGTTCTTTTGCATTATTTGACCAAGTGGGAGCATATACAAATTAAACAGAAGCGGTGCAAGAATTGAACCCTGTGGGACTCCACATGTCATGGATGTCCACTCAGATTTATGGTTACCTATGTTCACATAGTAACCTCTTCCTTGTAGGTATGATGTAAACCATTTGAGGACCATCCCAGAGAGCCCTACCCAGTTTTCTAGTCTATGTAAGAGTATGGTGTGATCTACTGTGTCAAAGGCAGCACTAAGATCTAGTAGCACCAGCACTGATATTTTACCTGAATCAGAGTTTAAGCGAATATCATTTATTATCTTCATGAGCACTGTCTCTGTGCTGTGATGCTGACGGAAGCCGGATTGAAAATTGTCCATATAGCCATTTGAGTTTAAGAATTTGTTCAGCTGATTGAAAACAACATTTTCAATTATATTGCCTATAAACGGAAGATTTGAGATTGGTCTCTAGTTGGTAAGTAAGGTTTTGTCTAGGTTACTCTTTTTTAGGAGAGGCTTAACAACTGCTGTTTTTAATGACTCTGTAAAAGGGCCTGTGATCAGAGAGGTATTTACTATTTTTAAGAGGTCAGTTTCTAAGCAGTTAAGTACCTTTTTGAGAAAAGATGTGGGGAGCGTGTCAAGGCTGCATGTTGATGCTTTAAGATGTTGTACTGTTTCTTCCAAGGTTTTTATATCAATTATGTCAAATTCTGAAATAATGACTAATTTCTGAGGTTGTTGCAATGATATCTGACTGATCACAGTACAATTTGAGGCCGTATTGATCGCTATTCTGATATTACTGATCTTCTCAGAGAAAAAGGTTGCAAACTCATTGCATTTGTTGTCAGAGAGCATTTCACTAGGAACTTGATTTGGGGGGTTTGTTAGTCTCTCAACAGTAGCAAAAAAAGTGCAAGTGTGGTTTATGTTGTTGTTTATAATGTTTGAAAAGAAGGTCTGTCTAGCTGTACCCAGGGGTTAAATTGGGATTTGTTATGTGGGGGGGCTCTGCGGGGAGGGTACTTTAAGGGGTAACATGTTTTATACTGATGACAGCAAAGCCACTGGTGTGTTTTAATGACATTCTGGACCTCTGATAGGATTTGATAAGTTTCAACTTTAACTATGTGCCAGAGATTGACCACAAATATTTTATAAAGAGTGTCTGAATTTTAAATTATGCAAATCTATGAGTTTGACACCCTATATCCATTTGTTGCACATGTCATTATGCACAATTGATCAAACTTTAAATGAAGTAAAAGGAATCAACCTCCTTGAATAATTCTATATGCATAAGATAGGCTACCCAAAAAGATTAAATTAACAAGAAAAGGTATAACACACAGTACTGTATCATCAACATGTCTAATAAATTAGCAATAGAGTTCCCTATGCTGGTCAGCAGCTAAAACAATCGTAAGGTTTGATTTGTGTAATCAAAATACATAAATGTATAAACTATACAGTGAGTTATATGCAGTGTTATCCAGTTAACATACTGTAATTAGATGAGTGACATACATACTTTAGTCCTTAACACGTTTCTAGTCTTCTATTAAATTTCCTCGACGTGGGCACCATTATTACCTCTCTCTCTCTCTCTCTCTCTCTCTCTCTCTCTCTCTCTCTCTCTCTCTCTCGCGCTCTCTCTCTCTCTCGCGCTCTCTACAATGTCAAATGATCCCGTGTGAAAGCGCGTTCTTGAAGTTCCTGAGTTTTTTTTCGAGTTGCATAACTTAAGCGAAGACGTGTTTAAAAGGAAAAGCGCGTGTTTCCGCGGCAATTGCGTCGCCCAATTCGCGTCATTTGCATCGCCTCGTGCGAGGACGCGTCTGATTGCGTCTTTGCATTGACTTTGTATGTAATCTACTCGCGCAAATCGTTGAACTTGCGTTGGTGAGTATGCCCCATAATGAATGGAAACACAGTATTCCCTTCGCGTCAGTGCACACGCACCAGCGCAGCGAGTACACACGCACAAGCGCAGCGGGTACACTGGCACGAGCAGAGCGAGACCTTCAGCCTATGTGCCGGAGCTTAGCCCCGGACGGCCCCGGCCCAATTTAAACCCTGGCTGTACCTAGTTCTACATTGAAAGCACGAAGACTGTCCTTATAGATGCTATAATGTACTTCAAGTTTTGTTTTCTGCCACATACGTTCAGCTTTTCTGCATGTTCTTTTCATGTGCTGTACTGCTGTTGTGTTTCTCCAGGGTGCTTTACGTCTGTCAGTGATCACCCTGACTTTACTGGAGCTATACCATCAATAGCATCTTTAACTTTTATTTTAAAGTTTTCAAGGAGAACATCAACAGTGTCTGCTGATATGTTTGGCAACATTGATATAGCATTCATAAATACCTCACTGGTGTTCTCATTTATGAACCTTTTTTTAACATAGACAGATCTAACATCAGTGGCAGGACAGATCAATAAATCAAAGTAAATACAGAAATGGTCAGATAGCACTTCATCCTTGATTACAGTGGATGAAATGTTTAGACCCTTGCTAATGAGCAGATCAAGAGTGTGTCCCCGATTGTGTGTAGGATCTTGCACGTGCTGGGTCAGATCAAAAGTGTTTAAAACATTTAACAGTTCAATCGCAGTACTGTTTTCTGCATTGTCTATATGAATATTGAAATCTCCAGCAATAACAAAATAATCAAATTCAGAGGAAATTGTTAATAAAATTTCTGTGAATTCCTCAACAAATACTGAGGTGTATTTGGGAGGTCTATAAATAATTGTAAACAGAATGCGTGGTGTACCTTTTAGAGCAATACACAAATATTCAAAAGACTGGTAATCACCAAGCAACACTTGCTTGCATTGAAAGCCATCTTTGAATAAAGCAGCTATTCCTCCACCTCTTCTAACAGCTCTACAGACACTTATAAAAGTAAAGTTTGGTGGGGCTGATTCATTGAGGACTGTAGCACTGCAGCTGTCAGATAACCAGGTTTAATTTAGAAACATAAAGTCCAGGGGCCTCATTTATCAACATTGCGTAGAAAATGTTCTATATTTGTACCTACGAATGAAATTTAGAATGTGCCTAAGTACAAAAAAATCGGGATTTATCAAACGTGCGCACGTGGTTCGTACGCACATCAGTAAGTAATCCATGATGATAAATCCCACTTGTTCTTAAGCACCATGCTTGTGCACGTTCATGTTCATTTGCATTTCGAAACGCCTCCAATGAACCATATATGGTGACAACACCTCCCGTTATAAGTCACGTGGTTGAGCTTTTTCCCTCATCGCAATAATGGCAAAGAGAGCGTAAAAGAGAAACTTTACAGACGCAGAAATTGAGTTACCTGTGGATGAGGTTAAATCCTAATAACACATCCTGTTTGGTTCACTTAGTATGGGAGGAATGACTAACAAAAGAAAACAAATCTGCATGGGAACATGTTACCAGTGAGTTTAATTCCATTGGGTATGAGAACACTTTTAGAAATAAAAAAGTCGTTTGACATTAAATTATCAGCCAAAAAAAAAAAAAACGCGTCACAGCACACCGACGTGAAACGAGTGCAACTGGAGGAGGACAGACAACTTTCCACCTTGGACAGCAGCATATATAACAAGCATCATTGGCGCGATCTTTGAAAACGCGCTACCGGCAGAATGGATTATTAGCCAAGTCTTCCAATAAAACAAGATAAGCCATTGCACTGTGTCAAGCATTTGACGGAGACTTCATTAATACAAATCTCATGTGCTTTCACAGATACAGATACATATCACAAATACATCATTATACTTATTTGCTGTTACCATACTGACATTAATCATTTTTAACACCTGCTTGTGGATAATAAATAGACACTTCTTTATACTCACTGGAACAGGGTCCTGTGTAGTATCGCTATTCTACCACTAGATGCTCTGCATTTCTAAGTATAAGTGCAATTTGATAAATTCCACACTTTGCGTAAAACTGTTCCTACGCACACTTTACGCACACTTCTGTGCGTACGCACGCTTGATAAATGAGGCCCCAGGTTGTTAGTGGTGATAAGATCATTAACTAAAAAGGATTTGTTCTTTAGTGAACGGATGTTCAGAAGTGCTAATTTAACAGTAACTGGTTTTGGCACTGTCAGACCTGCCAACCTTGGAAAAAAATTTTGAGTACAGTAGCATCGGCCAAAAGGACAGAACACAGGTTTTTAGTTCACCCACAAATGACATTCTGTTATTATTTACTCATATTGTTCCAAGCCGTCATGATTTCGTTCTTGAGTGAAACACAAAACAATTTTGTTTTTCCCTAACTAGCAAAAAATACAATGGAGAGCAGTGGGAACCAGACACTGTTTGGTTACCAACACTTTTCAAAATAACTTGTGCTCCACACAATAAAGAAACTCAAAGGTTTGGACGGTCTGTACTGTTATGTAAACTATGACTGAATTACATTTTTTAAGTTAACTATCCCTTTAAGACAGTATTTTAACACTGCTTTAAATTCAACCATAACTGTGACACTGCTGTTTACTGTATGTCTATCTTCAATTTATTGTAGCTTTGTTTACAGTACAATACGGCATAGGCACCTATCACGTGGGTGCTCGAGACACGAGATATTCTCCATGTATAAAACTTTATTCAATGGGGTTTGTATATGACGTTTTATTTTATTGACAATTATCAAGAGCGCGTTATTGTAGAGCGCATTTAATCCGCTTCACTCGGGTGTCAGGGGGATTCCCTTCACTGAGAGTGAATTTTCCGTTTTTATTTGACTAAAACTAGATGCTCTCCCCCATGGTAAAATCATGGTACTTTTTCGTAAGCGCTCAATTATAAAATATGTTAATTTACAAATCAGAAGTAATGTTAGCGCATCTTGCAGTCAATTGCACATTATGAAATGGAGCCCGCGAGACCGTCGACTTCATAGGATTAAGCTAAATCATTATTTCAACTTTGCACATCCACTCTGACCAGTTTACCTTAGGGGGTCAGACGTCTTGACTCTCCGTTGAAAAATATTGTCAGAAACAGCGGATGGAGGACAGAGATCACACAGGATTTTAAGGTTCCGTCGATAGCAGACTCTTGTTACTGATTGGCCATACGACTTGTCAATCATCCCCATTTTCTATGTGGTGGATGAGCCCAGTGCTATGATTGGACATATTTTAATATTTTCTGTTGCTTGTTTCGAGTACTTCGCACGGCAGAGACGTCATCAGGTTTTTGCGTAGTTTAGAGTGACAAATCGTACCACCGTACATTGAGGTCAAAATGAGTACCTGCTACGCAAAATGCGTACGGGTTGGCAGGTCTGCACTGTATCAATCTCAGAATGACGTATAATAGGCAGTAGATAAGATAGAATTGCTGTGCGGCTGGAAAGGGCCTTCGTCTTTCTATCACATGTCAGGACAGAGATAGGGAAAGCTAAAGGGACATCATGCTCCCACTTGTTATTAAAATATTTATGATTGTTACTGCTGACGTAGTGGGGACCCAACACATTTCAGTTATCGGTGCTGTTTGCAGATGAGGGCTGGTGTGATCCCTGACGTTGAGGCAGAGGTCGGAGTGCTCTCTCAGATGGAGGGGTAGGGCGTGCTGGGCCCAAAGGCTTTGGTGGTTGAGGAGCCCGCCGTTTCTTGATTGATATTTGAGGACTCGCAGCAACAGAGTGTGCTTTGGTCCAGCAAATACCAGTTTCTCCATTTTCTCTGAAAAGCACAGAAGTGGAGATGTTCTGTGCACAGAAGTGTTAATATTTAATTAAAATATTTAAATTTTCATCGTGACGCATGCGCCCCGCCCCTTTGATTGCCACGCCCTTGGACCCAACCACCCGCCCAACCCTACCACCTTAACTAACAAATTTTCTGCGGAAAACCCTGTACTTGAAAATGTAAAAATGCAGAAAGGTCTGTGTGAGGGTTAGTTTTAGGGTTTTATGGTAAAATATATAGTTTGTGCATTATAAGTCATTATATACATGAAGAGACCCGACATTGTATGGAAACCTAACGTGTGTGCAGTGTAGAGATGATGTTTGGCTGGCCGGTGATCTCTTGATGTTAAATTATCTATTAATTGATCTTTAATTTGTCAGATTACCTAGATCTTACATGGCTATTGCTCCTTTATCAGTAATGCCAGTATTTCTCAACTCCAGTCTTCAACTCATCAGCCTGTATGATGAATAATTGTAACTGGAAGGAATCTCCTGGTGTCTGTCAGAACATAGGAAGGGATCAGAGAAGCCAGAATTAGTTTAAGAGTTTATTAGAAATAGCAAGATTTATTTTTATTTTGTAGAAAGGACTTTGAAGGAGGTACAAATGTAACCAGTCACGGAAAGTAGGGACACAAGTCGGCAGTGCAAGTTTCGAGATAATGAGCAACAAAGTGTTTATTTTCAAAATTTGTGATTTTCGTTTCATTGCAGAATCTGTTAGTTGAGATCACGAAGAAGCTTCTCCATGTTTGAGATAGCAGTTTTTGTATATTTAATAGGGATGCAGGATTCGGATTCGGCCAAATACTGGGCTTTTTGACGGGGTTCGGGTTCGGCCGAATCCTAGATTTTTTTTCCACCGAACCGAACCCTAGGCTTGCGCTACGCTGGTCGACGTCACGCGGCCGTTGATTACACACATCGGGTGCTGACGTGGAGATGAGCTTTTTCTTTCGGTGAGCCTTAGGGGCTGGACACACCAAAACTTTTAAACACGGCTGAAAACGCCTTGAGGATGCCAAATGCCAGCTGTTTTTCAGCCGAGCGCTTGGTCGCAGTGATGCTTCAGCTGTGAGCCGGTTGGTTGCTGTGGTAATGTCCCGCCCCTCCTCCACTGTAATTGGACGGCCCTGTGAAGACTGTGACATTGACAGGCGGAGCTTCCAACTCAAAGTATATAGTTTTCAGCACGGAGCTGCTTGCTTATTGAAAAAACGAGCGTGTCGCAACGCATCGCTTTTATTATGCATAGGCTTATGGTAATTGTCAAAATAGTTTAACAACTTGTCATCCTGGCATAATGTACAGTTAAAATTAAATAAAATGAAAAATACACTGCTGTGGACGTTGTTTACTTCATTAATGTGCTTTACTGTGTTAATGCAATAAGGATGCGAGTAGGATTCGGTATTCGGTTTCGGCCGAATATTAAACGGTGGATTCGTGATTTGGCCGAACCTAAAAAATCTGGATTCGGTGCATCCCTAATATTTAAAAGTGTACATTTTGCGGTTGAAATAGGCTTGTTTTTCTGGAGATTCTAGCGTGCAGCGGGGGGGGGGTGTCATTGTCTGTGTGTATTTACATACTGTATAAGCAGCTTGGTTTTTGCCCTCGCTCCCCAAAGGGAACAGCGTGACTACTAAATAAGGATAGTTCGCCCAAAAATGAAAATAATGTAAGTAATGACTTACCCTTATGCCGTTCTAAACTCAAAAGACCTCCGTTCATCTTCGGAACACAGTTTAAGATGTTTTACCATTAGATTTAGTCCAAGAGCTTTATGTCTCCTCCATTGAAAATCTATGTACCGTTTCCATGTCCAGAAAGGTAATAAAAACATTATCAAAGTAGTCTATGTGACATCAGTGGGTCAGTAAGAATGTGTTGAAGCATCGGAAATACAGTTTGGTCCAAAAATAGCAAGAATTACAACTTTTTTCAGCATTGTCTTCTCTTTCGGCTCGAGTGTGAAGTCACGTGACTGTAGTTCCGTGTCACTGACTTTATGCGGCGCCGCAGTCGGATGACGTCAAAGTACCGCGAGAGCTCTTTAAGAAATCTTATGGAGTAGTTTAATTCGACTCGCTCTCACTGTACTTTGACGTCAGTTCTTGCATCACAACCGTGAAGACTAACACATACACAAAAAGTCACACAGACATTGTTGAATACGTTATATAATTGGCTACATGTTGTCTATCAATATTTTCAATGAAGTCATTAGCTGATGGAGGAACGAGAGAGCGATTGGTTACATTAAAGTGTAATATCATATACAATGCTACATTTTGCTGTTGAAAACGGTTTGTTTTCCCTGAGATTCTAGCGTGCAGCGGGGGGTGGGAGGGGTTGATTTACATACAGCGGCTTTTGATACTTGAGTTATGGACCCGCCCCCCAAGGGATTCAGGGGGACAGTCCTGTAGCCAGAAGCTTTCTCCAGACATTATGTACAACATACGGCTGGATTCTTTAGCTGCGGAATAAGAGTGGCAGGACATGCGAATTATTGGACATTTAGAGGCAAACAGACGCACAGTGCAAACTTCGGAAATGATAACATCCACAAAGAAGACACCGACAAAGAGAAGGTGTGCCCGAACAACTTATTTCATTGGAGGGAACGAGATCAGCAAGATTACTTTCTGTTTCTTATGGGGTGAGTTTCCATAAACATTAAAGTTTGTCGGTTTTTTGTTTATTGTAAGAACACATACACGTAGACCTTCACATTTAGTGCAATTGTTATTAGCTAGCTCAGGTTTTGATTGCCAAAACCCCTATTGTTATTAGATAGCTCAGGACTGTGGTTTCGATTGCTAAAACACAAAGTTATTGTTAGGTCAGGACTTGGTTTTGATTGCCCCCATTACTATAATGAGCTTTTAGATGGCAACGTGAGCATCTGTTATTAATTTGAATAATGCCTAAATTGACTGATGTTAAAGGCTCTCTAAGCGAATCTGCGAGACGTTAGTTCTAGTTGACGTTTGAAACTGTTTACAAACAGACGGAGCTAACTCCTCCCCCTCGCTTCCGTGCTTTCATGAACACGCCCAACCCCCACCCCCAAATCCTTTTTGTCGTTTATTGGCTGGAATACTTTGCTTTGTTTTGTGATGCTAGGTTTGGCCACTTGTTGATATTGCCGTTTGTGAAGCCTGGGCTGTCTACAGAGATCGCGTTTTTTTACAGTTTGATCAGCGGACAGGCAGCAAGCAGATAGTGAGGTGATGTTTCCGGTATGTAACAAAAAACAGCCTGGGCATAAGGACTGGCATGTGAAGTTGCTGCCAACTCATGTGTCCAAGGCTTCAGTGTGGCGTGTCTGTGTGAAGTCTGCTAAGGAACTTGGTATGTGTAAACATTGATTTTAGAGTTGTGACGTTCACGAACAAACCGATTCTTTTGAACGGCTCATAAACATGAATGATGGGAGCCGAGTCGCGGCTGGAGGGGAGCCGTTATTTCTGTCGTTCTTTTTTCCTATGCGTGTTTCACACAAATGCACAGATGTTATTGTTAATTTAAGACTTGAAGGGGCTGATGTCCTATTTGCAAAGTTTACAGTAGTAATAGTGGATTGAATGTAGACATTTCCATTTTATAATTTGTGGAAGTGCTTGTAGTAAAAGCTGTTTTGCATAGAATTTAATTGCAGCCGGCTTTGTTTTTGATGTTTATTTGTGAGTAGGTATTGTATGAATAAAATAAGTCAACGTAGCTTTACACATACACACACTTTGTACTAAGGTAATGTTACGAGGTGTTGGACGAACCCAAGTGCAGACAGAGGTAACTCAACAAAGACCTTTATTATATGAACAAAAACCAAAAACAAAACCCACGAGGGGGCAAAACAACATAAACAGGATTATATAAGGAACACTAAACTGTACAAGACCCAAGACTACACTATGACATTAAACAGGATAACATTAAACAATGAACTAGACTGGATACAATAAACACTACTAAACTTCAAGACAGCGTACACACAGGTATAGAACAATGCACAAGCACAGGACAATGAATAGAAGAGCAGGGGTTAAAGCAAAAAAATCCTGAGCCTGAACTTTTTCCGGGGGCGGGGGTTGACACATTGTTGAAAACATTGTTGAAACTAACTAGTAATGTATCTGCCATTAACACTTGACAAGCTTAAACTACAGATTATGATGGGCTATTTGAAACACCAATACAAAAGAAACGTTACTCAAAATATATTTCACTAAAATATGGTGCAAACACAAACATTTTTAACTTTTTTGTCATCATTTACTTTATGCCCCAAAGTAAACCAACAGACTGAACCAAATCAGTCACTTTGTGCATTTAAAGGTAAATACATCAATGTGGAGCATTATAAGAGTAAAAATTAGTCGCTAGATCTATGAGGGATTTTATGTTCTTATTAACAATTTTGTGCTCTATTAGTAAAATCTTTGGTTGCATATATGTATGGTAATAATAGGGCACAAAAGCCACATACACAACATGTTAAATGAGATTCACTGTTGGTCAAAACATGTTTAATGTTTATATAATAATTAGAGGGAGCATTTAATAAATATTTATTAGGGGTGTGACAAAATTGTAAAAATCTCATCTCCTTCTCATAAACCCACTTTTTAAGAAATCCTCAGTGATTAAAAAAATGGGAAACTGAAATCACATTATTTTTAAATGATTTAACTAATCTAGGATTGTCCCTGACAATTATTTTGCTAATTGATAGTGAAGTAATTTGATATTTTCTATTTTAAAAATAGACTCAAGTGAGCAATAACATTCAAAATTACATAATAATTATGATCCAATAATAATTGTAAATAAAGTATCAAAAACAAGTTACATTAAACAACATTACAATAACAAACACATTACATTTATGTAGGCTGTGTAATAAACCAGCATTATGTATTATAACAAATGCCTGCAGAGGGTGCTAGAGGACTCGTCTCGCGGATGTTATCTACACACTTTAGACGGAGAAATTGTTATTTTTAGCCAACTTTTTTAAATTCATTTGAATCTGTAATATTTGTCCATTCTTTACTGTAAAATGTTCAAACAGAAAGCTGCATCCCATACGTCATCAAGGTTTATATCAGTTAACTGAGCATTGCATTCGCAGGTCATAAGCATATTACAACAACGCGATCAACTAAATACATTTAGTAAACTTTATAATTGTTAATATTCCCTAATAAGGCAGTCTTTATGACATGTATGCAGTCTACAAATCCGACCTCCGAAGGGTACAGTCTTTAATTTGAGAAGCGGCCATTTCACCTCCAGGAAAACTCTTGTGACATAATTCATTTTGCGAGATCTCGTCACACCCCTAATATTTATTATTGATCTAATATTTATTACACAACCTTTGCACCCTTCATTTGAAGTGGATAATGTAACATTAAAGTTACTTAATTCAAATGATGTTGACTTAAACATTCCTAGGTGTCTGGAAAGCCAGTCAAGTGCACTTGTCTTTTGCATCAAGAGCTCCGCGTCTGCGAGCTTCTTGTAATCATATTATTCTGTAATGGCATGCACTAACGCATGCACGCACCAGAATAACGAACCATCAAGAGGCGCGAATGTATGCGTGTGTTCGACAGGGTGATGGTTTGCGTGGATGCGTGCATTAACGCGTGACAGAATAATATAATGCAAGCAAAACATTTTGACACAAACGCAACTTTATACTGAAATCGGGAGACAGCATTTCAACTCGACGAGAATTCCCGTAACGCTTTTATACACTCCGTATATTTACATAGTTAAAGTCATATCTATGGTCAAAGCAGCAAGCAAATGTTTTCGGTCTCCGCTTGGCATCTGCAGCTGGCTCTCAACCACACTTCAAAGACCCGCCCTATCCTACTTCTGATTGGCTAGTTTGTTAGAGTGAAATATGTGTAGCTCTACTATTTGTAGGCGAACGCATGAACTTAAACTGATATAATTTTTTTACATTCGCTCCAACGCCGGAGATCCGGCATGGTGCCGGAAAACTTTAAGCCCTGCAAGAGGATTAAACAGGGGAGCAAATCAGGGGGGAACAGGTGATATAAATCAAACAATAATGAGGAGAGGATGACAAGGGAGCGTGGTAAAAGAGACAAGACACAGGGAACACGCGGTCCACTAAAACCAATACTGAGACCACGTGAACCCACACAAAACATGGGTCTGTCATGATTCTGCCACAAGACTAGATAAAACAAAGGACAAGATGGCAGAACCATGACAGGTAAATTCAAAATAGTGATGTCACTGTCTAAGCAGAGGGATGTTGTGCAACCCTATGGAATATAGTCTACACATGACAAATGAGGTAAAAGCTAATTTTTTTAAATAATTTAAACTCCGATATTGGTGTGTGATATCTGAGTTTTAATTAATTGACTACAAATCTCACCTCATCATTCCTCCCAGTGATTATTTCCAGGATGAACTCAGATGCCCCCAAGCTTGCTTTTTAAAACTGACTAAATATTTAAAAAGAGCCAAAAGAGCCATTCTTTTGAACGGCTCTTTAACTCTTTCACCGCCAGCGTTTTTTTAAAAAAGTTGCCAGCCAGCGGCAGCGTTTTTCATGATTTTTACAAAAGTTTAATGCCTTCCAGAAAATGTTTTTCTATAAACATACAATATACCAAATGAAAGAACAGACCCTCTGCTTTCAAACAAAAAAAAGTTTCATCCTACCTTCAGCAGTTCTTTTATAATCAGCTTTTGAATATGAGTAGGTTTCTGCAAAAACACCACATTTTGAGCAAAAAGCAGAGATAATTCAATTTTTGTGACAGACTTTTCATAGAGATCCCATTCAGAGCGATCTTTAAAACAGACACGGACATGCAGCAGCTTGCCATAGGGCAATACTTCCGGTTTTAAAAAGTTGCGGAAGGGCCACCTAGTGGATAATAGCTGTATTGCAGAAAGACGGAAATACTCGTCATTGGCGGGGAAGCGTTTTCTCTTAATTGAAGAGATATCTCGTCAATGGCGGGGAAAGAGTTAAAAGGACCGGGTCGCAAAGATCCGGATCCCCTCAAAGCAAGGGCGTAGGTTTGATCCTGGAATTGGTGGGGACATAAATAAAATGGTTGCATTGCAAAAACTGTTTATCACCGTTTACTTGACATAAACAACAGACAACTCAGTATGCACTTTACTCAATGACATCTGACTCGCCACCCCCGGTGCCATCCCAAATTTAATGTACTATAATAAACAATTTGTTATGTCCTAGAGCCTAATAAACAGTAACTGTTTAAGTCTTTGTCAAAAAAAAAGAAAATCACATTGTAACATATATGAATCCATATTTACTTTATAACATTGAAGAATATGCAATTAATATTTAATTCTTAATTTAATTTTGCAAAAAAAATCACAGTGTTGAAGTAGCTGTATGTATATCATGCTGTTTCCTGAACAACGTTTATTAACGTTTCTGTAGTTCACATTAAATCTTCTTTTCATTAACAGACAGTTAATCAGTGTGAAAAAATAGTTTAAGTTTAAAATGCAACCTCTACATCTGTGCAAGTAATGACCACAGTGCAGTATTGTAAAGTATTCAGCAATCAAAACATGAATCCATGTTTTTACCATGTTGGGGTTATTTTCTTTCATGGATTAGGGACCCCCTAAATAACCTTGCCACCCCATTTATAAAAGGTTGACACAAGTTTGCAACTCCTCAGGTTAACATGGGATTGCCGTGTATTCGTGAAAACACTTGAATCATTATGTGACACAACTTGTTTTGTATTTTGTGCATGAAACGGTTACAGTGGGTATAATAATACTTTCTTCCTCACTTACCTGTAGCCCGAATAATCACGCGCTTCTTGTTGAGTGAACTTTGGCGCGTTGTACAAAGTGAAACCATCCTATCACACGTAGCGAGTAAAGACAAGCCCATCATAAAATGATTTGAGTTAGAGAGGCGGGACTAAAGAAATGCAAAGCCAGTCATATTAGCGATGTGAGTTACGGAGGCGGGCATTGCAGAGAATAAAAGCTGTTAACCGTTTGTGTACCACATAGAGCGTTATTTTTACAGAAGGGGATTGCAAAAGATTTCTAATCTCATTTAAATGATTCCTGAAAAAAATATAATAAGTAAAAAATAGAAAACACAAGAATAAGACAGACATCAGTGGTTATATATAAATACAGATTAATTGTTTGGTCGAAATTATTGCTAGGGACAATTCAGTCTTCCCTGAATATTGGTAAGGACATGTCCCTAGCGTCCCACCCTAAATCTACGCCCATGCCTCAAAGAGCCATAAATCCCATCACTAATTGATTTAGAATTGAGTGCTTATAATGTGAAATGATGCAAAGCACTATTAGCAATTAAAATGTAACCATAGGCAATCTGTTTTTCAGGTGAGCGTGCTGTTTGTAAAACCAGCTTCAAAGCACTGTGGAACTGACTTCTCCCACACATCAAAAGTTGCCGGCCGCGCACAGATCTTTGCTGGCAGTGCCAAAGCAATAACGAGCAGCTGATACGGAGTGCAAACCTCCCAGATGATAGAAAGTCTGAAGCAATAAAGAAGCAACAAGATAATCTTTCCCTTGTACAGAAAGAAAGGGCTGTATACAACGATTTGAATGCTGCCTGCAGAAAAATTTGCTCTGTCTCTAACCTGTCTTTTGGACCGTCCCTACCAGCTAGCAAGAAGATTAGGATGCATTACAGTTTTGATTTTGCTCAGGAGGTAATTCAAACACATTAACTTCCACATACACTTTCTGTTTATAAGTTTGCAGTTATGAATTGATAAAAAATGTAATCTAATCCAAGTTCCCTCTGTCTCCTACAGTTACACTTTCCCTCAAACCCTCTCCAAGCCAGGACCAATGTACTTCCTGACCCCACGGAAATGTGGCCTATGGTGTTTCTTGTGAAGGGCAGCAGAAACAGGTGAATTACCTGATTGATGAAGGCATGTCATCTACTAAGGGAAGCAACGAAGTCATCAGCTACATGCATCATTTTTTCGGCAACTTTGAAATTGGAGAAACAGAGGTGGATCTTCATTGTGACAACTGCAGTGGGCAGAACAAGAACAACTTCATGCTCTGGTACCTTGCCTGGCGCGCTGGACACAAGCTTCACGAAAAAATTGACATCCACTTTCTTATTGCTGGTCACACCAAGTTTTCTCCTGATTGTGGCTTTGGACTCATCAAGCAAGCCTATATAAAGACAAGAGTCAACACTTTGGCAGACATCGCTGAGGTACTTTAACTTTACTTTGCTTTAGTGACTTCATTGCTGTCTTCTGTTCTGCTTCAACTGAAGACCTTTTTTCTCCCTCTTTTCTTTTTTTGACCTCAGGTTGTGGAAAATAGCTCTCCTGTAAGCCACCTCAATATACCACAGATTGTTGGAACGGCAGAGGGCAAAGTTTTAGTCCAAACATTCGACTGGCAGCACCATCTGACTCGCCACTTTCGTAGACTCCCACAGATCAAGAGTTATCAGCACTTTAGGTACTTAAATTAAAACTTTCACATTGTGTACATACAATATAACAGCAACAGCACACACAACACAGTTTTTTATAAGAAAATACTTTGCCATGTTTAAAATGAATAAACGTGCTTATTCTGTCACAGCTTTGACGCCAAGAGACCAGGTGTGGTGCTTGCAAAAACTGACCGTGATGCACAACATGTTGAATTTCAGCTACTGCGCGACGGAGAAGATCTTCCCCCTATTGACGGTGTTCTTGTCCTGTCCCCACCTAGATTGAACATTGACAGGCAGACATACCTGTAGGAAAAAATCAGGCCATTCTGTTCTGACGAGGCAAGACACATCACATGCCCAGCGCCAAAGGTCACAACACAGAAGAGGATGCGGATGTGATTGTGGACTGTGGACTTATTTTGTTTACAATAGAAACTTTCTTCTATTTTTTACCTGTGAACCTTCTACATTTTTAGGAAACTTTATTTTTTACATTAAACTCTTATGAAAAAGTAATTTGTTTTAATGTAAAAAATAAAGTTTTATTTTTTACATTAAAATAAATTACTTTTTTATAAGAGTTTTTATTTCAGGCATTGCATGCTTGTGTGAAATATTTAATAAATATCTGTGTGTTGTGTCCTTATTTTATAATTACAGTTATAGGATTAGAGACTTTTTCATTAGAAAAAATAATCTAGAAAAAATAATCTACAGTATAAGAGTTTATTTTTTTATTCAATGTACATAAGAGTTGCCTTAATCGGTAGATGCTAAGAGACATTTTTTATATATTACCTGTTTGTCACCTTTTTTTAATGCCACACTTTTTTACCTAAGCCATACACCCTGTAAAGCTCTCCACTGTAAAGTTTGTGAAAAGCAAATTTGAACCAACACCCCCATTCCAAAAGTAAGTACCCTTTCAGAGTTGCTTATGTTTTAAAATTGTATTCTATCCATCATAAATTTAAATGTTCAAATGATATTCATTTAAAATGTTTTCTTACATGTGCTTACTACCAGGCATTCAGACAACAGCCATATCAGCACCACAACCCCATTCGTGTAACGTGTGGCCAACCGGACCTGCATTAAAATCACAAAACTTTCAGATGGTGGAGGGTGAAATTCAACCTGGCGCCCAAACAGTCAGCCATCTAAGTGCACTTTCTGAAGGTGCACAGGTTTACTTTATGCAGCCAAGTCAGGACAGGGCATCTGGAGGGGGTGACCTTCTTTATAAAAGGTTTTACACTGTCATCCAGGTATGAGCAACAGCGTTTATTCTTGGGGTCCAAATCACATCCGTTTTCCTGACGGAGGAACAGCAAAGGCTGGCCAGGGATGCGCTTGTTCCCCCATCCTGCATAATGAATGGAGAAGAGCAGGACCTCTTTTCCAGAAGGTGTCATGATCTCGGTCTGATCGACCGCTTTTCTTTGGGTTTTGTCATGCGTCTGTGTGTTTTGTGTTTTGACAGCTTTCACGTGCGCGTATGTTACTCGGGCACTCCTCCTCCCGTTTAATTCCTTTCACCTGCATCCCACACCTGATGTCAATTTACTCTCCCACGGTTTGCTATTTAGTTCTCTTCCTCCCTCTGTTTCCCTGCAAGATCGTCATGTTTAGTGCTTCGCCGTTTGGTTCTTGTCCTGTCCTGTTGTTGTTTATTAATCCAGTTTTCTTTTTCTTAGTTCTGTGTGCTCTGCTGTGTTGTTCTGTGCTGCCTGGAGTGCTCTGTGTGGGTTCTTTGTTCCACAGGATTATTTCTCTCTGCCTCTTCAGTACTGTCGCTGTCCAGCGGTGCAAGCTGACCTTCATCCGCTCCGTGTTACAGAACTCTACAGCCTTCATTGCTATTTTCATCGTACGCTGTCTTCGTGCAGCGGATTCATCACCCTGTCTTTGTGCAGCGGTACTTCCTGAACTTCAGCCAGCTCCCTGTTTCCTGTCTGCCATTATTGGACAAACTGATTAATCCAGGTAGTGGTGATCAGTAGTCACAACAACAATAATCAGACACACCTGGATTAATCAGTTTGTCAAATAATGGCAAACAGGAAACAAGGAGCTGGCTGAAGTTCAGGAAGTAGTGCAGCTGGGCATTAAGCCTATTGCAATGTATGTATTGTATGTATTATATAATGCATATTTTTGCTGCCAAGCTTCGGGACAATGAATAATCATATTTAAAAATAATTATACTTCAAAACAATTAGGAAATGCAGTTCTTTTAGAAACAAACAGTTTATATTGATACTGATTTAGCATTATTATTATTATCATTATTAATTTATTTTTGTGTGTAGATGGACAAATGAAACAAGCATGAAAAAGTTTTGTTTTTATTAGTAGCCTATTCCAATTTAAGATTTTTGTATAAGGTAACATTTCTCATTTGTATTATATTTTACTTTGACTAAATTACAACATATAATAGATAAAGATGTTTAGATAAATATATAAATGTTTTCATTAATTTCAATTTAACATGTTTGACCATTTTGCCTCCCACCCAAAGCTTAAATGTGTAAATATTTTATATATTTTTTTTAAAATACTTTGCATAGAGACAGAGCGTAGTTATGCAAATTTGAAAACTACGCCCACCGGGGGGAACGCAATCCAACCGTCTCCATTGACTTTGTATTGCGAGATGCCGCCTCCTTGTCATTTCTGGCTTATAACAAAAAACTGATTAATGCCTAAAAGCTGCTGTGTGACAATATGTACAGCTAACAAGCCAAAGAACCCAGAAATAAGTTTTTATAAGCTGCCGAGCCGTAAAACCCAGCCTTTAAAGGGACACTTCACCCATTTGCATTAATCTTTGTATAGTTAGAACCCCAGTCATGTTTTTGAATGGTCGTGCATGATTTCCTCAGTTGCCACTGAGACAGGAGAAATACAGATTTCAGTGTTGCACTTCCTTCTTTCAATGATGTAAAAATCGTCATTTTGCATCATTGAAAGATGGAAGTGCTTTATCTTTGTTGAGGGAGTGAGACTACAAACACCCCTTTTCTTGGTCAAATAGGCACCAAATTCGAAATGTATGTACATTTCAACTACAAATATGATGCACTTTCAATAAAGATTAATGTTTCTATGGGTGAAATGCTCCTTTAAGGAGAATAAAGTGGATCGCCGACTACGTTTCCCCCTAGTGGACGCAGTTCTACTATGAAAAGTTGCCTGTGTCCATGTTTGTGTCTTTGGGCGCTCGTTTTTTGGGGTCGACAGCTTATAAAAACTTATTTACAGATTAAACTTAAAAACGGAATGGTGCCTGAAAGCTGCTGTGTGACAAGGTGTACATCTAACACGCAAAAAAAAAAAAAACGTTTTTATAAGCTGTCGACTTAAAAAAAACCAAGCGTTTTTTTTAGATTTTTCTTTCTTTCATCAGCTGAACACAACCAGAGTTATAATTAATAATATCCTGGCTCCTTCTTGCTTTGTAATGAGTCATGGACCAAACGTTTACAATCTCCAAAAAGTCCATCCTTCCATCATTAAAGTAATCCATATATAACCAAGTGATTTAATAAATCTATTTAGAAACAAAATCTTAGGTTTATAAGAAAAAGTTTAGTTCTGAGCACTTTTAGTGATAATTACACATTCGTAATGTAATAAAACAAAATCAACTATAGATTTAAATATAGTGGCATGTAAAATCTTATTGGTTCTCGCATGTCGTCATATGAGTTGTTACAAAACTATCATGAGACACGGGGGCCAATCGGATGTCAAGTGCCATATTTGAAACTACGGGCTCTATCATACACCCAGCACAATGCAACCCAATGCGCAACGCAAGTGTCTTTTGCTAGTTTCAACCTGGCACAATTATCATTTTCACGTTTAGCGCCACGTTGTTTAAATAGCAAATGCATTTGCGCCCAATATTGCGCCCATGGGCCTTCTGGTCTGAAAACGAGTTGTGTTCAGGCGCATTGTTGACGTGTTGCTGAAGTCAAAACTCTGAGTATGTTAACCCTGAAATGAGGGAAACTCTTGAGTTTTCTGTTTCAAAATGGAGGTAGGTTAAACCTGAGACAGCGGGGTAAGTCAAGTCTGTTTCAGAAGGAGAGGTAACTTATACTCAGAGTCTGTTTCTGGAGTAACTTACTCTCTGAACCTAACCTGGTCGGGAGCAGGTTTTATCCTGTAAACTGTGAGTTTCTGGAAGTCTCCTCCCCATTTTTAAAGGAGTAGCTGTGTTTAATCTTGTTAGTTGCTTTAGTACATTCATTCTTTGCACACATTTTTATTACGTACACTGTAAAATATGTTTTTAGCTGTCTTTAAGTTATAATTAAATTGCCAGTGCAAACCATTTTACCTTAGTGCTTTATATATTTTATAAATTGCACTTAAATAAAAAAAATAAAAAATTAAGCAGTATATTGAAATGACTGGTAAAGCCAATTTGATATACTTAGGTGCAGAAACCGCCGTCTAAGTGACTGAAATTTAAGGTGCTTTTATAGAGGATCCTGTCAATGATGATGCTGCCTGCATTTATTTGTAGGCAGTGAAATTTATGTTGCGAGAGGATTTTGAGACCCCGAGTGGATTTTTGTCATATCCACTTGCATTTATGTGAACAGATTATTTTTCTTTGCAGTCATTTTAAATATATAAGATATCCTTACATGACTAACATCAGCCTTTATGGCCATGCTCGTACATCTAAACAGTTGACTTTACATTTCTTATGAATGCACTCATCAGAGCCGCTGGTCTAGTGGGTAGTGCTGTGCGCAGTGGTTTGGAGAGACGTACTGTTGATGACATGAGTTTGAGTACTGGCCCGGCATATTTCTGTTTTATTCATGACAAACATTTGTAGTCTTGTAGTTTGTAGCCTTTTTATACTCAAGTATTATGCCTTATTTTATTTTTGGCTGAGCTGCTCTCATCCTTTTGTCCATGGGATTGCATCTGCATGAAAATTGATATAATAACATACAGTCCTCAGTTTATTTACTTCTGATATTTTTACTGTGATGAAAAATTAAATGTACGCATTTTCTAGAGGATCAATTTCCAACAAAAATGTTTTCCATAAAATATATGCTCGTAGTTGCTGTACACTTGCAGCAACACTTTCAGTTTTAGTAGTAAAAAGGATTAAGACCTCTATGTCACGTGCTGTTGCCATGGTAAATCGTAATATCTGAGCTCCATTGATGATGGCTTTTCATTGTGGCTGTGCATTAACTCAGAGTCAACCTACTGAGAGTCGTTTGAACTAACTCAGATCAGCTGTTCTGTAAATGAAAACTCACGATTTCCTATCTCAGAGTAAGTCAACTCAGAGTTCAAGTTTAAACTCAAGAGTTGGTTGAACCTCCTTATTGAAATGGGCCCCAGGTCTAAAGTCAATGCCACAATATGTTTTTTTGTTATTGAAAGACCACGTTAGTAATATGCGCCTATAAATAGGACGACAACACAGGTTTGCTTATCACACACACATGAATACGCAGCAGCACAAAAACGCTTTTAAATATGAAAGACTAAAGGATTCAAATGTAAAAGATTATTATCGAGTCTCTTGGACATAAATGATGACCAATGATGAGACGTTAGAAGGCGTAAAGAGCAGCTTCACCTGTAGCCTGGTAAGTAAATAAATGTGTTGCTTTAAACAAATGCATCTGTTTATAAATGTTTTTCAAATGCTACCCCATGAATTTATTTTATATGATGACTCTGTACCTGTGGATATGGTGAGATGAGAAACATTTTAGGTAATGCTTTTTAAAAATCCCATAGCGCTGTCCAAGTGCTGAAATGATAGTTGATTTTGTTTCTGGCTTGTTTTTGAATAGGACATCCAAAAGCAGCACTATGTTCTTCTCCACAGTTACAGTTATTTGATTTTTGCATCTTTATCACATATGCCATCATGTTTTCCCTCACATCTAGCACATCTTGATTTACCTTTGCACTGTCCTGCAGTGTGTCCCATTTTTTGACATTTGAAGCCTCTCATAGGTGCTGGAATATATTGCCTAACATCATAACTCAAGTAACCCATTCTTTTTTTCTTGGGCATAATACTTTCAAACTCAAGGAGAACTGATAGGCTATCTTTTTTAATTCCATTTCTTGCAATTTCTAGTCTTGTGGCTTTCATTACTTTGCCTCCTTTCACTTCTTGTATGATCTCTTCCATTGTCATTGTCACAGGTACATGATAAGTAACGCCTTTATGTTTAGCTGCATTTTCTGGTATATGAACACTGATCCTCTCATTTAGCATTTCTATATGGAGAAACTTACCTTGTTGAGGTTTGTTTGTAGCAAAAATCAAAAGCCTCCTGTTACTTAAGTATTTAGCAAGTTTTATTTTTCCCATTTCTTCTTCAATTGCTTTTGTCAACTTTCATGGATGAAAGTGAATACCTTCTCTTTTGAATTTTTTGAATACCACTACTTTCCATTCCTTTTCTATATCCTCCGCCCTCACGATTGACTTTGCACCCTTAGTTTTTTTGCTCTGGTCACTTATCTCTAACCCAGTACTTGAACTTCCTGAGCTGTTACTCCTATCTTTTCTTTTCTACGGTACAATTGTTGCTAACCGTCAACCAAAAACGCTGTTCGTTGTTTAGTGTTGTTTATCGCGTTGTCACGTTTGAACCCCGACCATCCCGACTCTTGCAATGAGTTCTTCTTCTGTTGAGTTTTATCTCAGTTACAATCAAAATGTATTTACACCATCTGCTGGACTGAGGTGCAGTTCATTTCAGATTTTTTTTTAAAGGAACTGAATAAAGCAAAAAAAGAAGGTTCTAAATCCTACTTGCTAAGTGTGTATCTTTGATGAATGCTACTATAGAGCTATTTATACTTCCTGACCTGGGTTCTGCCAATAATGTTTCCAAGGAGAATACTTTCTTAGCTGTATTACCCATCCTTTTCAGTATTTCTCTTTCCCTATTATACCTTCTACACCTTAAAACCAGTTTCTCAACCCTGGTCCTCAAGGAACACCTTCCAGAATGTTTTAGATGTCTCCTTAATTAACAAACCTGTTAAAAAAAATTATTAGCTTGATAGGGAGACATTCTGGAAGGAGGCTGATGAGTTGGTTCAGGTGTTTTAAATAAGGAGACATCTAATGCTCCATATCTTTTCTCTCTCCACAAACCTCACAATTCCTAGATGGATGTTTCTTTATGATAAATTGTTATTTAAACCAGTGTGTCCTATTCGTAATCTGTTAAACCAAACCTCCTCCTGTCTATTTGTGTAACTGGTCCTTTTCCTTGATATTTCTTGTTGCAATTTATATAAATGTCTACCCCTCCTCTCCTTATCCCACTCAGACTGCCACATTGCATTCACTTTTTGTTTGATTATTACCTTTATTTCTGATTTATTGAGTGGAACACTTATTTGAATTTCCTATTCTTTTGTTGCCTCTTTTGCAAGTTTGTCAGCTTGTTAATTCCCTTCTATACCTTTGTGTGCGGGTACCACTGATCTATATGACTGGATGGCGCATGACGTCACAACTGTGAAGCCACCGCGCCGCCATGTTGGTATACCCAAACGTTCTATTAAATCAATGGACGCGATCAGATTTTAATGATAAAACATCACTTTACTAGTCTTCGTTTTTATATCTGAAGTTGCCCTTCACATTATTACAACATAAACGTCCTAAGCATGTACATAGTTATTTACTGAAAGTTGTACATTTTAGTTTTTAATCAGTTATTATACATTCATCTTCATTACAGTATCAGATCAACAGACAGACCGCAACATATTTAGTATTAATGACAAACGTGGTCATTCTGAAATCTAAATAAATAATCATACTTTGTACCGTATGTGCATGCAATCATTTGTTGGTTTTATGTTATCTAAACTTACAAGTTACCTAAACTTATTTAGAGAAATAACACTCACCGTGTAGCTGAATGTCAAAAAAAAAACTTTATTTATACCCGTGTCATTAACAGCACGCAGCAGACACACTCACCTTAACGGTTTTTTATAAATCCATTTTCCTGCCCGATTAAAGCATAAACATTGAAAATAACACCAGAATTAACAGTTAATTTACGTACACATATCCTAAAAATAATCTTGTGTGACTGATACGCTGTAAAGCAGGTGAATTTAAAACATGATTTTGAATGGAAGTAAATGACGCTGTCTGCCGGTTGGGTATACCAAGATGGCGGCTCGAACTCTGCGCTGGCTTCACCTCACGCTGTTACGTTAAGCGTTCTATGCGCAATCCAGTTATTTATATAGATCAGTGGCGGGGACCCATACAAACTGCATTATTCTTTCCTGTTGATTAATTATAAGCATAATTTGATTGATTTAATTCAGGAGTAGGGTTGCCAACTGTCCCGTATTAGCCAGGATGTCCCGTATTTTGAGCCAAATTTTTTTGTCCCGTAAAGGACGTCTCGCGTCCCAGTTTTTTTGAATGCTACGCTGATCTAACCAGTGACTGATACAACACGCTTGTTCAATTTCATGCAGCATCACAAGAACCGGGCGGCAGATAACATCAAAATCCAGCGAGAGCGATTGGAGAAATCATACAAAAGAGACTGTTTTCGACATACTCTGCGGGTACTTTGATGTCATCCACCTGTCAGTTCTTGCAGTGCCGAAAGCAGCAACACAACAGCAGCAGTGCTGATCACGACACTTGATAATGATCTCTGACATCTTTCATCCAATCAAAAGCAGTATATGTTTAAGAGGGTAAAATACGATTTCAAGTTATTTTTATATAGTTGGCTATTTAGCTGTTTGTGCATGGATAAGATCTCCATAGTTACAAAGTTTGTTCTCAATTCTGAAGAGTTTGCTGATCCAGAGAGCTACCAAAAACGCCTCAATCTGAAATGCCCCAATGCATTTCCAACTTTGCTAGGAAATTCTCGCATGTGATTTACAGACTGTAACGTAAGTTTGTTTTAATTATGTAATGTCAACTCAAAACTCAATAACTACAAAATATCAACTCAGAGAATCTGTTAGTTTAAGTTTGTCACACGTATATAACATCAAGAGGATAACGTTTTACCCTTAGTGCAGGAGTCAAGTGTTTTGTTTTAGAAAGATATTAAAGGTTATGGTTCAATTAAAGGTATAGCGGAAGATTTTCCCGAATTATTTAAAAGAACCGCCCCTCCGTATTTTTTAAAAAAATGCACACGAAACTCTCTACCTCCTCCCGAGAGGGAACGCCTGTTAAACGCGTGCACGAGAGAGAGAGAGAGAGAATGCAGGAGCCTAGTTCTTCTAGTCGCTCTGTTTACAAGTTTCTGTCGGCATGTTTACCGTGTCTGTGCGGTTCGTGACTCGTGCCAGGGCTAGCATTGCTAATCATAACTTACATCAACTTTACTAGCAGTGATTTTAAATGGATTTCTCCAAATAGCATGACAAAATGTACCTTTCCTGTAGAAATTTCGCGTGGGAAGCCCAACCTGTCCTTTTAGCTCACACCAGCAGCCAGCGTGTGAAATAGTCTCCCATAAACACTCTGGTCTTGTTTCTTTCTTTATAGTCCTTTCTCTTCTTGTCATACAATTCGTAGACACTTTTTCTCTTGCGACCCTCAGACATTTTGGAAAAAAAACACAGCTAGAACGCGAGCTTCAATGGTTGAAACCGTAGCACAACACACATACACGTGAAAGTGCGCATGTGCAGAAAGCGAACCGAGAGGCGAGCACGTACGACGGTTATACGTCAACATATAATTAGAATGATTGACATCTGGGATGACCAATAACAGAGGTGATCCACCCGGAAAACGAAAATCTTCCGCTATACCTTTAAAGGACTGTGTAAATTAACAAACTATTAAAGAGCCACACAGATCTAAAATTGAAACTAACCTTTATTGCAGTGTGTCGTGTAGCTGTCCATCAATGTAAACAACGTGTAAAGTAGTTGAACCAAAAAGTGCACGATTAATAAAGTTATTGGCTTCTAAAGCAGGGAGTCGACTCTGAATCGCTGAAACGAGTCGTTATATGGATTGAATCTCCTGCCTGTCTTTATCCACGTCACACGAACTTATCCACGTCACACGAGATACTAATCTCCGCCTACAGCCTTGCCTGCGGGAGAAACGAAAACTATGACCCGCCCACAGCAGTGTGTGAGTGTAAACATCAGCTCACGCTGTGTTTTCAGCTTGTGTTGTTTTCACTACCAAAGGAGACTTTTTCAAGGAGGGATATTCTAAACGTGTCTGGCTGTGAAGAATCAGTGGTTAAAATACATTTTTAACGGAGGGATTTAGACGTTTGGCAATGAAAGATGGTTCAGTACCCACTTTATTTGGAACAACATGCGTCTCCTAACCACAACCTGTAAGTATGATTATAGCTACATACTTGCTTAAATGAGTGTAAAATGTCTATAGTCGTTTTCATTGCTTGGATTAATGATGAATGATATCGTTGTTTAAACTCTAATTTATATACTGTCAGAGTCACAATAGCAAGCGGTTTTGCTATGACCCGGTTAGTTTAGATAAATGCTTAAATGAGTGTAAAATTGTTCGTTTCAATCGTCGTTTGTATTGTTTGGATTAATGATGAATGATGTTGTGTGTTTAAACTGTTAATTTACTGTCAGAGAGTCACATTAGCAAACGGCTAACGCATGCTTATTTACGGTTTTGCTATGACCCGGTTAGTTTAGATAAATGCTTAAATGAGTGTTAAATGTTAGTTTCAATTGTCGTTTTTATTGCTTGGATTAATGATGAATGATGTGTATTGATGTTGACAATGTCTTCGCAGTAAATCATGTTAGCATGAGGTCAATACATGCTGCACTGTTGTTGGTCTGTGCCACCGATCTGTGGTCTGTGAGACTGATCTGTGATCTGTGCAAAGACACTCTGTCAGTTGACCAATCAGAGCAGAGTAGGCTACTGAAAGGTGGGGTTTAGGCAGGCTGAGTCGTTGAACGGCTTCACACGAATCGTTTGGGGATCTCTGAGAAATGGGGTAATTTTAAATTTATATTTTGAGAAAATTACAGTGTTTTTTGACCTTGCATGCATTTAAACCTGTTGTCCGGGACTTATAAATAGTGATAGGATGCTTAAAATTGTCATCTTACTGGCTCTTTAATAAACCTGTTGACAAGGCATAAGAGTTATAAATTAATAATATTTAACTAGGAGATAAGCTGTTATTTTGACAAATGGCTTAAATATACTGTATACACAAAACCATATCCTCACTTCTGCGACAGGCCATCCTTTGTCCCGTATTTCAGAGTGAGAAAGTTGGCAACCCTATTCAGGAGGTCCTGTCTACACAATGATTAAACATTCTGAATAGATGTTAATGATGACATAGAATCAGAGCAGATAACAGCTTTAGGGAGCCTAGCCTCTTCTAGCCATTGCAATGCAACGATAATGGCTACAATCTTCGCAGCATAGATAGATAAATGATCAGTAGTTCGCTTTTTGATATATATCTTTGATTCAGGAATATACACCCCAATTCCAGTCTTACCCTCAGAATCCTTTGATGCGTCTGTATATATTTTTGCAGTATTGTAACACAGTCTGAATATACTACCCTACCATATTTTTTTCTATAATTACACTAGGAGAACAAAACAACCAAGGTGGGGTTATTGCCAGAGTCAAGGTCTTGCTACAATGTATATCCTCTATCTTTAACTGATTTGCTAATCTGCTGGCATCCCACCCAAAGCTACATATCTGCGATCTCCCATATTCCCAACACTCACTTAGGACTTTCTTAGTAGGGTGTGATGCATTATGTCCTTTTAAATTGATACAATAAGCCATACACAATTTCAAGCGCCTGAGGTTTAATGGCATTTCTTCTCTCTTTACTTGTAGTGCTGGTACAGGAGACATTCTAAATGCCCCACTACATACTCTTAGACTTTTAGCCTGCATTCTGTCCAGTTCTTTGATTTGTGTCTTTGATGCAGATTGGTACACAACACATCCATAATCAAATACTGATCTAATCACAGCATAATAAATTATTTTAAGGGACGTTCCTGAAGCTCCCCATTTGTACCCTGTTAAACATTTCAATACATTATTTCCCTTTTTGCATTTCTCCAACATTTTTGGATATGTTCCTTAAACGTTAACTTTACATCAAGCCACACTCCCAAGTACCTAATAGTATTGACTTTCTTTAATTGTTGTCCATACAGCTTTAGTTCTTTGGTAGGGTTATTTCTTTTCTTTAAAAAACAGATAACTTGTGTCTTTTCCACTGATAAATGAAAACCCCATTCAAATGCCATTTTTCAACCTTGTTAATAGCTAGTTGGATCTTAGCTGAAATGCTTTCAATATTACGCCCTCTTACCCTCAAAGCTCCATCATCAGCATATAATGCTCTGTTTTTTCTCATATCTTCTATTGACTCAAATATGTCATTAATCATTAGGTTGAAAAATAATGGACTGCACACACTCCCCTGAGATGTCCCATTTTCTATAGAATAAGTCTTGAAAACATTAACCCCAACTCTGACTTCAATTGTTCTGTCTTTTAAAAAGTCCCTAATCTAACTGAACATCTTCCCACCAATGTTCATCCTATTCAGCTTGATAAATAACCCCCTCCTTCCATATCATATCATCAGTGTTTAATTTAGTCTTAGTCTTTTGAATAACACACCATTTAGTTTTAGTCCTATTTTAGTCATTGATTGATTGATTCTTTAATTGTCATTCTCATGTTGTTCATAAAAACGAAATTGTGTTTCACACATCCACCGTTCAGTAATAATTCAGTGCATTAATAAATAATAAAAGAGCACACTTTAACTCATTCACCGCCATCCTTTTTAAGAAAAGTTGCCCACCTGCATTTTTGTGATTTTAACAAAAATTTCACAAAATTCCTTGCAGGAAAAATTATTTTCTATAAATATATAAACATACAAATTATATCAAATTAAAGAACACACCCTCTGCTTTCAAACAAACAATAAACAAACAAACAAACAAACAAAATGGGGAAAAAACATTTCATTATATATTTACTTTTTCTACTTAATTTAACCACTGAAATATGGATTCGGAGTGACCGCATCTTTAGACAGCAAGAAGACTTGCTGGCAAACGAGGACCTCTGCGGGCTTTTGGGCCCGGCTTTACAGAGGAGCACTCGGAGGAACCACGCCGTTCCAGGATTCCTGGCGACTGGCAGTTTTCAGAGGGAATTGGCTGACAGGTCAGGAATATCTCAGCTGACACTTAGCCGGGTAATGCCAGACGTGTTAAAAGGCATACTAGCTTCGTCCAATGATTCCATAAAGTTTCCATACACGGCGGGTGAACAGGCAAACAAGAAAGCTCACTTTGCAGCTATGTATGGTTTCCCAAATGTCTTCGGTGCTATTGACTGCACTGATGTTGCCATAAGGGCACCGAACATTAATGAAAAAGCTTTCATTAATCGAAAGCATTTTCATTCAATCAATGTCCAAATTATTTGTGATGCACACATGCTGCTCACTAATGTTGTACGTGTTTGACATCATTTGAAACGGTAAAGGGTCTTCTTTAATGTGTTCATTCACAATAACAACAGATCTTTGTGTTTTTGTCAAATAAAGAAAATAAACAGGGTGTGCATCCAGACATTTCTGTCTCCGCCAGCTGTCTCTCAAAACACGTTACAAAAATCAATTGAAACTCTGCGAATACTCGTCACACAAGCATGATACACACATCCAAAGAAAGCCTGAAATGTCTACTTTTAAACAAGCTAAATATAATCGAAAACAAATATTGCCTGATTATGTAATCTGCATTGAAGTAAAGAGAGTACCGTTTTTCCTGGCTGACTTCATTATCTTTAATTTGGTCACGCCCACAGCTGTTGACATGGTAATGAAGACACGATTACCATCAACCATAACAAGCAAAGCGTAAAGTTTGATCAGATTTAAAGACTTTTTACCGCATGTTTGGATTATAAACTTTATTCACACACGTGAGGAATATCTTCATTTATGTCTAGTGATGGTCAACCCGGATCTTTTTAAGGATTCGGGTTAATCTGAGTCACTCACTAATATGATCCAGGTTGTGCGAGTCACTTGAGTCACTTGAATCACTTGGTCAAAATCTCCCAGTTCCAAGCGCTAATACTAATGCAACCAAGCAACTCAGATCACGCGTGCAGCTACGAGTCTACGACTCCTCTGCTCGCAAAAAACCTGAGGAACTTGTAAAAAAAACAATAACATAATTGTAAAAGTTCGGTGTGTGTGTTTAGTTTCATTTCATAACGACAAATATATTAACACCACGTTTAAAAGATGTGAGGCTTTGTTGAATTGGAACGTGAGAGGAACATGTCCTGTTTCAGATTGACTTACAAGATCCACGATAGGCTTTCGTTAATGCAGCCACACAGTCACTCATCCGCGCAAGAACATGATCTTGTGAGTGAGAGTCCCAGACAGAGCCGCTCGCCCACTCCTGCACAGGTCCTGTGAGTGAACCACTCACGTCACTCTGAGTGACTCAGTCAAGAGGAGTCGTGTACGTCCGTCGGTGGCGGATCTTTACAGCAGCACTGCTGCAACAGTCCTCGTATTTAAAATTTTTAAACATTTGCAGCTTCTACCCGAAACATTGTGCCAGTCAAATATTGCAACAGATTAGCCTACATGAGTCAGTGGGTTAATAACACGAGCAAGGTCGTCGGATTCAAGCTCTATGAGTTGAGTCACTCTCTGTGTGAATCCCGAGCCGCCGACCAACTCATTGTCGCGCGCACGCATCCCTTTGTACTCGGACTCGGAGCTGCAGAAAATTACGAGTGAGCTTTTGGCTCACTCGGTACCCCCAGTCGACATTTGGTGATGTAAATTAACTCGTTGTTGCAAGTTATAGAACATATGGCAGCTTATGTAGAGTTATGTGTTGTAATTCTGTTGTAAACATTTGAAGAGCTTTGTGTTTGATCCAATTTCTAATTTTTTAAGGAAAATCTGAGAGGACTCAACTGACTCGGGTTAATGGTCACTAAGGACTCATGGTTCTCGAGTCATTTTAGGGATCGGGTTAAATGATCCGAGTTTCGAGTGACTCGCTCATCACTATTTATGTCTGGAGGAAAAGAAGCATTTATCTTTAACATTACCTAAGAAGAACAATGGAGAACGCACTGCTGGATTAGAAGTAAGTAACGTTAACAGTTAATTTATACCATTTATATTTGCTATCATGTAACTAAATATGCTCATGGCTTGTGCAGTTCAGCCTACATACAGTAACGTTAAGCAACCTTAGCAGACTACACGCTTCGGATTGAAAAACTTTCGCATTGTTTACAAACGGACGCGATCTCACGTAATGGCGGATTTCACTGTTGCATGCTGTAACAGTGTTAAACACAGTTATTCACTTATATCCTTCATGGAAACTTTCAGTAAGCCTGAACTGCTGTATCTTTTAAGAGTGTGCTGTAATATGATTCCATGTTTACATGCTTATTTACAAACGAGTACGCGTGACCTCCCATAATGGCGGATATCTGTTACATGTTGTACAGTGTTAAGACACAGTTATTCACTTTCGTATCTGTCATGGCAACTTTGAGTAAATGCTGCACTGCGGGATTTGCTGTAAAATGATTCCATATTGTTTACATGCAAGGTAATTCCATACATTGCGCTTTACACGCGACACCATTTTTATGAGCGCTGCGTTACACGGAGATGCGAGCTCGCGCACATGCAATGTGTTTTTAAAGTTCATACGCGCTTACAGAAACATGTTTAAAACAGAAGCTAGACGATAAGGGGATGGGCATCTGAAAACAGTCATCTGAAAACAGCTTTTTATATTAATTGCTGCAGATGTTTATCTGAGATTAAGTTTATGTACAAGATAGTATATGAATGTAACTTAGTATCAGTGACATTTACCCATCAGTTATGTATGTAAGGGTATTTCTGTGGACAATTTATGCTAACAGCTGTTTATAACTCTCTTAGAGGTCTGCATCTCTCTCATCAGTACAAAACTATGAAGTGGAAAAACACTTTTTGGACATAAAGTTATATGGTAACATGAGCCACATGAAGTTTACAGCTCTGTTGTGTATCAGTTTCTTAGTTTATACAAAGTTTTTGAATAGGGTTTCTTTCCAAATAAACTTAAAATGTCCCACTAACCATAATTTCTATTTTGATTATATTGTTAACTTAATAAACCTCAAACAAACATGTATACATTTGTCCTCACATTCTTCACTGTAGTTCATTCTCACATTCCTGCCTCATTATGAAGCTCATTATGCAAGCCTTTGTTTGCTTGCTGTCAATCAATCCTTCTCGCATACGGCCCGTCTAAACAAAAAGTGTCTTACAATTTCTAAATCAATACATTGTTTTTTGTGAATAAGTAGGCATGGTGATTGTCACATCATTTTAAAGAAAAACTTCTACACTACTAGATTATGTTTAGAAAGGTCTTGTTAAAACATGTTTAGTATGGGTTTTGTGGACTTATATCAGTGACTTAAAAATTTTGCTTTTTTAAAAACCACGCATAAACATTTTTCTCTCAAAAATACAAACATGTACATACATGTAGCTCATATAATATTTTAGCCCAGTTTGTGCTGAACGCAGTGGTATGAGACACTTCCCATTATTATGTTTTAAAGCAACTGAAAAAAGACCAAATGTAAGAGCATGTCAGAACCTCTGAGAGTGTCCCAAAATGGTCGGACCCCAGAGGGTTAATGTACTTCAATGTCTTAACCCTTTCACTATCCTTGCAAAGGACATTGGATATCCCCTCAAACAGGCTGCTTACACCTTTCTTCAACCGACATAGTGCAGAGGAAAGGCACTACAACATGTGCCACTGCCGAGCTCGTGCTGTAGTGGAGCACACCATCGGCCTGTTGAAGGGCAGATGGCGCTGCTTGACTGCACTGGAGGGAGGTTATTGTACACGTCTGAAAAGGTGTGCCAAATCGTGATGGCATGTGCTTTGCTACACAATGTGGCACAGCTTAAAAACGTGCCTCTAACTCCTAGCGCGGATTGCTGTGTAAAGAACAAATAAAGGTGTGGAAAATATTATTTATTCAAGAATTCCCTCATCGTGCAGTTTATTTCAGTCAGCGCAGTATGGATTTCGCCCAACTCCTTGGCCACCTCTCTGATTGAACTAATGACTTCCCTCTGCATTTCAAGGACCGCATCGGTGAGGACACGTGGCGTGGAGACGCTGGGTTCAGACGGCTGCTCAGCAGCATTGTAGCCACTGGCCCGCTGGAACACCCAGCAACTAAAATAAAATTGTTCTATATTAATAAACTGTAATTGTGTAGCCTGCGTACATGTGACTTGACTGCATTCATTTTACTTATTTCTCTTACCTGTGTCACGTGGTGCATCTGGCGCGTCAGTGTCCCCCTACGCCTCAGTCACTACTCCACTTAATAGGGTTTCCCCAATAATTGCCGCCAGTCTCTCATCAAGAGGGGTCAGCTCCGGTGTCCCCTTTCCACCACCCGTAGCAGACACACTCTGGCGATGGAGAGCTAGACGTTTTTTGCCTCGACTTTGATGGCCAATCATTTCTTTTTTATTTCGGCCACAGTCCGAGGTTGTGAGGCTACAGCATTTACAGCATCTGCCACAGTTTGCCACTCAAGTGCCTTTTTGGCATTAGTAATGCCCACACTGTGCCCTCCAAACAAAATTTTTCTCCTCTTTTCCACCTCGCCAACGATAACTTCTACTTCACATTGTGTGAAGTTAAGTTTTTTTGATTTCCTCTCTGTGTTTGCCATGATTTCGCAATCAATGCATATTAACTTGTGGGCGTTTCACGGACTATTTATTCAATTCAATTCAATTCAATTCAATTTTATTTATATAGCGCTTTTCACAATACTCAATTGTTTCAAAGCAGCTTTACATTAATAGAAGCAGTAAAAGCACAGAAAAATGACAGATAGCACAACATAATACACAATAGCATAAGCTGTCAAATTTGCTGAGGCTATGACTCGACATTATGAACGAGCGTATTACTAATGTAACGTCTAGGAGAAGAAGCTAAATTAAGCCCAAGCAGGCTACCTCCCCGGGGTAAAAAACCCCCTAGGAGAAAAAAAACAAAAACCCCAGGTTGTTGAGCCGAGAAAAAAAAAAAAAAAAGTCCTAGGAGGGAAAAACCCTTGGGAGATATATATGTATATAAACACATATAAACGGATAAGGAGATTAAGCGGGGATTAAGCGGGGTTTAAGCGGGTTCTGCCGGTGGTCGTTGGTCAGGCATCAGCTGGGCATCACAGTGATGGACGACCAGTAGATCAGAGGTGAGTCGACTTTCACATCTACCGGAACTGGGTCTGTTTGTCCCATTGTCCTCAGGGTCGAGGACAGGACAGGGAGAGAAAAACAAAATCATATTAGCGTAGGGGCCGTTCACATGTAATGCAAGTGTCACACAGTGATGTGGTTTAATCAGCTTAGTTTCAGACAGACTAACTATTGCGGCATAATTATATTATCCACAGTTGAGGATTTTGCAAATTGGGGGCCCACTGCGACGGTATATATGGTAACTAAGGGTCACCTTCTGATTTTTAAGAGAAAGAGAAAATGAAACCTGTCGACCCGTTTGACTAAGGCCTGTAACCCCACTGTCGTCGTTAATGCAGGTTCAGTGGCAAACGGGTCTATATTGCATGCTATTTACAAGATCATGAGAAAACGCCAACATCGCAACCTGACCATACGTGCCAACCCGTTTGACTAAGGCAGGAGGCCCCACTTTCGTCGTTAATGCAGGTTCAGTGGCAAACGGGTCTGTATGGCATACTATTCACAAGACACAAAAAAGCGCCAAAATCGCAACCCGACCATACGTGCCAACCTGTTTGACTAAGGCTGGAAGCCCCACTGTCGTCGTTAATGCAGGTTCAGTGGCAAACGGGTCTGTATGGCATAGTATTCGCAATATAAAGAAAGCGCCAAAAGCCCAACCCAACCGTACGTGCCAACCCGTTTGACTAAGGCCGGATGCCCCACTGTCGTCGTTAATGCAGGTTCAGTGGCAAACGGGTTTGTATGGCATACTATTCACAAGAACACGAAAGTTCCAACATCGCAATCCGACTATACGTTAAGATAAGGTTTTTATTTATTTATTTGGTAGGTCTGTTTTATGACCGCGAGTGCTTTGTTCGGTACAAATAACTATTTCGAGTTAAGTACTTTTACTAGACAAATTATGCGAATGCTTTGTTGAAGAGAAAAGTTTTAAGTCTAGATTTAAATTTATCGACTGTGTCTGATTCTCGGACATCGGTTGGTAAATCATTCCAGAGCTTAGGGGCTAAGTAGGAAAATGACCTTCCACTTTTAGACACTTTTGATAGTCTAGGGATAATCAAGAGACCAGAATTTTGTGACCGTAGTGTGCGTGATGGATTGTATTCTGATAGTAATTCTCTAAGGTATGAGGGTGCTAGGCCATTTAAAGCTTTGTAGGTGAGTAGTGATATCTTAAATTGTATGCGATATTTAACTGGTAGCCAGTGTAAAGATGCCAGAATTGGGCTTATGTGGTCGTACTTTTTAGATCGAGTAAGTACCCTTGCGGAAGCGTTTTGAACTAGCTGAAGCTTGTTTACTTGATTTGCATGGCATCCCCCGAGTAGCGAGTTACAATAGTCTATTCTAGAGGTCATAAAAGCATGGATAAGCTTCTCTGCGTCAGATGTAGACAGTATATGGCGTATTTTCGAGATATTTCTAAGGTGGAAGAAAGCTGTACGGCAGACGTTGGCGATATGACTATCGAAGGATAAGTTGCTGTCGAACATCACACCTAAGTTCCTTACCGTGGAAGATGGCACCACAGTGCAGCCATCTATGTGCAACGTGTAATCTGACATATTATGTTTGTAGCGATTCGGTTCAATAATAAGTATCTCTGTCTTATTGGAGTTCAGCTTAAGAAAGTTATGTGCCATCCAGTCACTAACATCGCTAAGGCAGTCTGTTAGCTTAGAAAACGTGTGTGTTTCGCTGGGATGTGAGGAGATGTAAAGCTGGGTATCATCCGCATAGCAGTGAAAACTTATGTTATGTTTCCTGATAATGTCTCCTAGAGGTAACATGTATAACGAGAACAGGATAGGACCTAAAACCGATCCCTGCGGTACACCGTCTTTAACCAGGGAGTGATATGACTCTTCCTCGTTTAAATAAACAAAGTGATAGCGATTGGTTAGATACGACCTAAACCATGCTAGCGCCTGACCACTGATACCAACATAGTTTTCTAGTCTATTGAGTAAGATTGTATGATCTATTGTGTCAAAGGCTGCACTAAGGTCTAATAATATAAGAATTGAGATTTCACCACGATCGGATGTTAATAGGAGGTCATTTGTAACTCTAAGCAACGCTGTCTCTGTGCTATGGTGGGGCCTGAATCCTGATTGGAACTTTTCATATGTACTATTATTTGTCAAAAATGTGCGTAACTGGCTTGCCACTACCTTTTCTAATATTTTCGAAAGAAAAGGGAGATTTGAGATTGGTCTAAAGTTATTAAGCTCTCCCTGATCAAGCTGTGGTTTTTTAATCAGCGGTTTAATAACTGCTAGTTTGAAAGATGTTGGAACGTATCCTATTTCTAGCGATGAGTTAAAGATATTTAGAACCGGGGTTGACACTACAGGAAATACCTCTTTAAGTAGTTTTGTGGGAACGGGGTCTTATATACAGGACGATGATTTGGATGACGTTACTAGTTTAGAGAGCTCTTCTATTGTAGTAGGTTTAAATGAATCAAGATGTTCGTGTGGTAGTCTAGTGTTAAGTGAACTAACGGGTAGAGTGGTGGCTGCCTGTGTAGCTACGATGTTTTCCCTTATAGCCGTAATTTTGTTAGAAAAGAAGTTCATGAAGTCGTTACTATTGTGTTGGAGTTTACTATTGGTTTCTGTTTGTTCTTTGTTTCTAGTCAGTTTTGCAACGGTGCTAAAGAGGAAACGAGGGTTATTATGATTCTCATTTATAAGCTTGCTAAGATAGGTAGATCTGGCGGTTTTAATAGCCTGTCTGTAGTGTTTAACACTATCTTTCCATGCTGCACGCCATACTTCTAATTTTGTGCTTCTATAATTTCTTTCCATTTTCCTAGTTGCCTTTTTAAGAGCTGCGGTGTGATGATCATACCATGGAGCTGGCGGCTTTTCTTTGATTCTCTTTTTTCGAATGGGAGCAACGGCATCCAATGTGTTAGAACAGACATTGTTTAGGTTTTCTATTACAATATCTAGATCATCACAGTTATCTGCATGTTTAATTTGGGACAAGTCTGGAAGAGTGCTAATAAAGCTATCTTTAGTGGTGGAAATTATTGTTCTGGCTAATCTGTAGCATGTTGTGGATTGAGTGATCCTATCTAGAAGTACAGTGTATGACACAAGGTAATGGTCAGAAACTGCGTCACTCTGAGGTGATATTTTGATGTCATTAATATTAAGCCCGAGTGACAGAATTAAGTCTAATGTGTGCTTACGAGTATGCGTTGGCCCTGTCACGTTTTGTCTAATATTGAGAGAATTTAGAACATCCATAAACGCACGTCCTAATGCATCTTTATGGTTATCCACATGAATATTAAAATCACCAACGATAAGAGCTTTATCTACAGTGACTACAAGCTCAGACAGAAAATCTGCTATTTCTTTAAGGAAATCTGCATGGTGGCCCGGAGGTCTATAGATTGTAGCTAAGGCAAAAGAGAGCTGTTTGTGGTTACGATCAGTTATTTCCATATTTAACAACATTAGTTCAAATGATTTAAATTTTAGTTCAGATTTTTGGTTTACTTTAAAAATTTTGTTGTATATTGTAGCTACACCACCCCCTCTCCCCTTTAACCTAGGTTCGTGTTTATAATAATAGTCTTGTGGGGTGGATTCGTTTAAACTAATGTAGTCGTCTGCTTTAAGCCAGGTTTCTGTTAAACAGAGTGCATCTAAGTTTTGGTCATTAATTATTTCATTAACAATAGGTTCTTTATTGGTAAGCGATCTAATGTTAAGAAGGCCGAATTTTAACATTCGAGGTTCATCTTGTAATGTATTGTTTTCTAATTTTATGTTGGTCAAATTTGTACGTGATGTGGCAAGCGGTGCTCTGTATTTGCCTGTTCGGGGAACAGATACAGTTGAAATGTGTTGATATTCTGGTAAGATCGACTCGAAGTTCTGGGATATATGTGATCTAGACATATCATGCCAGCTAACAGACGGACAGTTAAGCTGATCCGTCTGTTTCCTGACCTGGGCCCTGGATAGTCATACTATATCAGAATTAAGACTATTAATCAGATTTCTGGTGAGTATAGCACTTCCTTCTGATGTCGGATGAAGGCCATCTCGGGTTAGGAGAAATGGTCTACCCCAGAAATGCTTCCAATTTATGGGCAACTATGGGCGTGTCATGAAGCCGCAAAAGCTGCGCTACATTTAGAATTGATTGTGATTTATTAAAGGGAAAAATGGGTAGGATGTGCGTGCGCACGGTTTTATAAATCCGAATATTTCTGTGCGTACGCGCGTCCTATGTTTCATCCGTATGCCACTTCTGACGCAAATCCTACGCAAACTTTTATAAATGAGGCCCTTGGTCCGTCCAATTTTTTTCTACCTTTGTAAAGTCACCAAAAACATTTAAGACCTATTGAATCTGAATTTAAGGCCTTTTAAGACTTTTTAAGAACCCACTCCGACCCTGTTAAAGATATTAAGTTTCAAAAATTTTCAACGAATGCTTTGAATCTGTGGAATCCCCCTACTTTGTAAACTCGAATAAAATGAGACTACTTAGATCAGGGGTTCTCAACCTTTTACAAGCTGGGTCCCCCCAAAGCAGGTTCATTGCTGTCGGGCCCCCCTCACACCGATAGATAGATGGATGGATGGATGGATGGATGGATGATAGATAGATAGATAGATAGATAGATAGAGCTTCATACTGTTGTTTGCCAGCACCTCGGCACACACGACACACTGAGGTCTCATTTCAGCCGTGACTGTAAACCCAAAATGCAGGAATGCCTCATCCATTTTTGTTATGCGTTTTCAATATTAAAGTTTAGGCAATATGTAAGTGTTCGTGTGTGGCTATGTTGAGAGACGTATCGGGGGACAGGGGCTAATCAGCGGGACTTAGGCACAATCTTTAATAAAACCAACAAAATAATTATTTTGCAGACAATTCAGATTTTATTTTAATACATAAAGATTGTAGTCTTTTGTGTAGCAGTTAAAAAAAAAAAACTTGCTAGGGCTGAGATTTGATCTAATCTTACGTGTTTGACAACATTTGAAACTCTGAATGGTCCTCTTTAATTAGTGTACATTCACAATAACAAGAGATCTTTGTGTTTTTATCAAATAAAGAAAATAAACAGGGTGCGCATTCAGACATTTCTGTCTCCGCCAGCTCTCTCTCAAATCAAGTTACAAAAATCAGATGAAACTCTGCGAATACTCGTCACACAAACATGATACAAATATCCAAAGAAAGCCTGAAATGTCTAATTTTAAACAAGCTAATTATAATCAAAAACAAATATTTCCTGTTTATATAATCTACATTGAAGTAAAGAGAGTACCGTTTTTCCTGGCTGAGCTCATTATCTCTAATGCGGTCACGCCCACAGGTTGTTGACATGGTAATGAAGAGACGAGCAGTTCCAACAATAATAAACAAATCGTAAAGTTTTATCAGATTTAAAGTCTTTACCGCATGTTTGGATTATAAACTTTATACACACACGTGAGGAATATCTTCATTTATGTCTGGACATTGAGGAAGAGAAGCGTTTATCTTTAACGTTACCTAAGAAGAAGAACAATGGAAGACGCAATGGAGGAGGATATATTCCTGAAGAAACTGTAAGTCATTTGTCTTCATTTATATTTGCTATCATGTAATATGTTATGGCTTGTGCAGTTCAGCCTACATAAGCAACCTCAGCAGACTGCACGCTTCGGATTGAAAAACTTTCGCATTGTTTACAAACGAGTATGTGTGGATCACGTAATGGCGGATTTCATTGTTACATGCTGTACAGTGTTAGACACAGTTTTTCACTTTTGTATCCTTCATGGCAACTTTGAGTAATGCTGCACTGGGGGATCTGCTGTAATATGATATTGTTTACATGCAACGCATTCCATACATTGCGCTTTACACGCGACACCGTTTTATTATGAGTTCCGCATTGTTTACAAGGAGACGCGAGCTCGCGCACACGGACCCCACGTGCGATGTGTTTTTAAAGTACATACTCGCTTACAGAAACGTGTTTAAAACAGAAGCTAGACGATAAGGGGATGGGCATCTGAAAACAGTCATCTGAAAACAGCTTTTTATATACTAACCATTGCAGATGTTTATCTGAGATACTAATTTAGTTTATGTACATGATAGTTTATCTGAATATAGTGCTATCATTTACCCATCAGTTATGTATGTAAGGGTATTTCTGTGGACAATTTATGCTAACAGCTGTTCATAACTCTCTTACAGGTCTGCGTCCCTCTCATCAGTACAAAACTATGAAGTGGAAAATTATGCAGCTCATTATGCTAGCCTTTGTTTGCTAGCTGTCAATCAATCCTTCTCGCATACGGCCCCTCTAAACAAAAAGTGTCTTACAATTTCTAAATCAATATATTGGTTTATGTGATTGAGTAGGCAGGATGCTTTTCACATCATTTTAAAGAAAAAACTCTAGACCACTAGATTCTGTTTAGGAAAGTCTTGTTAAAACATGTTTAGTATGGGTTTTGTGGACTTATATCAGTGACTTAAAATTTTAGCATTTTTAAAAACCACGCATAAACCTTTTTCTCTCGAAAATGCAAACATATCATATCATATTTTAGCCCAGTTTGTGCTGAACACAGTGGTATGAGACACTTGCCATTATTATGTTTTAAAGCAACTGAAAAAAGACCAAATGTAAGAGCATGTCAGAACCTAAAACCAAAATGGTCGGACCCCAGAGGGTTAATAGCCATTTGACTGCTTTAAAAGCAAAAAATCTCTGCATAAAACATATCAATATGACAAAGCTAATATATCAGCTTTTGAACAGAAAAGAGCTCTGTCACTATGCTGCTGGCTGTATACTGTGTGTCCTACTGGTTGTGAATGCATGTTGAAAAAAGCATTTAATTAAAGTAAATATTCAAAGGCTAACAAGCATATACATTAAACCCACTGAATGAATACAAGAGAAAGCACTTCGCTTCCAAATACAACAAAGTATCACTTTTAAGTTATCATGCCAGTGGCAGGGATGGCGAGTCACATGACCTGCTAGTGGCAGCTCCTGCCAGCCAGCTGAAGATTAAACCCCTACAGACTTATTATTGCCACCTTATAGGTGCAATTTGTAAGATTTTCCATTAAAACATCCAAAAAACACTTGGCCAGTGTTATATGTTTTGTGCAGCTGATTACTATCAATATCTACAATGTTTTCAACTACTTGTAAATTGTGAGAAAATTGCCATTCTAAACAGTGACACGGAACAGTGCAGTCGCTTGTAAATGACGTTAATATCCACGTGACCCTTTTTACTGCCTTTTCTGACTTAAAAACCACATGACAATAGTGGACAAATGTGGAAGTGTGCGTTAGTGTATAGCGCCTGTCAGGCTACGCACTTGTTTATGGACTACGATTAAGGCCATTTCACACTGTACGCGGCAAGGAGCGGAATCGAGGCGAGGCTACAGCTATTCTCGTCTAGTGGAAGGGTTTTATGCAACTTGTGGACCAACTCCGCTTCACATCTGTAACTGCCCCCATTCGGTTTTCCGCACGTCTCCTATTGAAAAAGAACTAAACACTCACGGTTGCCGCGTACAGTGTGAAACACCCATTACTCTTTACTGTCTGCCGCTGGTTGTGTCAGCAAAGCCACCTAAGAAGAGTGAAATAATGAGGATCAATATCGGTGTTGCATTATCTGGATGAAGAGAGCTTCGCGACAACATTTTAACTAGACAGAGATGCTTATCTTGCTTGTGTTTTATGCGACAGATGAGTTGTTTTGATTCGTAACCCTTCAAAAATCTTATGCTTTTATAGTGATCAAAAGATCAGTGTGTAGACTGTAATCAGTGCGTCTTCCCGCGGACAATATCGTGCACATCAAAAGGTATTGTACTGCAATATAACGCAACATTCAACATTCTATGACTAACAATTTCATTTTGAACATTACATAAAACCTTGTCATCAAACGCAACATTTTAAAGACTTGATTACTTTACCTTATCTGTAACATGATTTCTTGTTCCCGCCTGATTGATGGCCATCAGTGGTTGAGTTTAAGACAACAAACCCATAATTCCACGCTGCTTCCAAGCATCATTAATCCACGTCATTGTTATGGTTTTGATTGTTTTGGCTCTCTAGCCCCGAATTCTGCATATTGCACCTTTAAAGCTCACATAGCACACGCTGTTTTTGCTGATCTCATGTTAATCTTAAATACCTATAGAGTAGTATTGCATCCTTCATATATCCTAAAAGTCTTTAGTTTTATCAGATTAATAAAAAACAGATTAGCTGTAATGATTCTTTAGGAATAAATCGAAGCTCCTGGAGGCAAACTGCAGGCAGATCGAGTCATGAGTAAGCAACACACAAAACATTACCCCAAAGTCCCTTTGCGTACATTTACAAGGTTACATGTACTTAAAGCAACACTAAAGATGTCTGTCTCTTTTCTCACCCTACAGGTTAGAAGCGTAATTGTTCTTTACCACTGTCGTAAATACTTCAGCATATCTTGCTCTGATTGGATTTTAGGTCTGCAGTAAAGCAAGTTTTTGTAGTTTTCACTCGAACTACAGGACCGCTACCCGACGGTTGGAAACTTCTTTAGTGCGGTTTTGGCCGATAGAGGGCTGCAAAGCGAATGTGAAAGTGCCATTCACCCTGTTTTGTGTGGATGAACCACTGAAACTTTTTTGGAAACGTTATTTTAAGGTAAAAAAACTCTTTGGTGTTGCTTTAAATACAATACACCATTGTTATCTTGAACTGACAGATATTGCCACAATAGCTTAGACTTCAAGTACATAAAAACTAGGTCTCAAATCAAGTATTTTAGATATTTGAATAATTGGGACAATGTTAGGCTCGCGTAGCCAGTCCTTCAATACTGAAGGTCAGCTGCTTTTTCTGGACAAAGCCCGCCCACGAGCTGTTGACCGATATGTCAAACAACCAATCACAGTTTGTTTCGTCTAGCGTCACATTTTGAACTCCCCACAATAACGAGCCGGCTGGCAACAAGTCAGTTATTGAAATAACCAGCTGCAACCGAATACCATCTAAATAAACAACCTTACTCGCCATAGAACAACGTTGTGCACTTCATCAACAGCCACACCAATGAGATGCTCCCGTTAAACATCTGTTTGAAGCATATCTCTCCACTTTTAACAAGCATACAAGCAATTCAGGAGAACGAAACTAATCGCGCCACTTGTGTCTCCTGGAAATCAGGTTTATTTCAACCAATCAAAGACGACTTTGACATTCTCACAGGGTTTCCAGAAAAATGTACGAAAAACAACGTCTGAGGCTGAGACTAGGACAATGTCAACTGGTGCCCCTGAGGAGATTCATATTGTTCTGTGTTTTTTGTTTTGTTTTTGTTAAATAAAAGAAATTCACTATTCAGTCCACATGTTTTGCACTTAATTTCCTATATATTACTTGCATGTATTTATAGTAGGGTACCAACAGGATTGTTAAGCCTAAATTTAAGACTTTTAAAGACCTTTTTAATACCACTTCAAATTAAATTTAACCCCCAGGCGTCCAAAAACGTGGCGCCGCGTTTTGACATGTTTTCTCCTTATCATAGCAGAATCAACTTAAAGGTATAGCGGAAGGTTTTCGTTTTCCGGGGTGGATCACCTATATTATTGGTCATCCCAGATGTCAATCATCCTGATGATATGTTGACGTATAACCGTCGTACGTGCTCGTCCCTAGGTTCACTTTCTGCACATGCACACTTTCACGTGTATGTGTGTTGTGCTACGGTTTCAACCATTCATTGAAGCCCGCGTTCTCACTGTGTTTTTATCCAAAATGTCTGAGGGTCGCAAGAGAAAAAGTGTCTAGGAATTGTATGACAAGAAGAGAAAGGACTATGAAGAAAGAAACAAGACCAGAGTGTTTATGGGAGACACACTGGCGTGAGCTAATAGGACAGGTTGGGGTTCCCATGCAAAGTTTCTACTGGTAAGGTACATTTTGTCATGCTATTTGGAGAAATCCATTTAAAATCACTGCTAATCAAAGTTGATGTAAGCTATGATTAGCGATGTTAGCCCTGGCACAAGTCACGAACCGCACAGACATCATTTGAAACTGTGAAGGGTCTTCTTTAATTTGTGTACATTCACAATAACAAGATATCTTTGTGTTTTTGTTAAATAAAGAAAATAAGCAGGGTGTGCATTCAGACATTTCTGTCTCCGCCAGCTGTTGACCTGTTAAAACTCTGCGAATACTCGTCACACAAACATGATACACATATCCAAAGAAAGCCTGAAATGTCTACTTTTAAACAAGCTAGTTATAATCAGAGTTACAGGCCTTAGTCAAACGGGTCGACAGGTTTCATTTTCTCTTAAAGACCAGAAGGTGACCCTTAGTTACCATATATACCATCGCAGTGGGCCCCCAATTTGCAAAATCCTCAACTGTGGATAATATAATTATGCCGCAATAGTTAGTCTGTCTGAAACTAAGCTGATTAAACCACATCACTGTGTGACACTTGCATTATATGTGAACGGCCCCTACGCTAATATGATTTTGTTTTTCTCTCCCTGTCTCGTCCTCGACCCCGAGGACAATGGGACAAATAGACCCAGTTCCAGTAGATGTGAAAGTCGGCACACCTCTGTGATCTACTGGTCGTCCTTCAACGTGATGCCCAGCTGATGCCTGACCAACGATCACCGACAGAACCAGCTTAATCTCCACTTAATCTCCTTATCGGTTTATATGTGTATATACATATATATCTCCCAAGGGTTTTTCCCTCCTAGGACTTTTTTTTATTTCCTCAGCTAAACAGCCCGGGGTTTTTTTTCTCCTAGGGGTTTTTTTACCCCGGGGAGGCAGCCTTCTTGGGCTTAACTTCGCTTCCTCTTCTAGACGTTACATTAGTAATACGCTTGCTTATAATGTCGAGTCATAGCCACAGCAAATTTGACTGCTTATGCTATCGTGTATTATGTTGTGCTATCTGTCGTTTTTCTGTGCTTTTACTCCTTATATTAATGTAAAGCTGCTTTGAAACAATTAAGTATTGTGAAAAGCGCTATATAAATAAAATTGAATTTAATTGAATAATCGAAAACAAATATTGCCTGTTTATATAATCTGTATTTAAGTAAAGAGGAGTACTGTTTTTCCTGGCTGACTTCATTATCTTTAATGCGGTCACGCCCACAGGCGGTACCCGCTGTTGACATGGAAATCAACAGACGAGCAGTTCGAACCATAACAAGCAAAGCATAAAGTTTTATCAGATTTAAAGACTTTCCCCCATGTTTGGATGATAAACTTTACACAAACGTGAGGAATATCTTCATTTATGTCTGGACATTGAGGAAGAGAAGCATTTTTCTTTAACGTTACCTAAGAAGAACAATGGAAAACGCAATGGAGGAGGATATATTCCGGAAGAAACTGTAAGTAATTTATCCACATTTATATTTGCTATCATGTAATATGCTTATGGCTTGTGCAGTTCAGCCTACACAAGCGACCTCAGCAGACTGCAAACTTCTGATTGAAAAACTTTTGCATTGTTTACAAACCTGGACGCATGATCGTCACGTAATGGCGGATCTACATGCTGTGTTAGACACAGTTATTCATTTTTGTTTTCTTCATGCCAACTTTCAGTTAGGCTGCACTGCAGGATCTTTTAAGTTTGTGCTGTAATATGATTCTATATATTGTTCATCCATTGTGCTTTACACACGACACCGTTTTCATGAGCGCCGGGTTGTTTATGCATATGCAATGTGTTTAAAAGTTCATACGCTTAGAGAAACGCGTTATAAAGTCTTTTTGTTCATCCACTGCTGTCTGCATTTGGGTTCATCCTTCACACCACATAACAGAATGCACAAGCCAGAGCAGAACCCAGCAGACAACCTGTGTCGTCCCGCCAGGCGGCAGTCGGCTGACCTTGAACTGTGGTGGCAGTCGACTGCCGCCGACATGAAGATGGGCAAGGCCCTATTTCCTCCCCAGCTAGAGAGGACCTTGAGGGTGTATGCCCAGGATGTTGAAGCGAGGAGGGTTTTGGTGCCAGAGACCCTCCTCAACTTCTACTTTATTGGGGGCCTCAACGTCTCTCCTCCCTTGCCTGAACGAGAGGGGCTGATCAGCCGCCTGTTCCGTGAGGTTGTGGACCAGTTGTGTCAGGAGGAGCTTCAGGTTCTCACTAGGGCATCACCATTTGCCACGCTGCCATCTATCCCGGAGGGACGTATCTTAGGAGTGGTGGCGCCCGCCGACCCAGAACGTTCCCCTCTAGCCCCAGAGAGCTCTTCCCCACCCAAGTCGCTTTGTGGAAAGCTAGAGCGGAGAGTTTCGTGGGAGTCGCCATCCGAGGGGTCCTCTTCGGAGCCTGCTGCTCCCACCACTGTCCTCACCTTACCTGCCATAGCTTCTGCACCAGCCACAGCTTCTGCACCACGTCCAAGAAAGAAGAGGAGGAGAAGGGGGTTGCGTCTCGTGGGTATTATTTTCTGTTTATTATATATATATATATATATATATATATATACAGTATATAAAGTCTTTTTGTTAATCCACTGCTGTCTGCATTTGGGTTCATCCTTCACACCACATAACATATTTAACCTTCCAGGTAAGTTCTGTATGCTATGGTTTATCGTTTAAATAACTGATAATATTACTTTTAACGTACAGACATCTATTCAGCCTGATGTTCTGTCCGTTATTGTTTAATTTGAATAACTTGCCTTTCCAGATTAAATGTCTGTTCTTCGGCTTGGATTTTGTTAAATAATTTTCTTAATAAACGCGACGTATAGTCCACTGTGAGTTATATATGAAGAGCTTTGTTGCAAAACGAGATAACGACCGTTTTTTTAATTGTTCAGAAATCTCGTTTTTTTTGTTGTGCATTCCAATTAATTTCAATTCAACTGCAGTTGGTTTGTTTTGATTTAAACCTTCATAACTTAAAAATACAGCTAAGTAGCACCATAAAATAAAATAATAACATGATAACATAATAATAAACATGTTTTGACAAAAATGGTAAAAAATGGATTTATCTCGTTTTGCAACGAAACTCTTCATATGTTATTTCGTCTTAATGACACATTTTAGAATGATGCGGCTTATACTCCGGTGCGGTTTGTATTCCCGGAAAGTACGGTAGCTTGATTAAAACACTGCTCTGCATAAAAAGAACACAGTTCTTAAGAATGATAATAATAATAATATGAATAATTACACTTTTTTGCCTTGTTGACAAAAATAAACATTAATCAAATTGTGTTATTCCCATCAACAATGCCTCATTGAAGACACTAGCCATGTTTCCATCACCATGATTTTATGCGCATTTTGAAGTATCGCATCAAAAACGAGTGATGCAAACACCACATTTCGATTAGAAATCCTTTGATTCGCAAAAAAGTTTTTACGCTCGCTTGAGGTGGTTTATGATTTTGCAAAAAAGAGTTAAATGCGAAAAATGGGAGATGGAAACGCATTTGCCAATTTAATTCTGACGTAGCGAACATTAAACCCACGGGACTGACCGTCTGTTTCCACTGGAGTTGTCTTTACCATGGGGCTCGACGACGTTGCCATGTACTTGCCGCTTGTGCCTTCATAAAAAGTCTGCATTCCTTCTTTTGTGCACAGCGTTCAGTTTGGCAATTACAAGCTGCACAGCAAATATAACATGCCCCATTGTTACTACATGCAGCCCTGTCTCCATTTTCCACACGTACCTTGTTTTGTTTACTTTTGGTTAACTAGGTTACCAATACCACCGCCATTTGCTCAAACAACTTGATGGAAACGCGCCTAATTTGCATTTCTTTGTTTTTCTTTATTTGCACATTTTTAAAATATTTGCTTCATGCTTGGATGGAAACCCAGTTGTCCTTTACAACACTCTAGTGGCCACTTTGTGTAGCATACTACAGAGTAATTCATGACTCTTAAAATGCACCAGAATACATGAAATCCCATCTGAGTTTTTAAAATTTTTCTTGGAGGACTTGGGTTGGGAGGGACCTCACTTCACTCTTTTGCCTAGGGCCCCCAAATATCTTGAAACTGCCCTGACTGGAAGCGGTGCAACTGAGAGAAAAGCTATGAAATAAAGATAATAGACTATTTCGGGATTTATTTAATACATATTAATGGAAAATATATTAAAATATAAATCTGTGATTCAGATAGTGTTTAGGGCAGCAGAGAAGGCTTTGCTGGCCCTCATCTTAACGTTTCAGCTTATTGTCTTATAAATGTAGTCAATCTGATAGTATTATAACTAGGGTTGCCACCTGTCCCGGTTTTACCGGGATTGTCCTTCTTTTTAATAACCTGTCCCGGGAAATTTATCAACTCTCCCGGGACACTGAATGTCCCGGTTTTTGAAAAGCTATGTGAATATGAAATTTAACGCGCGCACGGCAGAGAGGGAGACCTTGCGTCTGTGTGTGTGTTTGCCTCATTTAGCGCATGTAAGACAGAAAGCATCCTGATTGGCCCGTTTCAGGACATCAACCAATCAATTGTCAGTGAGGGGCGGGCTTTTATCTCTTCTCCCGAACCAAACTAATCAGTGTATCTAGAAACAGGAGCGCCATGGCAGAGGGAGAGTGCCCCAAAAGCGAAAATATAAGACACATTTTACACCAGACTACACGAAAGTGTATCCCTGTCTTAAAATAGTTAAAATCTTGCATGGTGCAGAGTTTGTAACAGTGACTTCAGCTTTTCCCATGGCGGGTTAAATGATTGTAAAATACATGTTGAGGTGAGTTCAACAAGTTTAATTTTTATGTGCATATTTGCTAGTTGCTATTGTTGGACTTTAAGGCGTCCATCTGCATGTTCATAATTGGAGGAAAGACACAAATATCTAAATTGAATATTTATTGATCAGATATGAAAAAGTTTTACAGCGCCGGGTTGTCTCAAGTCTTAACAGCAAGATTCGACCAACAACAACCAGCTCAGGACAAAAACATGGGTATTTATCGTCGTTCTTTCTTCAACATTCTCCTCCCCCAGATGGCTGTTTTCCTTATCAGATTCCATCACCACATACCTGTGGGGGGTTGCATAGCAAACAGACAGAAAGACATACACAGACCATTCTGTTCCCTGGGGCATTATGTCCTTTTTGGACATCTTTGTAACTTTGTAAAACATAATTATTCAACAACACAACAATACTCCATTGTTCATAAATTGGTTAAATGCATTCATTAGTTAAACACACTAATTTTCACTTTCTCTAAATGTAACACAGTTATAAAGCAAGCAACTTGTTTATTGAAACCATCTGTTCTGGGTGTTTTCCCTCCAGGGCTTTTTACAGCCCCCCGGCTCCCACACACACACACACACACACACACACACACACACACACACACACACACACACACACACACACACACACACACACACACACACTTTGTGCCCTCGAGCATTTCATCCCTACATGTCAATGTCTTATTACAGGGCAATCTTCTACATTAGTCATGGGCACAAAGGCATAATCATTTATATATTTTAACACATTAATATTCATAGCAACATGTAATTTTATAAATCCAAACACCTCTACATGTAACAATCTGGAAATGAATGATTGCCAGTGAACTAATATCAAAAGCATGCACTTCTTTGTCTGTTTGTTTTCTCCTTAAAGCTTTGCTCTTATCTCGCCCAATACCAGCTGGAAATTCCTTCACTCAAGCTACCTCCCCCCAATAAGCCTCCACACACAGACAGCTCTCTTGTACTCAGCACAGAAATCATTGTTTTAAAAATACACATGAATTAAGATTATAAACAGCACGACTAATAAAATAAAATCAAATCCCACACTATTTAGACCTGTTTAAAGTTGCAATGGAATATAAATAAAAAAAGATTACATAAATAGTATAAGCAGCTTTAATAAATTGTAAACCTGATTTACATATTTTAAAATAATGAACAAATAATTGGGTAACACTTTACAATAAGGTTCATTAGTTAACACATGAACTAATAATAAACTGCACTTATAGCATAAAGCAATTTTTTATCTTTGTTAATGTTAATAATACATTTATTTAAATCTTGTTAACATTAGTTAATGCACTGTGAACTAACATGAATAAACCATGAACAGCTGTATTTTTATTTACTAACGTTATCACAGATTAACAAAAACAGTTACAAAATGTACTGCTCACGGTTAGTTCATGTTAGTTAATACATTAAGTAATGTCAACAAATAAGAATTGAAAAAAAGAGAATTGTAAAGTTTTAGAGAATTGCCAATAATTGCATAGGCCTATAGAAATTTTATGCTATGGGGGGGGGGCTTGTGAGCAAACCAATTGGCCGGGTCATCGATATGTCCAGGTTTTTATCAGACATGGGTGGCAACCCTAATTATAAGGCAGGATTTTGATCTATGTAATGAAAATGGGCCTCCTAGAAATTAATAAATGTGGGCTGATTAGTCCTAGATGCAGTAACAATATTTTTGACTTTGTTCATTTGACCTCTTGGTACTGACATGATCAAGATAGAAATGATCTAAGAAATTAATTACAGTAAACTCTGAAGGCCAATTTTATGTTATGCCTTGCTATTGGTAATGTGTCTTAAGGGTCTTGTTAACACCTATATGCTTCATCCAAAAATAAACCCCCAAAGCATCATTAAAAGTGTGAAACAAACTTGCATGTAAGTAGACTGAAAGAGTGATGCAATAGTTTCTCTTCATGCAGGTCAGTGTCATGTCTTGCACGGTCATGTTGTTCAGTTAGCTAACATTTTTTATGCAAATAAAAATAATTCATGAAAATAATTAATCAACTCAGTTTTTAATCCAAATTAAATAAGACATTTTTATAGAATGGTATCATTGTGCTTAAGCAGTAAGGCTAAGCATCATATGTTTTTTTACACTTTACACATGTAGTTTATAATTATATATTTGGCCTGCAGTTTTCATAAACATTTACACAGTTGGCAGACGCTTTTATTCACAGTAACTTACAGTGCAGTACAGTGTACATAATACATCATAATACATCATTATCAGTATGTGCGTCTTAGTTTGAACCAAGCAATCTCAGCACTATGGATGTGACATAAGTATAAATTCAGAGAATGCCTTCATTACCAATACATAGACAATCTGTTTTTTCCCCCTGATGATAGACATCAGAAAAATATCAGTCTAAATACGTTTTCTATTTTAGATTGAGGAAACATTATGGAGCGTTATGGAGGCACAAAGCAGATGCAATAATACGCACATGAAGATAGGATGTCTCTTAACAGAACATTTAATATTTGTTTTAGTTTTTGTTTGTGTGTTAATAAAGATGAAACAACGTTATGGATCTCAGTATGGTTAAAAACTGTAGACGAAAACATTTCATAATAAGGTTGACATTTTCATAAACTGAACTATACATTTATTAGTAATATGGCAAAGCATTCTCCCAAATGTAAACGTAATGGTTTGTGTTAAATCCATCATTGACTGTTTTAAACAATGCTAGTAAATCCAGAACCTTAATTATTAAAATGAACAAGTCCAATAATAGTTATAATGTTTTAAATATTTTGGATAGATTTAGGATGTGTTTAACTGACGTTCTAAACCAGGGGTAAAATATAGCATAGATGAGAGGATTCAGAGCTGAATTAATATACACCATCCATAATATAAAATAGGCTATTACAGAAGTCATTCTTGTGTTTGGTGTTAAAGTTAAACTATAATAGGGAATCCAACAAAACAGATAAACCGTCACAATGATTCCTAATGTCAGAGCGGCTTTGCTCTCAGATTTCCTCCTCACTGAACTTTCTGTTAGATGTTTTTCACTCCTCAACAGAGAGTTTATAACTTTAACCTGCTGATGTGCCACATAAAAGATTCTCAAATATAAAGTTATAATGACGATACAAGGAAGCAGGAAAGACAGGAACAGGTCAATGATTATTAGTGCAAAACTAGACATAATTATACATTCTCCATAACATGTGTACTTTCTTTGTGAGATAGTCATAACAATTGAAATGGAATAAACTGAAGAGCAGAACCAGGAAACACAGATAATAATTATTGTTCTAGTCGTTGTTATTTTCTGTGGGTACAGCAGAGGGTGACACACAGCCACATAACGGTCAACAGCTATTAAAACTAAATTACTCAGAGATGTAGAGACAAGCAATCCCAATATAAATATAAACAGTCTACAGATAATGTCTCCAAAGTACCAACATGTTTCAATCAACCTAATCGCCTCCAAGGGCATGATAATAAGTCCTACGAACAGGTCGGCCACAGCCAGAGAGAGAATGAGCATGTTGGTTGGAGTGTGAAGCTTCTTGAAGTGAGAGATGGAGATGATCACTAGCAGATTCAGAAACACAGTCCATACTGATAGCAATGAAAAAAACACATACATAATATTGTATTCATATGTGGAGCGTTTTGTTTTGATGCATGATGAGTTAATGGCAGGAAAGCAGTATTGAGTCTCATGATCTTCTGTCTCATATGCCATGAGTAAAGTCTCCTCCTGTTTGATCTGATCTCCTTACGGTTCTTTCATTTATACAGTATCTGAATCAGACTGACCAACCCATTCACCACCCACTCTGATGCAACATTGTTTTTCAATGAACATTATGTTGACTTTTTTCCACATTTTCCTTTTTAGATGTTTGTAAATTATGAGCTCAGACACAAAGTCATGTAATTGCATCTGTCATGTTTTCTTGTAAATTAGCTTTTTTTGTCAGGGATCAGGACGAGAACCTAAACGCAGATGATGAGGGGTTAAATAAGAGACACTTTAATTGACAGAACAAGAAAACAAAGGCCTACGTAGGGGCAAACAACATTAAACAGGGCAACAATACTAAGACAGATAAACACTAACTTGACTTGGCACAATATTTTACACTAGACTAGAACACACAACAGTACAAAATGATCCTGCACAGGGCTAAGGAAACAATGACATTAAATAAGAAAAACTAAACAAGGTAAAGAGAGGGAACAGGTGATGGGAATGAACTAATCAGGGCCTGAAATTAACACCTGACCACGCGCCAAATGTGTGTGGATTTTGCAAATGTCAGGTAACACTGACTACGTTTACATGCAGCCAATAACCCGTTCAAATCCGGAATATTAGCAATAACCCGGTCGCGCACGGCTATGTAAACACCGGCAAAAACATGAATATGCTCATATTCCTATTTTTAAAATCCCGACTATTAGCCCTGGGTTACCCGTTTTCTAACCTGAAATTTTGGTCATGTAAACGCGTATCGGCATATCCCCATCAAAAGGAACATTGATTAGTGTTCTGCACATGTTCTATTCGCAAAGAATCTTGGTCTTTTGAGTAGAGGAACTTATTGTATGCGCCAGAAAACCCGTGCGCAGTGTAGGCTACCGGAAGTAAACACTATGGGTAAACATGTCAAAACGCAGCACAGCACCACACTTTTGGAGCGAGGAGGAAACAAATTTCTTTATAAGTGTGGTGAAAACCATGAATATAATGTCTTTTGTTAATGGCAGAATGTACAGAGATGAAGGTGACCGAAAAGTTATGCGAAGCAGGGTTTGTACGGATACCAAACCAAGTCTAGCACCGCTGGAAGACGTTGAAAAAGGCATACTACAAGATAAAGAAACAAAACGGTACAAGCGGGTCCGACCTGTCTTCTTTTCCCCAGTTCGACATAATGGATGAGCGGGGTAGATGTCGGCTTTGAGGACCAACAGGAGCAGTTACCTGACGACCAAGGTAGGTTAGCTTGCCTTATCTGAGCAAAATAGCTTTAGCTACGTAACTATGTTCAATTGTTATAATAAATAGTAATGCTACTCATTAGTGCCACAACTGCTGCCTAACATGCACCATCCCTGATAAATACGTTAAATAAACGTCAAATTAATAGGGGTGTAAAGATTAACCGTGCAAATGCGCATTTTCTCAATGAATGAATTTGAATGAATTACGGTGAAACCCCGGCACATCCGAACGCCAGTGGGCGCACCCGTGCAGAAACTCCCTTTGTGCCACAGAAGAAGTAGCATTACGAATGCTATTTCAGGAAATGTCTACAGGAATATTTATATCACTGTTCTTCAAATTGTTTCAGGTATTTTCATGATAATAAAGAATATTTTAAATGATTTTGTTTAACAAGTTAAGTGAATTTGTGCTTAAAACAAGCAAAATGATCTGCCAATGGGGTGAGAAAATTGATTAAATTAAGAGAAAACTTATTTTTAGATTTTTTTCTCACCCCATTGGCAGATCATTTTGCTTGTTTTAAGCACAAATTCACTTAAATTGTATATTTTCTTAGGGCATTTTTGCATTTTTAAGATATGTGACCCGTCACGGAAACCCGTGACACAAGTCGGCAGCACGAGTTTCGAGAAAAAGAGAAAGTTTTTTTTCAAAATTTGTGATTTTCGTTTTATTGCAGAATCTGTTAGTTGAGATCACGAAGGATCCTCTCCATGTTTGAGATAGCAGTTTTTGTATTTTTAAAAGCGTACATTTTGCGGTTGGAATAGGCGTGTTTTTCCGTAGATTCTAGCGTGCAGCGGGGGGCGTCATTGTGTGTATATTCACTAGAGATGAGCCGGATACTCGGCTGAAACGAGTATCCGGTACGGATAAAGCACTTCTGCCGAGTACGAGTATTATACGAGTAATACGAGTCAATATCTGTGCTCGGATTAAATGAAAATCATCATTGGGTAGCTGATTGTGTCAGCGTTCTGTGATAGGCTAGTAGTAACAGCGCCGCCCCTCCCCTACACAAATACAGATGTATTGTGTTGCTGTGAGTCCCGCAGCTCCGCTCTGCTCATTCACACACAGAAAAGCTCTCTGTCTCTCTCCCTCAGTCACTCGGGTTCGCGGTTCTTTTCCGTTAAAGTTTAGGGTTTCTTCAGCTTTTTACTTCGGGTTGTAACGTTCAAATACGTACTAACCAGCAGAGTTCTGGTAAACGTGGGTTCGTTCAGACGTGAATGCGACGCGCATCGCGTCTCTGCCTGTCGGAGATTTTTTTTTCTTTTTTTAAACCTTCAGCTGGGAGCTGTCTGTGTCCCGCTCTGCACACTCACACACAGAACAGCTTTCTGTCTCTCTTCCTCAGTCTCTCGGGTTCACGGTTCTTTTCCATTAATGTTTAGGGTTTCTTCAGCTTTTTACTTCGGGTTGTAACGTTAATACATACTAACCAGCAGAGTTCTGGTAAACGTGGGTTCGTTCAGACGTGAATGCAACTCGCATCGCGTCTCTGCCTGTCGGAGAATTTTTTTCTTTTTTAAACCTTCAGCTGTCTCTAACCAGTAATCAGACACTGAGTGTCTGCCACGTATTTGCTGTATTTCATACAAAAATAAAGGTATTAAGCTATAATATAAATATTACAAATTAATTTAAGCTACTCTCTCTCTCTCTCTCTCTCTCTTGTCAGTTTTTTCTCTCTGACAATTTTTTGCTGTATTTCATAAAAAATAAAGATAGTAAGTTAAAGTTAGTGTTATAAATATTACAAATTAATTAAGCTACACACACTCCCTCTCTCTGCCAGTCATCTAAGTTTTTTCGTTTTAACCATCAGCTGGCTTTAACCAGTTTTTTTTACTCTGACACTTTTTGCTGTATTTCATTAAATATAAAGGTAGTAGTGGTATAAATAATAAATAATATTACAAATTAAGCTACACACACAAACAAACACTCTCTCTCTCCCTCTTATGATCAGTGATACAGAAATATAACAATTTCTGATCAACCCATATATTAATTGCATGCTTAAAATAACATACCAGTTAAAGCCCCGCCCATTTCAAGACAAACCCCGCCTACGTCCGGGTTAGGCCACACCCACTCCGAGTACAGATACAGATACAGATAATTCATATGGTTTACAGATACAGATACAGATAATGCTGTACTCGCCCATCCCTAATATTCACATACTGTATAAGCTTGTGTGTTCGCCTCTGCCCCCAAAGGGAACAGCGTGACTACTAAATAAGGATAGTTCCTATTCCTCAGACATGTTTGCTAAGTTTTTTTTCAAACTTATAGCGTGCGTCTCCCGAGACTGTAAAGCTTGGGCACACAAAAGAAAAATAAAAGAAGCTGGGGCGGAACAAATAACAGTCATTCGCGTCACTGATTTAATGCGGCGCAGCAGTCGGTTGACGTCAAAGTACCGCGAGAGCTCTTCAAGAAATCTTATGGAGTAGTTTATTTTCGACACGCTCTCGCGGTACTTTGTCGTCATCTCTTTGTCAATTCTTGCAGCGCAGCATGAGTCCAAACACAAAGAAGTTACACAGAGATTGTTGTATTCTTTATATAATTGGCTACATGTTTTGTCTATCAATATTTTCCATGAAGTCATTGGCTGATGGAGGAACAAGCGAGCGATTGGTAACATCTCTAAACGATGTCACGTTTTCGAAGGCGCTGTTTGGATGATCTATTATACTACCTCCCTATTTTAAAAACAAACTTTGAAGGCGGGTTCATATGTTTAACGGAGTGTAATCTAATTTACCCTTACTCGCCACGATGTAAATAGTCCTCAGATTGTATATTATATTGTATTACCAGACGTTCATGCGAAATCTGATGTAAACAATAGACTATATATCTATATTTCACGGATTATTTACACATCTGAAACAAACTGGATTCGACTTGTGATCCCCACAAAGGTAAAAAGAGTCATGTTTATTTTTGCATTTTGTCATTTGGACTTCTGTCATAAAATACTACATGATGCTAGAACATCTGTATCTCAAAACGGCTTTACAGGGGGTATTCCTTAGCTAAATGATATGTAAATGTCACAGGTCGGAGCGGACCACAGGTGTCATGAGTCTCACCCCTCCCTAGTTTCCACCTCAAGGAGGTCCCAAGAACACCCCAATGACCAGACACAAGGAGCATAAGTAAAATGTAAAACAAACTTTATTTAATTAAAAGGTAAGAAGGGGAGGGGAAAGGTAATCTAAAAGTAAACTCTCGGGGCCAGAGAGTGTCGATCCTGAGTCGCTCTGACTCCGTCACGGGGTTTCTGAGGTAGGTCTTCAGAATGTTTCGTGCTTTTCCCTCACGTGACTTCAACCAGCTTATTTCCATCTCTGGGTTCTGTGTTGCAGGGGGACTTTCGGTGGAGCCTTCCCTTTTTCCTGGATGTGAAGAAATGTGGACTATGAGTGACAATGGGCAAATTGGATGAGGTGAGTACCTTGTGCTGATGGCGGCGGTTTCCCGGGGCCCAACTCTGGAGGCGCCTAGAAGTACACAGGTCTAGGGCCTAGTAGGATGTGTGTGCCCGTAAGTATGTGGACGAGCGTAATGGTTCCTTGGCCTTCGGTGTGTAGGTGAGTATGCAAGAACGAATGCACGGGATCTTGATTTGGTTCGTCCAGGTAAGTCTTACACGTGGGATATGCGCGGGTGATACTCTGACTCGTAGCTTTGGGTGCAAAGATGAGTATACAGAAGGGCAACTGGATCTTTACTTTGGACTTGCAGGTGAGTATACAAATGGTAATGCGCTGGCTCTTAGCTTTGGGCGTACAAGTGAGTAAATAGATGGGCAACTGGATCTTCACTTTGGGCACACAGGTGAGTGTACAGAAGGGCAACTGGATCTTTACTTTGGGCATATAGGTGAGTATACAAAGGTAATATGCTGGTTCTTAGCTTTGGGCGTACAGGTGAGTATACAGAAGGGCAACTGGATGTTTACTTTGGGCATGCAGGTGAGTATGCAAAGGTAATACACTGGCTCTTAGCTTTGGGCCTACAGATGAGTATACAAAAGGGCAACTGGATGGGTACAACTCACAGACCCTCGAAGAGGTGGATGGACAGGGTTTAGCCCTTTGAAGCTTGGAGACTGGAGAGGATATATTTGCCGCGACACTTGTAACCTTCTTCACCGGGACAGGCTTCCCAGACCAACACTCAACACGGTCACTTCCAACGGTACAAAACACTCCCACGACAACATAGAGCAGGGGTGGGCATCGAGGGCCGCAGTCCTGCAGAGTTTAGCTTCAACCTTAATCAAACACACCTGAATGTCATTTCCAAACAGTCCTTAAAACTTTAATTAGATTTTTCAGCTGTGTTTGATTAGGATTAGAGCTAAACTCTGCAGGGACACTGACCCTCAGGACCAGGAGTTGCCCACCCCTGACATAGAGCCTTAGGCTCGGAGCTGCAGAACTGGTAGCACACAGACACAGAATTCCTTCACAAGTTTACTTGACTTCAGTGAATATATGGGGAAAGATACACCACCTCTTGGCTTCGAACAAGGGCAGACGGAGGTACGGGTCGAAGCTGCTGCTCGTTGGGCCTAACACAGCCTCGGCCGGTGTCACCAGAATGGGTGAGTTCAGGTAGGTTGTGTACACCAAGTATGTACCACAGGAATGGATTGAACGCTTCCCTCTCCTCTCCTCCAACCAACAGGACAAGAGATCTAGACAGGGGCAAACCTCTGAAATCACTCCACAAACAGGAAATCATACACAGAGGCCACACAGCTAGTGTTTTATGCAGCAGCCATTACTTCCCTCCGTTGACGTTCCTCACAATATTCCACTGTTCCTTACTTGTTATCGTTGCCTCGCCACCACCAGGTGGGGAAAAAGGGATCAGAAGTCACAAGCGGGCATGCATAGAAAATTGGTCACCACCAGCACACGTTCTCTTCACACAGGGTCTCCTTCCCGGCCTAGGGAGTGAATGCCGACAACAGGGACACGGCACAACACTGCAATCTTCAGGTGTACACACGTCAAAGAAAGACTCACCCACTGCTATCCACACATTCCAGTGAAATAGGGTCAGCACACTACGTTTGGACCAGGGATTCATCCTGGGTAATTGAAGTCCCTGATACAGCGGATGGCCAGGTGTAAATGTCACAGCCACAACAATGTAACGTCCTCCCTCTTTAGCTGGTTCCGGCTCGCCCACCGATCCTTCCCACGGTGGGGCCGCTTACACACTAATCACAACTCACAAGAGAAACATTGATATTCCACCCTTATAAGAAAAACACAGACACAATGGCAGCTCAGCGTACTCACAGTTCCGTTGATGCTAATTCTTCTCCCCTTCCTTCCAGATACTCACGTAAACACAGCCGGTAGAACAATATCCTCATTCGTGCCTCCCTGCACTGTATGTCTGTCAGCTCTTCAGTACATACAATCTCTTCTCAGGAAGTAACACATGTCAATACGACTCTTCAAGAAAGGTAATCCTTACACTCAAACCTGTATGTGTGTTCACGCCCAATCCTCAGGTTCACTTCGCTAATCCTCAATATCTCCAACACATCCGTCTCTCTAATCGTCCCAACCGCTCCGTCTCACCCGCAGTATCTGCTGGAATAAACTACCTCCCTTCCTGTGTTTCTGATGCCCTATTTATACGCCTCCTCTTCATTGAACTGCCCAATCAACAATCACCACACTCATCGGTACACCTGTAGCCAATAACACCCAAATTTGGGTTGCCCAGAGTTCCCGGAAGTGACTGGTGTTTCAGAGATCGTCGTCCAGGCGGAACTAATTTCCACCACTTTAGGTTCCGCCCTTCAAAAGTCACTCCGTGACATAAATGAGCCCTATTGTCTCCCCCAGTTGGAAAGAAGAGTCCCTTTCATCTCGATTTTCTCGGTTTGAGTATTTCTGAGTTCTTATTTTAAATGGCCACAACTTCTCCAAATCTTATCAGATTTCCATGTGTTACACATCCTTGGAAAGCTTAGACACTGCACTTTCAGAATCTGTAAATAACTCAAAATGGCCCAGATCCGCCTTGTGTCACTACTTTCCGTGACTGGTCACATATTTCTATTGAAGACAAGACAAAAATACTAAGTAAGAAAGTTTTGCAGTGAGCTCAAACTGGTTCCACACTTCGGAGAGCAGATAAACATTTAACCCTTGTGCACCAATTAAAAAAAGTTACACATAGGTTCACAGGGGACAAAAATGTCCATGTCCAAAAAGTGTCATAAAAATATTATAGATTTATATTTTTTTCCACTTTCACTGATGCCATTTTTTTAACCAGCATCAGCTCTAATCACAATGACCAAACATTGATTAATTTTCAGAATTTTAGCCCTTCAAATGCTGGTTTGTTTACACAATGCCACTGTTGTTTTTTATGAAGAAAAAAAACGACACCTCCTTTGCAGCGGTAGTAGTCTTGTGATTTCCAGTACAATATATTTTTTTTCATTCAAACTGTTCACACACGCACGCTCACACACACACACACACACACACACACACACGCACATTCTGGTTTCCATGTTTTGTGGGGACATTTCATAGACGTAATGCATTTTATACCATACAAACTGTATATTCTATTCCCCTTACCTACCCCATTCCCTAACCACAACCATCACAGAAACCCTTCTGCTACTTCACATTTTCAAGAAACATTATTCTGTTTGATTTATAAGCGTGTTTTCTCATGGGGACCTAAAATGTCCCCACAAGGTCACAAAAATACTGGTATTCCTATCTTTGTGGGGACAATTGGTCACCACAATGAGATAATTACCAGGTAAACAAACACACACACACACACACACACACACACACACACACATTAAATTTTTAGTACACACATACCAACCACACTCTGACATCCATACCAACACACCCACACAATTATAGCTTCATAATATATCTAATTGGCTCTATAAAATGCATAAGCAGAAAACAACAATAAAGCAATACTTAGCTTTATATGCCAAACCTAAAAAAATGTCACCATCTGGTAAAAAATAGTAAAATTTTAAATTTTGAAGCCTTGCCAACAGAATGAAAGCCTGTTAACAAAGATTGCATCATTTTATAGTTGAATGGCACCGGGATTAAAAATTGCAGTTTTAATGGGTTTCAATGGGGACATTTTTGTCCAAAAGGTCCTGAGAGGAAGTATTTTGTGTACCTAGTAGAAAATATATTTTTTTAAAGGAAATGAAGGTGAAATATTAAAATTCCAATAAAAATGCACACCTGTGGCAAATTTTATGCAGTTAGCATTAACGCAGGCAAAGTTATCAAAAAAACAAAACTGAAAAAGACAAAAATGTCCTCAAGAATGCACAAGGGTTAAAGACCTTAGAAAAAACAATGCGATGCAAAGTAACAAATCACTAGCTTAAATCCACTTCATTCCCATCACCCCTATCCATTTTACTCTCTCGCGTTCTGCTCCTATAAGCGTTGGCGGAGTGGAACATGTGCAGCAAGGTAATCTGTTAGTGCCTGTCTGATGGCTGTGGCTGCACTGCTATTGGCCCTATTGGCCTGTGGCACAGGCTGTGGAAACTGCCTTCCTGCAGATGTTGCCTCCTCTGTCCATCTGGGATTCACATGCTCCTTTTCAATCTCACAAAAATTGTGCAGAGCACAACATGTCGCTACCATGTATGGCGTAAATGTAAAATGGAAATCACTGCACTTCAACAGGACACGGAAACGAGATTTCAGTCGACCAAATGCTATCTTAATACTTGTTCTAGCAGAACTCAAATACACATTGAAGGATTTCTCCTGTGGTGTCAATCTTGGAGACTGCAGATAGCCCTTCATTAGCCAGGGCATCACCGGGTAAGCAGGATCTCCCAGCAGGAAGAAATCCACATCTTGCCCCTCGATCTGCACTGCTCTCTAAATGGAAATCGAGAGATAAATATTAGTGTCCAAAATTGTCACAACACATTTTAATTTTGTCGCAAGTATAAAATCTAAAACTCTGGTTTAATAACATTAATAGAAATTAATAACATACCTCTTACATTTAACAATCAAATGCGGTTTTCATGCGTTACCCATGGGCAGAAATGGGCATTTTGCAGCTCACACTCCAGAAGCTATGGAAAAATTATCACAGTGAATCAAAGTGTAATTAGGGCTGCTTGATTATGGCAAAAATTGTAATACCAATTCTTTTAGGTCAATAATGAGATCATAATTATTTGAACATGAAGCATGTGATATTTTTTTAAACTTCTATTTTTCTTTTTAACAGTGGACCTCATTGAACTCTAATTTCAAAAACTTTGTAAAACATTTAATAGATGCTAGGGATGGGGTTTTATTATAGCTTGGTGTAGTATGTCTGTCAACATTATATACAAATTATTATCATCATAAACTTAAATATGAAAGCTGGAAATAGCAAAACACTTACCAGTATTTGTCATCACAGACTCCCTGGATGATATAGGAGGGCCATCCCTTCCTATTTATAAAGTCTCTGTAGCCATCACTTGGGGGCAAACATGGAATGTGACTCCCATCCACACAGCCTACGATAAAAAATAAAATAAAAATAAGTTTACACACTGCAGGGTAGCCTACACACAGCCTACATAGTACAGTTAATATTTAGCCTACTCTCAGAAAACTACACTGAAATTATCAAGGCAAAAGAGCAGGAAATATTTTTACATATGATTTGAGAAATGGAGTGGGCCCGTTGAAATCTTTCTGCAATGGCACATGCCTCCTCCAAAGTGGGTACTCTGATAAGTTTTAATGACAGAGTCGACCATTCCGTGGCAGAATAAATACAACATCTTCTTCACGGTGCTCTTGTGCACTCCGAATTGGTTTGCGATCACACGATACTCTGCGCAGCTTGCTAGTTTCTATAACACCATGGCAACACGCATCCCTATAGGCACTGGTGTGCGAATGTTTACTTCACATGGCTCCATCACTCTCCCCATCATACGGCAAAGTTTAGCAAAAGATTGACGTGAAATACGAAAATTGTCACGCCAATCCCTGTCAGTGAACTCCATCCCGTTACCACAAGACCCCCCCCCCCGGGCCCGGACACTTTGGATGAAGGTGCGAAGTCAGGACTGGTGGGAACGGGTTGTAATGTATCGTGGATATGTGTGGCACAGCTCCAGCTAGATTTTCCATTTCTTGGTCACGTTCTCTCCTTATTGAAGAAAATTAGGCACAGCAGTGTCAAGTGCTGCTGGTGGGTCAATACCAGCACCAAAGCGCAAACAAATGTTATCGCTATATGCTCCAAACTATTCATTATCCGCGTGCTGCTGCTGTTGTTGTTGTCTTTGGATACAGGAAGAAAAAGCGGAAATGACGCATAGTGCGTCTTAAAGTTGTCCGTACGTCCGGACGCTAACCGTGCGTCGCCATTTACATCGGGATATTTCCCAATTGATTACAAATTCCATGTATACAGTAGTAACTCTCTCTACTCATACCTGTAAACGGGGTATTCAGAATGTTTCAGAAACCCAAAACCCGACCTTGACTCGACCATAACCCGAATATTGGCTGCATGTAAACATAGTCACTGTCAATCTACCTTAATTTCAAACGACCTGACCGACCGCATAATATTTTTAGATGACTTGTAACGACGGGTGACCGCAGGCACCCGCTCATTTCTTATCATTTTCTTATACCGCGCATCACTGATGCGAATTGAGTGATTCATTGAGAGGATGCAACTGCTGTTTAGCAACATTCATGCGCTTGGAAAGAAGATGAGGCACTTCTCTGACTACGTTTGGATCTGCGGGTAAGTATTAAACTGTTGGTGAGATGGGATGAGAATGCATCAATGCAATGCTGACATAAGCTACAGTACAATCACAGTTGCACAAATGTGTAGTGCTGTGATGGATCAGAACTCTTGATGTATAAGCTTTAAAGAAAGTTGCGCTATTGTGTCTTATACTGTAGTACATTAACATACATTTTGCGAATAGAGTAATGACAAACAACATATGTGGGGTGTTTATGTGCGCAGTTTGGAATTTCCCCAACGTCTGTGTGTGCCAGCGCGGGTTTAAGGGCACTCAATAGTGCACATCGGAGAGACGCGTTCCTAAAAGCAAGCATACATAAAATCTTCTGTTCTTGACAGGGCACATAAAAACAAAATGATCTTCACAGTATTCTTTTTCTAATAAAAACATTTGTTTATGTCTTAAGTGTATGTATAGAGAGTCAAAACCCAGTCTGTGCTTATTTGGTCTTAAAGAGACAGTAACCTCAATTCACCTACTTAGGTCTGTGTCATTAATGTTATTCAAATTCATACAATAAAGACAGTGTTATCATTCACTATTCAGGCAAAAAAATAAACTGGCTGGTAAAAGTTACTGTGGCAGGTGGATTTCTAAATCCACCTGCCACAGTGGCTGGTGGTCAAAAAAGTTAACTTCAGGCCCTGGAACTAATGATTAACAATAAGCAGGAGAATGAGGGGGCGGGGACAAGAGACAAGACACCGAAGGCACATGACCCAATACGCAAGTACATCAAGTAGCAGAAGTATGGATAGAGAGCCAGAATCAGCAGAGAGCAGTAGATCATTTACTACCTTTACCAGCGCAGTTTCAGTACTATGGTGGGGTAAAACTCAGATTGAAAGGGTTCGAGAAGATTATTTTCAACCAGAAAAGTTTGGAGTTGGGAGGCTACAGTGCTTTCCAGCAATTTAGCTACGAACAGTAGATTTGAAATAGGATGGTAATTAGATAAAACTGAGGGATCGAGGTTTCTTAAGAATAGGGGTAACTGCAGCAGTTTTTAGAGATAGAGGAAATTAAGCAGAGGTAAGAGATGTATTGATGCAGTGAGAGATAGGTGCAGAGATGGAATAATGGCAAAGTTTCAGGAGAGAAGTAGGAGCAGGATCAAGATGACATGAAGAAGGGTTGGATTTCATAATTAACTTAGAGACAGAAGATGGGGTTGTCAGGGAAAAGCTGGACTTATTTTGGCTGGATAGATTTGGTGGATGGTTGAGCATTGTAGCAGCAGAGAAGCATTGGTGGACGGCATCGGTCTTTTCAAGCAGATAATTCATGAAAGAGCAGCAAAGCTCATTAGAATCTAGGGAGTCTTGAGGTGGAGGTTTAGTAAGTTTATTTATTGTGTGAATAATGCTTTTGGCCTATTACTTGATTTGTTAATTGTGGCAGAGACAAAACTAGAGGGAGCTGAGAGCAGATTTGTATATTTTGAGATGATTCAGAAAAGCCAAATAATGTACAGTAAGACCGGATAAACCATTAAAGAAATTACTGTAATAAACCATTATTTGCCAAAAAGTGCAATTTATCTTCTTTTAGGAACCATTCCTTTTTTGATAGCGCAAATGGTTGAGGAGTTACGGTTAAATGAATAGCACTTTCAGAGTGCTTTAGCGGATAACGTAAGCAACATACCAAACACATTAAAAACAGCCTTTAATGGTAAATTTCATTTTCTTGATGCAGATTTATTCATTTGAGAGGCTATTAAACAATACAAAGTGCATATTTACGCATAAAAACGTATGAGTGGAGTGTTTTGGGCACTGTGAATCTGCTGGTTAAAAAAAATCATGTCTATGTCCAATCCCTCACTTATTAGTAACACAAGGTTAAAAATACAACTTTTGCCAGTAATTTAACTAAGGTTTACTACAATGTGACTACAAAATGTTTTATCTCATATGGCAACATACCATAATACCGGCTGAAGAGTGGAAAATACCTTGATATGAATTTTTGCTCACACCGCCCACCCCTATATGAAAGTGAGAATGAGGCAGAACAGACCAGAAAAAATAAGGAAAAGTTTTCCCCGAGACATGTTAGTGCTGAGCAGAAACAAGCTGATCACAGGCAAAGACCACGTTAGCCAAACCCTGATCGCCACTACACCAGAAACAGCAGACTAAATAGGAGATGACACACCTAGATAGCAAGCTATTAAACGAACAGCGCAACCGACAGAGAGAGCGGTAACTCACCCGTCCGAAGAGCCAAACGTGGTGGAGACGTTTAACAGGTAGAGAGCTCGCAGCAGCCCGACGGCGAGTTTGCAGACGTTTAACAGGTAGAGAGCTCGCAGCAGCCTGGCGGCGAGTTCGCAGACAAAAATTTTAAAATTATAATAGTCCAGTTCAAAAATCAGTAGTAAGTAGATGAGTAATCCAGACAAAATCCTGATAAACAGATTTATATATCCAAACAGGACGGAGACAAACATACAAATAATCCAGGTGCGAAGTGGCAGCACAGACACGCGCACAGCGTTCTCGACCCGGAAACGGAAGTCATATATATAATATACCGTAATTTCTCAAATAAAAGCTGTTATTCAAATAAACGCCAGGCCTCTGATAGTGGCCGGGGGCGTGATCATCACGGACAAATAAAGGCCGGTCTCAAATTAAGGCCGGGGAAAGATGAGTGCCGGGGGAAATGAGTGAGAACTTACTTATACCCCGTGTGAATGCTCCGTAAACGCCTCGTCCGCACTGCCGATAAAGCTACAGGTCTGAACATGTTCTGTTTCAAATTTGAAGATGATACCTGTAAAACTATGTATTTTATTAAATCATTTTTAAGACCCATGTCATGTAAATTTATTTAGAGAAAACAGCAAAAATAAGCTACGTTAATCTTTGTTTATAACTCACAAGCATCCTTTATTGTTCCGTGTTTCAAACAGACTCATTAAATAACCATCCAGATGAGTTATTACCAGCTTTTAATCCAGGAAATGGCTGTCTATATCTTTATTCAATTATCATTTTATTTACAATTTTAACACTTTAAAAACATGCACTTGCGCGCACACACACACACACACACAATTCAATGGATTTGTTTAGTGTTGTTGCAGAAGGCTACACGTGTCAAGAAGTGGCACCTTCAGAAGTTCCTTTTAAACACATTGGTCCAGCATAACGTGATTTATATTTTAAACACGAGACATGTTTTGCTACATCTCGCTTGAAATGCATAACTTTACAAACATAAACTTTGTGTTCATTCATTTTTTATTCACATTTAAACAACAAAGTACAAATTATGAAGCATTTATTTCTTTTTGGTTTCAACACTGAAAACAGAAAATTTTAGAATGTCTATTTACTGTTTTTGAGCACACACAAAATAAGGAAAGGACATCATTTTCATTTTTTGTGTATTCGTTTAATCTCACATAATGTAGTATTCAAAATCCCACAATATCAAATTTGACGGATACCCTAAAGTGCACAATATTTCTATTCTAACAAAACTTAACCCAGAAATTAAAGTACAATTTCTGGCGGACTTTTCCTTGAATAAGATGTCTGCTCTTGAGCCATTAGCGCAAATGATAAATAATATGATACAATCTAGGGCCCGGTTCTTCGATAACGCTCACTCTTAGCACGCCAAGAAGACTCAAAAAGATATCTTACCAAAGTTGTTTATGTTCCTAAGTGTGTTCCCCGAAGTGTCTCTTAGGAAGCTCTTAACACGCTGCCTCTAAGTTTGACGTTACATGGCACTGTCCCAAGTGAAGGTGCTGAATTATTTGCAATCGATCGTTCAGGGATCCATTTTCCACTTCACGCAAAGGTGCATTACGGCATTAAGAAACAACACGTTTTATGCAAATTGAACATTACTCAAATTATTCCGGTAACATTTATTTTAGTTTAGTTTAAGTTATCCTATATAAAATATAGACTATTAATTAAATGATCAAATTGTCAGAAATACGGGTAGACAAACCGGGTATCCCTCCCTAATCATCTACCCTCCTTATACCATTGTTCCACTTGTGCCGCTTCTTGACAGAAGCCCTGACCCGGGTTATTCCCAAAAAGAGCAGGTGGTGCAGGAGAGCCTGGTGTCCTTTTCTCATGTTGTGTTTGATTAAAAATTAGATGGTTTCGTCATCTATTATGGCTAGATCGGAGATGGTTGGGTGTAGGTTTGGGTCAAAGGTGGCTGAAGCGGTGAATTCTGAACAGCGGAGGAAACCAAAAAAGGCTAACACAAACATGGCGTCTAGGGTTCGGGCAGTATGTACTGAGGAGTAGCCTTTGTGGAGAGTGGCTAGACATTTTGAAAGAATTTCTATGGTTATGGGTAACCTGGGATCTGGACTCTTGGGTTGGGTTTTTTCAATGCCTTTTAAGAGCATGGCGGGGATTAGTGATGGCAGTTAAGGGTGATCCTAGCATTAGTTTGTGAAAAAAATTGGATTCCGCTAATGTACCCTTTAATTGTGCTGATTCGAAGGTGTTCGACTTTATGCAGGTACGATGTGAATGATGTTATGGTAAGTAGAGAGAAGTTGGCTAAAGGGATCTGGTGTAAATGATGGGAAATTCTGAAGCTTCTCCAAGCTGTCAGATAGGTTTGGAGAGTTCCCATGGAGACTGCTTGGAGTATAGTATCTAGAGAGGCGGTTAGAAGGTCTTTGAGTGGATGATTTATGGGAATATTAGTGTTGAATAGGGAGGCACTGGTGTTGGGTGAAGATCTGCTTCTGGTGCTGGCTGCCTGAATTTCTGTGAGGATCTGTTGCCTGATGGAACTGATGACAGGGGAAGGTTCCATGATCAATGCATCTGTGACGTGGTGTCCAGCGTGAAAGGTTGACGTGCCTGGGGAAAAGAATCTGGAAAACAAGAAGCCACTGGAGCCACTTGCGGAGGCAGCCTTATGCTTTGGGTCGATCCTCGGGCGAAAAGTTGAGGAGGAAAAGTCGTATAGGTTGCTGGGGCCTGACCCGAAGGCGGAGGCATCCTCACGCTCGTGTCGGCTCCTGCAACAAAAGAGGCAGAAAAGTGAGGAGGAAATGTGAGTGAGACCAGCGCTGCTGCTTACACAACTCGGTATGAGAGAGACAGAGGGGCAGCAGGCCATTGGCCTGGAGACGAAAGCAGTGGTGGGAGGTGCGAAGCCGTTGTCGAGAGCGAAGGCTTGCTCACGCTGTGTGGCTGGCTTGCTAGCTGCCTTGTTTGTGGACTAACCTCTGGAGAAACCATCGGGCGGCCTAGACTAGCCAATGGTTTGTTGTAACGTCTTTGAGATCTTTGAGTGTTTGTCGAAGTCTTTCTGGAATACGGGGTTTTCCGAGCTTGCGGGGATGAGGAGTCTGAACTCGCCATCCGGCTAGCGCAGAGGAGGCCAAACAGTTTCACCTTCATTAACCTCCTGGAAAAAGGAACATCTGCTGACTTGAGGGCTAATATTAGGCCTTGGATGGTCCATTTTTTGATGTCGGGGATCCATGGAGAAACCAAAGCATATGAGGAAGCTGGTGATGGTGGGGAGCGCCTCTGCGAAGTGCAGGAAGAAAATCTTTTTCTCCTCAGGGTTCTAGATGTGGTGCGAGAAGATTGCCTGGCCTGTGGGGAGGCCTCATGCTTGAGTGAAGTATCACTGCTGCCTTTTGGAGATCCGGGAGGATGCTGCTTTGTACGGTGCATTTCCTTGGAGGTGTTTTCTTGTCTGGACATCTTGCGATAATTCTGGAGAATGAGGGTAAGGATTCTTGATTATTTATAGAGCTGGTACTAAGTTGTGTTGATTAGTGATAACCAGCCGTGTTCATTGCTTAATGATAGATAGCCAGCCGTGTTCATTGATTAGTGACTGAGAGCCAGCCGTGTTCATTGATTAATGACTGAGAGCCACCCGTGTTCATAGATTAATGATCGAGAGCCAGCCATGTTCATTGACTGATCAGCTCCTCCCAACCTTGTTTATAAAACATCATGTAATACACTTTTATATTAATGGTAAGGTACTTTAAATCAGAATTGATTGGCAACCAGCTGCAGTTACTTGTTTAATGTGGTATCGATTGCCATTGGTTAACGTTTTTAAAAAAGCAACCTATCAACAATGAACAGAGAGAGAGAGAGATAGATATAGAATATGGTGTTGAAGCAAAATTCTGCCGCGTTAGCTGGCCAGCACAGGTCTGAGAAGGTCCAGCAATTCCATAAGTTTTCTTGGGAGGTGATTTTTTTTAATATAGCCACGTTAGGCAAAATGTCAAAAGGGCTTAAGTTTTGCTGAATAAAAATATTGCCATGGACTAATGTTGGATCGCTCCCATAGCTCCCATTTATAGATCTTAGCCATTTAGAGCCAAATTGTTTGCCAGATGTTAACTATCAAAAGTGATTGCCAATTTAAACGCATTAATGACATTACAAAATAGCGTAGGTCAGGTGTCTCCAAACTTTTTAACACTGCAGACCGAACACCGTTTCAGCTTAAAATAAATGTGTGGACCGAGGGGGCTTGAGGTGGGGGGGGGGGTGTCGCTTAGTTGCTGTTGGGTGCTGAAAATCCTCCTTTGAGAGATGTTTAATGTTTTAAATGTAAGTAAAGGTCAAGGAACCATGCATTGGGAAATGAATGACTGCTTTATTTATAGTATATTTTCTATAGACGTGTAAAACCATGTTTTGGCAAATTGTTTTACATTTGTTTCACGAGTGTGCCTGCCTATTTAGTCTTAATAATTATTGGTAAACGAACTTGGCTTGCTGTTCTCAAAGGCAGCTTGAACTTGGGGCTCAAGTCCGACCTGATTCAAGTAATAGAACAGAAAGGGAAAAATTTGCAGTGAATGAGAAGAGGAGGAGATGCCAAAAGAATTGCGGCTGAGTGCTGAGGCACGGAGACTACCGTTCCCGCAAAGTTCAGTGCCAGATCCGACCCATCACCCGTGATAATATCAAAATGATATCCGCACCCGCCTGGACCCGTTAATATTTTAACTTTTATATATAACTTTTGGGGCGGTTACCCCAGCTCTATTTTTTGTGTGATTTTAATATGATTCTGGATGTGACTTAACAAACATCACCATACTTTAATCAAAAATCAATGTTAAAACATCCTTGAAGCTTAAGGAGAATGACACATTTAATATTTTACAAATTTTTTATTTACAACTCACGAAAACGCCTGGAAGTGTTGTGAAGCATGACACTGAAATAAAAAATACCAAGAGACAGACAGAAATAAAAAAAAATATATATATATTGCCGATGTTCGTGCGACAGAGCCACTTTGTCCTCAGCCGGCATCTGTGGAAGGATGACGATGACGGGCCATTGTGAATGGCAGTGAGTGCTCCACCAAAGTGCCCAGAACCATTGCCTGAAAGTAAATTAAAATCATTAAAATATAACCTTGCAAACTATCATACATAGGACTAATATGATAAAACAACGTGTCTCCATACTGTATGGCTGATATGCAGTGAATATCAACATACATTTCTGTTCAATAATTATAATAATAATGCATTTTATATGTAGGGCTCCTTACATTGAATAAACAATCTCAAAGTGCTAGTGTTCATAATGTAAATTCAACTTACAACACAATGTAAAGATTTCATTGACAGACTTTATAATAAAGGGCTACATTTTGCATCACAGAAATTTGCTGTTGGTGTATAAGCCTAGGACAACACGCTTGCCAGATTGTTTTGTCTAAACAGCCCTGTTGTTAAAAAAATACTGTTTACCAGGTATACAGCCACCAGGAATAAACGGGGCTAGGCTAAATCACATTCACAACGCGATGTACAAAGATTAAGTGCATGCATTTAAAAAAGATAGGTATGTATTAATTAGTTTAAGTTGAGGTAAGAACATAGTAAAATATTGAAAAACGGTGGGTTTTCCTTTAACATTACTCTCGCATCAGCTATTGTGTAAACATTTACCCACATCACGAATGCACGAATGACTGCCTGGCCTGCGCAAGCGCGCACGCCAGCCACTGTAATGAAGTTATTCAGGGTAACGTTAGCTCAGAATTCGAGTAGTAGCCGTATATCTCGGAACTCATAAGTACTCATCGGTAACGATAAGCCTAGCTAACAATCGTCCTGCTAAATTAGCTAACATTAGTCATTTTGCTCGAAGCATAGCCAAACTTTATGCAAGGTCTACGTTTGTGCATTACTTGGTGTAGACTCGTTCCTAAAAATACAATATAAGCGGTAGCTAACGCTAATTTAAATCAAGCAAACAAGTAGTTGTTGTTTTTGGTCCAAAAAAGTTGACTTACCTTGAATAAGATGGTTCCTTCACGTTAAAAGTGTCCATCAGACTCGCGTGGTAGCCAGGTGTGTCTCTCATCCAAAGGACCGCGCTCGCGCGCTGTCTTCAAGATTCTGAAGGAAGTGCTAAGATTCCGATTGGCCCAGAGAAAAGCAAATGCCAAGATTCCGATTGGCCCAGAGAAGTGTCAATTATAAGAGAATCCGGTTCTACGTGATTCACGTGAATGACTGTCTTCAAGATTCTGAAGGAAGTGCTAAGATTCCGATTGGCCCAGAGAAAAGCAAATGCCAAGATTCCGATTGGCCCAGAGAAGTGTCAATTATAAGAGAATCCGGTTCTACGTGATTCACGTGAATGACCCAATTGACCAAGAAAACGGCGATTGTCGCCAAAAAGCGACAAGTTTGCAGGTCTGAATCACAGTGAGGAGGGGCGGGACAAGTATCACAACAATCAACCGGCTCACAGATCAAGTATCACAGCTAAAAAGTGCTCGGCTGAATAAAACAGCTTGCATTCTGTGTCCTCCAAACGTTTCAGCCACGTTTAAAAGTTTGTGTGCACAACCCACATACAAACTTAGCACATATTAGGGATGTCCTGATCCGGTATCGGGATCGGAAATGAAAAAGTAGGATCGGGACATCCCTAGAACATATTTTCATCCCCGCCCGTGAATTTTAGGAATGTCACAATCCACCCGTTTTCGACACTTTTATGTGGGTATCCACGTGTACCCGACTCGTTGCAGGACTCTGACAGAAAGCACTTATTTTCAGCCGCGTAAATGAAATTGCAGCAATATGACTATTAATAATTTAATGACCGTGGAGCTAGCATCATCATCATAACACAACGGTTATGGAAATTAGAACAACGCACATTAACTCTTTCCCCGCCATTGACGAGATATCTCGTCAATTAAGAGAAAACGCTTCCCCGCCAATGACGAGATTTTCCGTCTTTCCGCATACCGCTTTTATCCACCAGGTGGCGCACTTCCGCAACTTATACAACCCGGAAGTATTGCCCTCTGACAAGCTGCTGCATGTCCGTGTCTGTTTTAAAGATCGCTCTGAATCGCTTGGCCGACGGACCGGTTGAAACACCACCAACGCATTCAAATCGTTTTGACTGTAGTGCTGTACAAAAACAAAAGCAATATCTATTTTTTCAAACTGTGAATCATGCTAGAGTTCTCTGGGATGCTAAGTGTAAACCAAAAGGAATACTAGGTGGACACCTGAACATTCGCAGTCTAATTTCCAAGAGGGATCAGATTTCCATACTCCTCTTGGACTCTAATTTGGACTATCTTTGTTTAACAGAATCATGGCTGCACAGTAAGGTACCGACTAATATGATAGATATTGCTGGATATCAATGTTTCAGAAAGGACAGAAATACAGGAAAGGGGGGAGGAGTTTTAATATATATAAAAGATAAATTTAAAACCCCGCTGGAATGTCTAGCTTTGAATGTTATTTTATCATCTACAATGAATTTTAATATTGTTGTTATTTATAACCCACCTTCACACAATATTACTTTTTATGATGAATTAAGTCTTGTAGCTAAACAAATTGATTCTTATAAAGAAACTTTATGGTATGGGGATTTTAATATTAACTGGTCTGAAAAAAGTGGTAAACAAAAATTAAAAACAATTAATGTCATTTAATTATTTAATTATCTACAAATGATTAAAGGGCCTACCAGGTTAACAAGGCAGACCAAGACCCTGATTGATATGGCGTTTACTAATAAACCTGAACGTATAAAAAGGACGTACAATTTGATAACAGGTCTCTCAGACCACAATATGATTCTGACAGTTAGAAAACTGACCAGAAAGCGGCTGCAGTATTTTGGTAAATCGGGGGGTGATAAATTAACATTTATCATTCCTAAAGGTAAAACTGCGCAGTTCGAGAGAGAACTTAATAACTTAAATTGGGAGCAAATCATGGCCTTGGATGATGTTGATGAGTGCTGTAATTCTATGACTACAGCTATTACAGGACTATTAGATAAATTTATAATAAAAAAAGATGTAGTAAGAAAGAAACTGTACCATGGATAAGTAAAGAAATCAAAAAGCTCATGAAGAAGAGAGATTTGGCCTTGAAAAAATCTTTATGCTCAAAAATGAATACTGATCTGTTAACCTACAAAAGCTTAAGGAATAAAGTGGTATTAGAACTACGTAAAGCAAAAGCCTCCTATTATACTCAACTTATAGGTAATGCTAAGGGCAACAATAAGTCAATCTGGAGACACTTAAATAATCTGACAAATAAACAAAATAAACAGGGGATAAAGGAACTTACCATAGATGGAAAGAACATAAATAATAATGTCACTATGGCTAATGAATTAAATTCGTATTTTGTGCAATCAGTAGACGAACTAACACAAGACTTTGAGTCAATAGACTTCAATTACTCAATTGGATCGACTACTGCAGATTCTTTTAATATTAAGGAAGTACTGGAGACAAAAATTGTAGAAATTATTAATAAATTGCCAAATTCCAAATCAAATGATTTCTATATGATGAATAGTTGCTTTTTAAAAAAATATATAACTGTGTTAGTAAAACCACTTACACACCTTGTTAATCTTTCTATAAGATCTGGTACATTTCCTTTGGGATGGAAAAAAGCAGTAATTGTGCCAGTATTTAAATCAGGAAGTCAGGATTCTATGTGTAATTATCGACCCATATCTATTTTACCCATTTTATCAAAAGTAATTGAGAAAGTGGTAGCAGCACAATTGGTTGATTACTTGGAAGCCAATCAGTTCCTCCACCCACAGCAGTTTGGTTTTAGAGCAGGCTATTCAACTGAAATTGCAAACTGCTGTTTTGTTGAAAATGTGAAAAAATGCCTGGACAGAGGTGGTGTGGTGGGAGCTGTTTTCCTTGACCTTAAAAAGGCTTTTGATACAATCAACCATAGCTTACTTTTAACTAAACTGTCATCTTTTAATTTTTCTACTGAGGCAGTACATTGGTTTGCATCTTATCTTCAGGCTAGAGTACAATGTGTTAAAGTTGACCATGAAAAATCGTCATTCCTGAGCATCAATAAGGGTATACCCCAGGGCTCCATACTTGGTCCATTGTTGTTCAGTCTTTTTATTAACGATCTACCGTTAAACTGTTCAGGTGCTAGCTTCCAGCTCTATGCAGATGATGCAGTACTTTATACCAGTGGTTCTCAAACTTTTTCAGCATGCGGCCCCCCTTGTGTACGGTGCATTCTTTCGTGGCCCCCCGAAAGAAAATTTATGACAAAAATAGTTCTAAAATGTAATATTTTAATTAAACAAAACATATTAAATTATACCTAGTAGCGCTGTTGGTTAGTTGGCTTATTATTTTTTAGCTTTAATTACACAGAATTCATGATAAATGAATGTATTTTATAAAATGTCATAAAACTTGGGCCCCCCTGGCCCCATCTCGCGGCCCCCCTGGGGGCCCCGGCCCCCAGTTTGAGAACCACTGCTTTATACTTCTGCTAAGACACCAGAGTTGGCTGCTGATGTACTCTCCGCGTGTATGGCTGATGTTGGACAGTGGCTCAATAAAAATCAATTGGTGCTAAATTTTTCAAAAACAGTTAGTATGTGTTTCTCGATTAAGAAATTTGATCTAAATAATAGATTCAAAATTACTTTACAAAATGAGACAATTCAATTTGCAACAGAATTTAAGTATCTCGGATTGGTTTTGGATCCGCAGCTTAAATTTACTAAACATATTAAGAAAATTTCTAAAACAATACAATGTAATCTTAATTGTTTTAAATTAATCAGAAATTATATACCAAACCAGGCAGCCCTGCTGTACATGCATGCTATGGTCTTCTCACATATTTCATACTGCATGACAGTTTGGGCGCAAGCAGCTCCATCTGCAATAAAACGCATCGGTTCACTTTACAATCAAGCAATAAAAATTATGGATAAAAAACCAATTCGCCACCATCACTGCTACATATTAGAGAAACACAATTTATTAAGCTTTGAAAGCTTTGGTAAGTTGTGTTTCCTTAGATTAATTTTTAAGTGTATTAATAATTTAGCACCTGAGTCACTCAGTACATTTATTCAAATACAGAATAGCCAAAGAGTAACCAGAAGCAGCTCAAATCATAATTGTGTAATACCATACTGCAGGACAGGCTTTGCACAGTCTGCCTTTTCAGTCAAGGGCTGTATACTATGGAATGCATTACCATCTGATATTAAGGCAATTTCTGACTTGAATAAATTTATTTTAAGGGTTAAGTTGTGGCTAAAGGCAAACCAAATTTGTATCTCTTTTTAATTTATTTTGGGGGTTTTTTGTGTGTGTTTGTGTATGTGTGTTGAATAAATGTTATCTGTTTTAATATGTTCTTAGACATGCCCAACCAGGGACAGGAGTTGAGAATTAGCAATAGCTATAAACTCTATATGCAGCGCATCAGTTACAGGCTTTGAACTATAACTATGTTTGCTTGTATGGTCCCTGTCAAATAAAAAAGTAAAAAAAAAAATAAAAAAAAAAAATGGGAACTCTACGAAAAGTCCGTCACAAAAATGGAATTATCTCTGCTTTTTGCTCAAAATGTGGTGTTTTTACAGAAACCTACCCATATTCAAAAGCTGATTACAAAAGAACTACTCAAGGTAGGATGAAACGTTTTTTTTTGTTTGAAAGCAGAGGGTCTGCTCTTTCATTTGGTATATTGTATGTTTATATATCTGAAGAAGAAAATTTTCTGGAAGGCATTAAACTTCGGTGAAAATCATGAAAAACGCTGGCGCTGGCTGGCAACTTTTTAAAAAAATGCTGGCGGTGAAAGAGTTAAATTAAATTGCAATAAAGTTACAAACGATCGTCGGCGTCTCCTTTGTCTAGGCAGATAAGGATAGGTGGGCGGGTATGTCTCTCTTTTCCTATGGATCGACTCCAAACCAAGCAAAGGTAAGCATGTAGAGGGCCCTCCAGTCTGTTCCAACAGAGGTAAGTATGAGGCTCTTCCCAACAGAGAGAACAGCAAGAGAGGGACAACTCACGTTTCCAGTGGATCGACTCCAAACCAAGCAGAGGTAAGTATAACATTCTTTCCCAACAGAGCGAACAGCAAGAGAGGGAGGGGCAGCTTTACATCTGTAATAAATCAACTTTGTATCAGATGATGGTGAGGATGCAGGTAATAACACTTCCTTCAAGCAGACAAAGGCGAGTAGACGAGAGTAGCTCTCATTCCAGCTAATAGACACATCAAAGAGGTGGACAGCTTATGTCTTCAATGAAACTTTTTAGGTCAGGTGCTGGTGTGGATACAGGTAATGGCGGTTCTTACAGGTGGACAGAGGTGAGTATACAAAGATGGTTCTTCTTCTAAACAAAATAGACACAGCAAACAGGGAGACAGCTTATGTCTTCAATGAAACTTTTTAGGCCAGGTGCTGGTGTGGATACAGGTATTGGCGGTTCTTACAGGCGGACAGAGGTGAGTATACAAAGATGGTTCTTCTTCTAAACAAAATAGACACAGCAAACAGGGAGACAGCTTATGTCTTCAATGAAACTTTTTAGGCCAGGTGCTGGTGTGGATACAGGTATTGGCGGTTCTTACAGGCGGACAGAGGTGAGTATACGAAGATGGTTCTTCTTCTAAACAAAATAGACACAGCAAAGAAGGAGATAGCCTGCGTTTTTGATTGACCAACTCCAATCCTGATGGTGACAGGTATGCAAGGAAAATACTCTTTCCAGACTGAGTTCTCCACCTGTCAACTTCAAATCAGGTGATGGTGAGTATGCAGATAGTCACTCTTTCCATGTCAAGTTAGGACAGCAGTAAGGGGGAGGGGGAAGGCGAATGGCCCATCCAGCTCTGTAACATACACTCCAACACTGATTAATTAGACCCGCTGCTCTTCCTGTTAAACGGCACTCCCAGTCAAGGGCATGAACACCAGCAAAACTCGTGCTCTACACTCTCAGGTTTTCAGCAAACCACTTCACAGAATTTCACACGTGCAGATATCCACAAAACAAACACTGCAATACAAATTCTCAGAGTGACCTAGGGCTTTTTGTCCGTAGCCCCAACCGGATCCCGTATCCTGGCGTCAGAGTGACTTATGGGCAGCTATGAGTGGAGTAAGCATAAACAGCGCTGTAATCACAAGTTGAAGGTTCTGTCTTCCACACTTTTCTCCTCAACCACAACACAGGAGGTGGCCAACCATAGACATGACTGGGCTAGAGGAATAGAACATCAATGGGGTTTTATCTCCACATACACAATCCCCGTCACAGGAATACAGGCAGAAACAGGCTAGTTTAATATACAAAGCGGAGAGCCCTCAGCCGTGGGGGGAGGGGGAGAGAAATACAATGGTGATTTCACTGGCATCAAGGGAAATCAGTACACCACAATGAAGATTAGAAGCAAATCATCATCACATGAGTTGTAGAAAATATCTTTCAGCTTTGGAGAAATAATAACTCAGAGATAGCAAAGGGAATGGGTCACCATCAATATTCAGGGATAAAGAATTCAAACATTTACAGGATTTAGCTACAAAAGTCTCTCATCCTCACATCACAAGGGAAACACAAGCGTAGGAGAGATAATAGTTCAAATATAGCGAAGGAAATGGGTCACCATCAACATACAGGGACAAAGTATTCAAACATTCACAGCTTAGGAGAACAATATAGACAATGACATAGTACTTAGCTCATTCCCAGCGGGTATGTGTACCTCCGTTCTTCGTCTCACTTAAATCCTTCATTGTAGAAATTACTCCTCTTCCTACTTCCAGCCGATAGACCTCTGTCTCTGCCACACTTCTGCCTTCTCCGATCTCTCTCTCACACCCTCACACCAGGTCAGTCTCCCTCCAAAAGAAACAAAAAAACTTCCTCTCTCCTTCTCAAAGAGCCCTTTTATAAACCGTCCTCCGCCTGCGTGCCTCAATTACCTTGCACACCTGAGGCTCATTTCCTCAGTAGATTTCTCATCGGAGCAGCTGGAACCGACCGGGCTGGAACCGAAAATCGTCCCAGCTGGAAACATCCTCCTCAAAAGTAGTTCCACATTTGCCTATGATCAACTTTGTTCCACCTTTAGAATTTTGTTCCTCCTTTAGAATCGGAGTGGAACAACATGATAGTGAGCAGATGAAACTGACACATGGGGTGAAAGATTCCTGTGTATTGTTAAACTTTTGTCTCCATAATACACAAGACCTGTGTTAAGTACTTAACAATTATTTTTAATCAGAAAAACTATGTACAATACCTAAGCCTCTTTCGTTTGTTTCTCCATAATACACAAGACCTGTGTTAAAGCAACACTAAAGAACTCTGGCTCTTTGCTCCCCCTACAGGTTAGAAGCGTAATTGTTCATTACCACTGTCGTAAATACTGCAGCATAGCTGGCTGTGATTGGATTGTAGGTCTGCCGTAAAGCAAGTTTTTGTAGTTTTCACTCGAACTACAGGACCACTACCCGACGGTTGGAAACTTCTTTAGTGCGGTTTTGGCCGATAGAGGGCTGCAAAGCGAATGTAAAAGTGCCATTCACCCTGTTTTGTGTGGACGAACCACTGAAACTTTTTTGGAAACGTTATTTTAAGGTAAAAAAAACTCTTTGGTGTTGCTTTAAGTACTTAACAATTATTTTTAATCAGAAAAACTATGTACAATACCTAAGCCTCTTTCGTTTGTTTCCTTGTTTAAATTTTTTTAAAGTCCTCCTTTGGTACTGCAAATATTTTCCGAGCATTCTGCTCCCAGTACAGTGAACCTGTAGACAACATGTGAACAAACATGTCAAATAAATAATTAAAAACAATTATAACAGTAAACACCCCATTACATTCTGCATAAAATGGCAACAAAAAACCTTTACTTCCCTCTGACTCCACAATTTCACTGCCCTGTCTATCTGTTGGGATCAGTGGCTCTTCAGTATTAAGGGCAGCCTTAACTTTAGCAGAAATGGCAGGGACTGTTGCCTCAAACTGCATTAACCGGACCACTACAGTTCTGCTGGGCTTCAATTTTCCACTCAAACACTCAGCAATGAAAAGAGACCTTTTAATTGAAAATATTGAGATACTAGAACACTTTCATGTTTTTGTAAAATTGATTAATTTGTTAATCCATTAAGAATATACAAGCACAATAGCAGCCTTGCCCAGCACTATATGCCCATACCCTTATAGAAAACTGATATATTTATTATACCTCTGAAACGATCAGGACATGCTCGCCCTTGGAGGTGCTGCAGCAGCCTGAACTGGGAGACTACAGCAGAACTTGCAACACTGGATGGTGTGCATAGAACTGGCACTTGAGCTACTGGCAGATGACGACGGTGACAGGTTTGACTCACTGTCGCCATGGACTTCATAATGTCCCCTTGGGGTAAAATCCAGAGTGCTGAAATGTCCATTAACTCCAGGAAAAATCGCCACGTTCGAGTCGTTAATTAAAGGTCTCCAGCCATAAACTATATTTAAAGAACACACATAAGGTATAGGTTTTTGCTTGTTTGTTTGTTTCTCTGTGCTTTCTTACGAGCATTAATCTAAGACTGTTACGTTCTAGCTCCCAAAGGGAGAGGAGCCTGACAACCCACTACTCAGGACCACCGATGCAAGCAAGGAGGCATGGAATTGCGGCACGAGAAAGGACACAAAAACCAAATACCATATAAATTTTTTTTTGTACAATACTAATATGAATAATAAACAATAACTTTATGGGAAAAGGGGAGGGCTGGACAGACCAAAACAAAAAAAATAAAAATCCCCACCCCTAACCTGTACTGTTCCCCAAAAGATCCCTGCCTGGCAGACGGTCAAGGCGCCCTAACCAAACTTACAGTTGGTGGTCCGCCCAGATCTACCTAGTGTTTTTAGACAGAGAAGTATAACTAAAGATGATATGTATACCCCAGGGTAGCTCTAAATCTACTCCCCAACTCCCTGTAAAAAAAGAAAGATAATTAACACAAATATTATAAGGATACACAAACAAATGCTCCCTCCTGCTGCTACAAATTCCAAAAAAATATGGAACACAAGCTAGGTTTATGAACACACAATAGTTTGAAAACCATTGTAAAATGTTAAATATTGATATCAAAATGTCAGAAAATTGTCTAAATGTCATAAATATCCCCACAAAGGGTACAACCAAAACCAGCAGCAGCAGAAGAGAGAGTGAACTGGTCCAAAACTAAGCTTTTTAAAGAGCCCAGCCAGCTGCAGCCAATGATGAGTAGGTGGAGCTCCAGTTCCCAATCAGCTGTAGAACCACCAATCATCTGCCAGAACCAACAGAAGCAATCTTGCCTGGTAAATAAAACAAACACACAAACCACAAGCAATACCAAAAACAAAAAGAACTACAAAACGAACCCAGAACACTGGGGACGTAACAAAGACAAAAAACTGCCATAGCCCGTTATTATTATCATCATTATTATTAAATTTTTACACCTAAAACATACAATAATGCTCCACGTTAGCAATAATAGTAAGCTAGAACTTCAAGGTGCTAATGTTAAATTAAGCGCTTAAATAAGTTAAATAGTAATAAACTAGCAACACCTAAACTTTAAACTAGCAGCACCTGAAAAATCCTGCTGGTTTTCTCGGTGGACATGTCATCCTCCCTAATTGTCACCCTCTTGTTGTGTTTGAAAAGCACAGTGATCCATCTTGGCTATCTTCCAGCTCTAAACGAAGCAAGCACGTTTGATGAACAAGGCTCAGGGATTGTGCGTGGTTGATCATGGTTATTTTACATCCGGGTTATCCATAAATTGCAAAAGCAATAACCTCAAATAAAAAATATGATTAAGAAAATATAAACAAGGCATAATTTAAATGTTTTACAACTTTGAGAAAAAACATATTTTAGATCTAATTATTTCATACTTTGTTTTTCATTTTCAAAAACAAAAAGAAATAAAAGCATCATAATTTGCTACTGTTCGGACGCTTTTACTTGCGCTCTGTGCTTTGCGCTTTTGCTTTTTTGCTTTCATCTTTTGATTCAACTACCAGTAGTTCAGCACAGTGCTCAAACTAAACAATTGGGCACTCACACTAAAACTACAAATTCCTGGAACTATATTGATATTTGGAATATTCAACAACTTGGGGTTTCTATCATAGCGGTTTAGTCTGCTATTGCCGGCAGCTGACAATCCTAAAACAGGACAACACAGCTGCCCACACTCAAACAGAAGAAAAGAAGAAAAAATGCCTTCTTTTGGATCTCAATCCACCTGCTGCTCAAACTGCCACAGACTTTTACAAAAGATTGCAGTTCTCGAAACAAAGTTACTTGTGGCACTGCGACCCTGCCAGAACATACAGCAGAGCTTTATCAAGGTGCTTCTCAACATAAAGCTGGTGAGTCCTGTGAACCTAATGCTTTTAAACAGGTCATAGTGAGCTCAGAGAAACCTAAAGTAATTGAGGACACAAACCGATGGCATAAACAGGGTGCGAGACCCAAAAGTGCTCAAGACATTAGACTGTCATGAGTGTCACAAATTGCTGCATTAGCATCATCTACCCCAGATATGGGTACAACTCGAGTAGCCAATATTGGTATTCTACCACCCCCTGTACGGCTTGAAAATAGATTTGAAGCACTTATGAGTTTGGGTGAAGAATCCCCAAATGTTAATGGACACAGATCACATCAGCCAGAAGCTAACAGAGCTAACAGACGCTCAATATCATACAGGCAGCGGCGCTCCGCTCAGACAGCAGCTGAGCCAAACACGCTGATAGTGGGTGACAATATTATCAGAAACTTTGAGAGCAAAGCTACCCGTACATACTGTTTTCCTCGGGCAATGGTTTCTGATGTTAACAAGGAACTTTGCAACATTCTGATGAAACATAAGTCTGTCAGTCGGATTGTCATACATGTGGGAAAGAATGATATTCGGAAAGAGCAGTCTGAGCTCCTTAAGGTGGATTTCAATGAACTTTTTGAAACACTTGCAAGACTGAAAGTTCAATCTTTCATCAGTGGACCTCTCCCAGCCCGAGGAACAAATATGTTTTCTCGGCTACTAAGTTTAAATTCATGGCTGCAAAAAAACTGCACCATGAGAGGACTGAATTACATTGACCATTTCAATATCTTCTGGAGCCAAAGGCAACTTTTTAACACAGATGGTATCCACCCAAACAAACTAGGTGCTAGGTTGCTTAAAGACAATATATTTTTCTCCATGCATCATCCATCAGCTGAGTGTGCCAGTCCACTTCTGAACAGCGGAAATGACCACAGAATTTTACACCAGCACCTGGATGGACATTCAGATGACAAGGATAAAACTATGCAGTCACAACAACTACTGTTCACAGACACAGTTCAGGCAGAGCCCTGCCCACAGACATCGCTACAGCTGGATTGTGAATCAACACCCAAGGACGTTTCTGATAACACTCCCCCCCAGCCTTCAGGAACACCAGAATCACTGCTGATGACGTCACACTCTCTCTCCCTCTCTCCAACATCACCACTTCTGGGCTTTTCAGAGAAAATGGAGAAACTGGTATTTGCTGGAACAAAGCTCTCCCACTCTATTGCTGCGAGTCCCCAAATATCAACCAAGAAACGGCGGGCTCCTCAACCACCAAAGGCTTCGGGCCCAGCCCGCCCTCCCCCTCATTCTGAGAGAGCACTCCAACCTCTGCCTCAACATCAGGGATCACACCAGCCCTCATCTGCAAAAAGCACTGGTAACTGATGTGTGTTGGGTTCCCGCTACGTCAGCAGTAACAATCATAAATATTTTAAGAACAAGCGGGTGCTCGATGTCCCTTTAGCTTTTCCTATCTCTGTCCTGACATGTGATAGAAAGACGAAGGCCTTCTCCAGCCGCACAGCAATTCAATCTAATCTACTGCCTATTATAAGTCATTCTGAGATTGATACAGTGCCAAAACCAGTTACTGTTAAGTTAGCACTTCTGAACATCCGTTCATTAAAGAACAAATCCTTTTTAGTTAACGATCTTATCACCACTAACAACCTGGACTTTATGTTTCTAAATGAAACTTGGTTAGATGACAGCTGCAGTGCTACAGTCCTCAATGAATCAGCCCCACCCAACTTTACCTTTATAAGTGTCTGTATAGCTGTTAGAAGGGGTGGAGGAATAGCTGCTTTATTTAAAGATGCCTTTCAATGCAAGCAAGTGTTACTTGGTGATTACAAGTCTTTTGAATATTCGTGTATTACTCTAAAAGGTACACCACGCATTCTGTTTAAAATTATTTATAGACCTCCCAAATACACCTCAGCATTTGTTGATGAATTCACAGAGCTTTTATCAACAATTTCCTCTGAATTTGATTATTTTGTTATTGCTGGAGATTTTAATATTCATATAGACAGAAACCAATACTCCAATTGAACTGTTACATGTTTTAAACACTTTTGATCTGACCCAGCACGTGCAAGGTCCTACACACAATCGGGGACACACTCTTGATCTGCTCATTAGCAAGGGTCTAAACATTTCATCCACTGTATTCAAGGATGAAGCGCTATCTGACCATTTCTGTGTTTACTTTGATTTATTGATCTGTCCTGCCACTGATGTTAGATCTGTCTATGTCAAAAAAAGGTTCATAAATGAGAACACCAGTGAGGTATTTATGAATGCTATATCAATGTTGCCAAACATATCAGCAGACTCTGTTGATGTTCTCCTTGAAAACTTTAACATAAAAGTTAAAGATGCCATTGATGGTATAGCTCCAGTAAAGGTCAGGGTGATCACTGGCAGACGTAAAGCACCCTGGAGAAACACAACAGCAGTACAGCACATGAAAAGAACATGCAGAAAATCTGAACGTATGTGGCGGAAAACAAAACTTGAAGTACATTACAGCATCTATAAGGACAGTCTTCGTGCTTTCAATGTAGAACTAGGCACAGCTAGACAGACCTTCTTTTCAAACATTATAAACAACAACATAAACAACACTCACACTCTTTTTGCTACTGTAGAGAGACTAACAAACCCCCCAAATCAAGTTCCTAGTGAAATGCCTCTGACAACAAATGCAATGAGTTTGCAACCTTTTTCTCTGAGAAGATCAGTAATATCAGAATGACAATCAATACGGCCTCATATTGTACTGTGGTCAGTAAGATATATTGCAACAACCTCAGAAATTAGTCATTCTCTCAGAATTTGACATAATTGATTTAAAAACCTTGGAAGAAACAGTACAACATCTTAAAGCATCAACTAGCAGCCTTGACACGCTCCCCACATCTTTTCTCAAAAAGGTACTTAACTGCTTAGAAACTGACCTCTTAAAAATTGTAAATACCTCTCTGATCACAGGCACCTTTCCAGAGTCATTAAAAACAGCAGTTGTTAAGCCTCTCCAAAAAAATGGAACCTAGAAAAAACCATACTTAGCAACTACAGACCAATCTCAAATCTTCCGTTTATAGGCAAGATCATTGAAAAGGTTGTTTTTAATCAGCTGAACAAATTCTTAAACTCAAATGGCTATCTGGACAATTTTCAATCTGGTTTCCGTCAGCATCACAGCACAGAGACAGTGCTCATAAAGATAATAAATGATATTCGCTTAAACTCTGATTCAGGTAAAATATCAGTGCTGATGCTACTAGATCTTAGTGCTGCCTTTGACACAGTAGATCACACCATACTCTTACATAGACTGGAAAACTGGGTAGATCTCTCTGGGATGGTCCTCAACCTACAAGGAAGAGGTTACTATGTGAACATAGGTAACCATAAATCTGAGTGGACACCCATGACATGTGGAGTCCCACAGGGTTCAATTCTTGCATCGCTTCTGTTTAATTTGTATATGCTCCCACTTGGTCAAATAATGCAAAAGAACCAAATTGCTTACCACAGCTATGCAGATGACACCCAGATATACTTAGCCCTGTCACCCAATGACTACAGCCCCATTGACTCTCTATGTAAATGCATTGATGAAATTAACTGTTGGATGCGTCAAAACTTCCTCCAGTTAAACAAAGACAAAACTGAAGTCATTGTATTTGGAAATAAAGATGAAACTCTCAAGGTTAACACATACATTGACTCTAGGGGTCTAAAGACACAAAATAAAGTCAGAAATCTTGGTGTAATTTTAGAGTCTGGCCTTAATTTCAGTAGTCACGTGAAACTGATAAGCAAATCAGTTTACTACCATCTCAGAAATATTGCCAGAATTAGCTGTTTTGTCTCAAGACAGGACTTAGTGAAACTTGTTCATGCTTTCATCAGGGTGGATTACTGCAATGGACTTCTTACTGGGATCCCCAAAAAGACCATTAGACAGCTACAGCTAATACAGAACACTGCTGCAAGAATTCTGACAAGAACCAAAAAATCTAAGCACATTACTCCAGTCCTCAGGTCCTTACACTGGCTTCCTGTTACATTTAGAATAGATTTTAAAGTATTGTTACTAGTTTATAAATCACTTCATGGCCTAGGACCCAAATACATGACAGATATGCTAACTGAATATAAACCTAAAAGATTACTCAAATCATTAGGATCAGGTCAGTTAAAAATACCAAGGGTTTACTCAAAACAAGGTGCGTCAGCATTTTGTTATTATGCCACCTGTAGCTGGAATCAGCTTCCAGAAGAGATCAGATGTGCTTCAACAGTAAACACTTTTAAATCTAGATTAAAAACACATCTGTTTAACTCTGCATTTACTTATTGAGCTCTGTGCTGCTTTAAACTGACTGCACTTTTAACTCAAGTCACTTTTACTCCTGTTTTATTCTTTTTAACATTTTAAACAGTTTTTATTAAAATCACATTTATTTTCTTTAATTGTTATTCTAAATTCTCATGTATCTTTGTTTTTATTGTGTATCTGTTATTTTTAAATTTTTAAATCTTTTTTCTCTTTTATATATTGTTTCCTCATTTCTATGTAAAGCACTTTGAATGACCTCTGTGTAAGAAATGTGCTATACAAATAAACTTGCCTTGCCTAATTCATATTTTATTTTTTAAATGTGAATTAAAAAAATTAATGGTACACGGACCATAACACAAGACTAAATGACAGAAACTGAATGTGACACACCAATCAAATTACCTCAATTATCTTGTTTTTGCAATTGAAATGTGCAAAAAAAGAAATTGAAAAAAAGATTAATTGCACATCCCTGGGAATTAGCTTTAAATGAGACCCCACAATTACTGGACTATGCTTTGATGTGAAAAACATAATATATACGTCTGTGTTCTAAATTATTATGCATGCCACATATCAGTAAGATTTTAGTAAAAGAACATTCAGGTTTTAAAGTACTTGCTTTTTGTTTTATTTCCAATATCCTTTTAGCTAACTGATACAAATCTCAAAAGATTAGATTAGATAGCACTTTATTGTCCGTGTTCATGGAAATTCGTCTTGCAGTACAAGCTCCATCAATTACCACATAACACAACAACATAAAATCAATGCTAAAACATACAGACATTAGAGGAGGGGAATGCGTTTTATGTTGGTGTTAAAATGCAGCTTATGCATTTTGTTCAGGACCATCTGGCTGACACATTTACCCAAACATATCGTGTGCAGAAGTCTGAACTCAAAATAGGATTCTTCAGAGCCAGAGGGAACCCTGGCACAGAAGCATGTTTTTTTCCAAAGACGTAAGTGTCTTTCAACAGATGCTGATTGCTTCTGTGGAATGCATTGCTCTGTTCATAGATAGATCTGAAAGATATGTATTCTTTGATTCACACTCAAGGACTGCTGAATGTTTTCGACATCCTACTGGTGCTGGAACTGCTGTCATGTTAACTTTTACACACCTAAGTGAATTCTCAGGATCTTCCAGGATCACTCTGAAATGGCCAGCTATACATTTTTGCCTGTGTCATTTGAAATGGAGAAGCAATCTGACAAACTGTCAGCACTATTAGCTTCTATACAAAGCTCACTAATTAAATTGGCTCTTTCAAAATCAGGAAACATTGTTGAACCCAAAACCCCAGAAATTATTGTTTTCAAAAGAGATTACAACCAGCAGGTGATGAAAACAAAAAAGCATTGGAGAAGAAAAGTAAAGAGGAAAATAACTGTAAACCAAAAACAACAATTACAACCCAGGGACAAAATTGCAGGAAGTCAGAAAATTGAAAAAAGGGAATATGAAAAAGAATGATATGTTACCCGTTTAAAATATTGACTGAGAAGAAAGGAGGCTATGAAGGTGCGACATAATCAAGATCCTCAATTCAGACAGAAAACCACACAGATACTTTCTTCCAGAGGAAGATGAAAAAGTACATAGTGAGAAGGAACAACATGGATACTGTATTTCAGAGGAAGATGAAAGAGTACATGGTGAAGAGGTACAATATGGATACTGTTTCTCAGAGGAAGATGATGGAATACATGCTCAAGAGATATACAGATGACCCATAATTTAGAGCATATTACATATTACGATGCAACTTGTAAAAAACACGGAGATGTGTCAGTGATGTTGCATATTATATTTATCATAAATTGCAATGTCCACTCCGAACCAAAGGGAAATATAAACTTTACCTAATTTCCAGACAGGAAACTCCTCAGCCTTTGGTCAGCAAAGTGCACAGTCTGTCACAGAGCTTTGTTTCCAAATCAAGTCAGGGTCTGTAACAGGAGTTACATTAAAAATCCACATATTGTGACATCTTGCTTAACGGGGCAGTATCTTCACATTTGTGACAGTAGCTGCAAAGATTCTTGTGTGGTTCCAGAAGAAAGAAAAAAGGAATGGATTTTCCACACTTGTGACAGCCATCTGAAGAGAAGATGCATGTCTTCAATTGCTGTGGCAAACAAACTTGAACTGACACACATCCCTGCAGAATTACTGGAATTAAATGGGCTTGAACGTCAACTCGTCGCCAAAATTGTGCTGTTTGCAAAAATTGTTGCACTGCCTAAAGGACAACAAAGAGCAGTTTCTTGAATTTGGCTGCTCAGTCTTTCATGGCTCGCCAATGTATTAGAATGTATCTAATACGTAAAATAATAAGCAGGACCAAGTGCATGTGGGGAAAAGAGATTTAATGAAGGTTCTTATGTAGCATATTTCTTCAGGAGCGATGTTGTCGATTGGTTTGCATTCAAGGCGGCCGTTACTCTAGTTTAGCTGCTATTCACATGCTAATTAGGTCAGAGACACTCTACCTGGCCAGGAGAAGTTTCGCTGCTATTCATATGCCAATTGGAGGCATCGCAACCCACAGGGCTCTCCACCTATGTCATGGTTCGTTTACGACAATTTGTGGCACAGACGAACGCGACGCTCGGGAGCCTACAGGCGCTTACAGGGACGAAAATCCCACTTTTCATGCAGTGAAATGAACTATGAAATCAATTACAGTAAACTCTAAACGGAAATTTTTTGTTATGCCTTGCTATTCAAAATGTGTGCAGGGTCTTAAGGGTCCTGTTAACACCTATATGCTGCATCCAAAGATAATCCCCTAAAGCATCATTAAAAGTGTGAAACAAACTCAGATGGAGGGAGATTAACAGACTGATGCAATAGTTGCTCTTCATGCAGGTCAGTGTCATGTCTTGCACGGTCATGTGAGAAATGTTCAGTAAGCCAACAGTCATTTATGCACATAAAAATAATTCATTAGTAAAAGTTTACTAATTATTTTAATCAAATTAAAAAGGTAATTTTTATGGAATGGTATTATAGACCTTTTGCGATTCTACGTCACGCGCGCATGTGGTGGCAGAAAAACAGTGGAAATGAATGAGACACGAGTGAAACGAACAATATAACTCACTAGAAAATGTCTTGTTGTGCTGTTGAGTGTCAGAATAGGAATGCTAAAATAGATGACCTTCATTTTTATAGTATACCGTCATCGAAGACACCATTTGAAGATAAACGTAGGTGTTTATGGTTGCAATAAAGCCCTCAACCGGACAGATTGGAGTGATGAAATCATCTGAAAATCTTTTAATAATTTGAATAGAAAATAATTAGAGAAGATATCCGGTATTCTGTCGAAGTCTGATCCCTCTATGTGTTTCTTGTAGCGTTTTCATCACATTACGTTTATAATTTATTTAGAAAGATTAAAGATTTGAATTAGTTCATAATATCAATAATATTACCATTTATTAAAGTTTTCGTATTTTTCATTTTCTATTACTTCTTTTCACATTATATCTTAGCCTATGTCTTCTTCCTGTTTGTTCTAAATTATTTTGTTTACTAATAAATATATAAACATAGCGCACACACACAAGATGTAAAGTGTTAATAATATATAAACAGGCATACAAATTAATTTATATGTAAACATAATAGTTTTAGATCAAACACGTAGGCTTAAAATATAACGAAGAAATTGAAAACAGGAAATTATGAAATATTTAATAAATGATATTATACAGAATTTCTGATAGTATTGCTCTTATAAGTACTTCAGCGATTCATACTGTAAAAATAATTGATTTACCAATAAAGAACAATACATATACATTACATACATGCACACAATTAGTAGCCAAGTCATTTAAACTTTTAATTTATTTAAAAAATAAACGTAACTTGGTGAAAACGTTATAAGAAACATTACACTTAAGAGAAATATAGGGGAAACGGACTTCTACAGAACACCGGATCCATAAAAATCACAGTTTAATGCTAAAACACTTCACACCGCTATTGAGAAGCATTCACTTTCTGCCACCAGTTGGGCTCCGCCCACAAAAAACGTCATCTCTGTTTGCAAACACGCAAAAGGTCTATTGTGCCTTAGTAGTATGGCTAAACATACCAACTAAACAAACAAGTACCTTTACATGTAGTCTATAATTATATATTTAGACTGCAGTTTTCATAAACATTTACACAATTGGCAGACACTTCTATTCAAAACAACTTTATAATCAGTATGTGTGTTCACTTAGGGGCTGTCCACACGGAGACGCGTATCACTGCATACGTATAAATTTGTTATCGTATTGGCATTACATCCACACGGATCCGGCGTTTTGGGAGACTGAATCCGCTATTTTTTTAAACCAGGTCCTAAAGTGGATAAATCTGAAACCGACACCCTTGGGGTTTCGTCTGTACAGTCAATCCGTATATTTTGTGAAGCGAAAACGCCATCACATCACGTGTCGGAAGCGTCACACGTAACAGCAGCAACAATAACGGTGGACTACGTGATTGTGTTCGTGCTACAGAAGGTACTAAAGCCTACTAGCTTTATTACAGCAAAATCTATTGCTTCTATGCAATTGTGGTGACCAACAATCGATAATAGACAACACCATACGTTGGTTATGCGCATGCTCAAAGTCTTCTTCTCCGTGTATAGTGTATATCTGTGGCAGAATTACAGCGCCCCATACTGGTCCGGCATATATACTACACCGCTTTCAGTCGGTTTCAGTGGTTTCGTGTGTACGGATTATTTTTTTTAGAGCAAGGAAAAAAAATGATCGGATAGGGGATGCACCGGCTTCGTGTGGATATAGCCTTAGTTTGAAAAGAGCAATCCCAGCACTAAAGATGTGACAGTATAAATTCAGAAAATGCCTTCATTACCAATACATTCAACAACCTGCTATTTTTTTCCTAAAAGCCTGATGATAGACATCAGAAAAATATCAGACTATACCCGTGTTTTCTATTTTAGATGAGGGAAAGATTATGCAGCATTATGGAGGCACAAACCAGATGAAATAAAGGATGAGCACGAAATGATGTCTCTTTAAAAAATATAAAATGTTTTTTGTTTTTGTTTGTGTTAATAAAGAAGCAACAACGTTATGGATCTCAGTATGTTTAAAAACTGTGGATAAAACGTTTCATAATAAGGTTGACATATGCATAAACTGAACTATACATTTCTTAGTAATATGACATTCACACTCTCTCAAATGTAAGCATCATAGTTTGTGTTAAACCCCTCGTTGACCATTATAAACAAATAGCATTTATGCTGTTTTAAATATTTTGGATAGATTTAGGATGTGTTTAACTGACGTTCTAAACCAGGGGTAAAATATAGCATAGATGAGAGGATTCAGACCTGAATTAATATACAACATCCATAACATGAAATAGGATATAACAGAAGTCATTCTTGTGATTGGTGTTAAATTTAAACTATAATAGGGAATCCAACAAAACAGATAAACCGTCACAATGATTCCTAATGTCAGAGCGGCTTTGCTCTCAGATTTCCTCCTCACTGATCCTTCTGTTAGATGTTTTTCACTTCTCATCAGAGAGTTTATAACTTTAACCTGCTGATGTGCCACATAAAAGATTCTCAAATATAAAGTTATAATGATGGTACAAGGAAACAGGAAAGACAGGAACAGGTCAATGATTATCAGTGCAAAAGTAGGCGTATATGAACATTCTCCATAACATGTGTATTTTCTTTGTGAGGTAATTATAACAACTGAAATGCCATAAACTAAAGAGCAGAACCAGGAAACAGAGATAATAATTATTGTTCTAGTAGTTGTTATTTTTTGTGGGTACAGCAGAGGGTGACACACAGCCATATAACGGTCAACAGCTATTAAAACTAAATTACTCAGAGATGTGGAGAGAAGCAATCCCAAGATTATTAAAAACAGTCTACAGATAGTGTCTCCAAAGTACCAACATGGTTCAATTAATCTAATCGCCTCTAAGGGCATGACAATAAGTCCTACGAACAGGTCGGCCACAGCCAGAGAGAGAATGAGCATGTTGGTTGGAGTGTGAAGTTTCTTGAAGTGAGAGATGGAGATGATCACCAGCAGATTCATAAACACAGTCCATATTGACAGCAATGAAAAAAACACATACATGATTTTGTATTCATATGTGGAGCGTTTTGTTTTGATGCACGAAGAGTTAATGGCAGGAAAGCAGTATTGAGTCTCATGATCTTCTGTCTCATAGCCCATGAGTAAAGTCTCTTCCTGTCATAAGTTTATTCTGACCTCCTTACTGTTCTTTCGTTTATACAGTATCTGAATCAAACTAACTCACCACCCACTCTGATGCAACATTGTTTTTCATTGGATATTATGTTGACTTTTTTCCCACATTTTCCTTTTAGATGTTTGTAAATCATGAGCCCAGATCCAAAATCATGTACGTGCATTTGTCATGTTTTCTTGTAAATTAGCTTTTTTATAAGACTCTTGTGTTCTCCTGTTGCCTGATCATGGTAAATTGCCGTGTCAATTTCCTAAATTATGTCCTCCAAATGAATGGCTCTAATTTTAAGGTTGATATTTCTGATAAGGAAAAATTAATTTCGGGTCTATATGACCCCAATCAACATTTCATTAGTTAAAAAAAGTGGTTCCCTTTATCTCAGAGATATAAACTTTGTGACTTCTCCACCTTTTTTCCATTATCTATCTATACATACACATAAAACTGGGCTTGATTCAGTTGTTCTGAAGGTATGTAAAAAAAGATTAATGTGGTCTTTGGGGTCAGTATGACCCCAATTGAAAATGAATGGGAAATGCAAAAAATGTGAACATTTTCACACAGAAAGAAGGCCTTGGTACTTGTGCACAAATGCAATGTAGAATGCTCACACAACGCCCACACAAACACACACACACACACACAGGGCTCTATTTTAACTGTCTAAAGCGCACGGTCTAAACGGGTGTGTCCGATTCCACTTTTGCTAATTTAACAATGGTAAAAATGGTTTATGGGCCAAGCGCACAGCCTAAAAGTGTTGCTATTATTCTCCAAATGAGTAATGGGTGTGTTTTGGGCGTAACGTGCAATAAATCATTGAGAGTATTATCTCTCATCCCATTTAAAAAACCTGTTGCGCCTGGTGCCATGCCTAATCCCTATTTAGAAAGCGGAATTTGTAAACTGAAAAACTAAGCGAAGGAAGAAGACCACCAGTTTAAGATTAACTCTTTCGCAGCCATTGACGAGATATCTCATCAATCAAGAGAAAACGCTTCCCTGCCAATGACGCGTATTTCTGGCTTTCCGCAATACCGCTATTATCCACCAGGTGGCGCCCTTCCGCAACTTTTTAAACCCGGAAGTATTGCCCTATGGCAAGCGGCTACATGTCCGTGTCTGTTTTAAAGATTGCTCTGAATGGGATCTCTATGAAAAGCCCGTCACAAAAATTTTATTATCTCAGCTTTTTGCTTAAAATGTGGTGTTTTTGCACAAACCTACCCATACTCAAAAGCTGATTACAAAAGAACTACTGAAGGTAGGATCAAACAGTTTTTTTTTTATAAACAGAGGGTCTGTTCTTTCATTTGATATATTGTATGTTTATATATTTAAAGAAGAGCATTTTCTGGAAGGCATTAACCTTTTGTGAAAATCATGAAAAACGCTGGTGCTGGCTGGCAACTTTTTAAAAAAAGCGCTGGCGGCGAAAGAGTTAATGTTAGAAAAATGGTGTTGTTTTTATTTGTATTGAAATTGTTATTTTTCTATTTAAACCTTTAAAAGGCGTTTTAATTCAGTAATTGAAGTAAAAATAGCATTTGCAAAAAATTAGCAAATATGCAAGAAAATGTTTGTACTCTGTAAATTCTTTATCTCTTGTTTGTTACAAATAAAGTATTTTAAAACGTGCAGAGAGCCCTTTAGCACTCCGAAGTCAACAGACGGAGTGTCGTTGCTGCTTGTGTGGACCAGATACCCTCGGATTTCATCTTGAATTGATAGTTCAATCAAAAATTTAAATATGATGTTTATCTGTTTACCCCCAGAAAAAAATGTCAGAAAATCTGAAAGATGTAGGTGACTTTGTTTCTTCAGTAGAACACAAATGTGGACCTCAAGTTTAGCGGCATAGTGCCAAAGGTGGGTAGTAACGAATTACATTTACTTCGTTACATTTACTTGAGTAAATTTTTTGGGTAACTAGAACTTTCAGAGTAAATTTAAGGATGGGTACTTTTTACTCTTACTCGAGTACATTTCTAGTGAAAAAACTGTACTTTTACTTCGCTACATTCGGTGACATTACTACGCTACTGTCAAATGGTAATAATTAACGAATATATATATTTAAAAAAAGTTAATATGGCTTGTTCGGAAGTCTCGTGAGACGTTGGCGACACTGCGAGCATTGCAAGAGGTGCCTACGCACATGTCACAAGGTGACGATCGTTTTAGGGGCGGAACCAAAAATTGGGAAAGTTTGGTTCCGCCTGGAAGTTTCCATCCGGACCGGGAAGGAGAGACACCGGACATCCGGTAGCGCCGCGAAGGCTGTAATCAGCAAATCAAGCGCAGCTGTGGGCTGTTAAGAGGAGCGCCGGGTGATTGGAAGAAAGGAACATGTAGAGCAGTACTTAAGATCAGTCTAAATCACAGTTTGGGGTGCTTTTTGTGTGTGTTGAAGTGCTGAGTTGTGCTCGTCCGGTACACCATTGGTGGCTGTGGATACTCTCTCTCTTTTTCGTAGCCTGAAGCGGATGTGCTGAAGATATAGCGAACCTTACAGGTTGAAGAACGATCGGATTACGTTGCACATCAAGAGGAACAAAGGAAGAAGGAAACGTATTGTTGTTTGCAACGTGAACAAAAGTGGAGAGCTGTGAGTACCAAAAAATCCTTTTTATTGAAACTAATTAGAGACTGACTTGTGGTTTTACTGAATACCTCCAGGAGAGGGAGGGCCGCCCTACCCCTGAAATAGCGTGGTGGGTGAGCCAAAGGAAACTTTATTGAAGCAGCCACAGCAGCTAAGCAAGTGACTAGGCCGTATTACCATCGCCTAATTCGACCAAAGCGAAGTGGAGGAAGACGGGCGACTTTTTGTGTACCCCTGAGTGTGGTGGGTAAGTCTTTGTGTCTTATAAACTTTCACGTTGAAGTGGTGCTGTGTATTGCTGTGGATTGCTGTGTGTCTTGTCAGACGTACCTCCGTATCACCCATTTCGTCGAGAGAAGACAAAGAGGCTAACGGTTCTAGAGGGAGACCTGTTCATTATACGCTGTGAGTGTGCATCTAGTGCAAAGCGACGGCGTGGGCCCCCTGGGAACGACTTCCCGTCTGCACATTGGCGGAGTTCAGAGAGTGGCGGTGAAGAACTAAGAAGTTGGCAGTGTGTGAGTACAGCTACGGGCCATTAGTATTGATACCTTACCTGTGTGATTTCAAATTGTCGCAGAGCTAGAGGCGAAGGAGTCCGCTGCCCCGAGGTCTCTACAAAAGGGTGCCCCTGTCCAGTGTTCGACCGCCCAACGGGTAGCGAGGAGAGGGCAGTACTCGACCCGGTGAGACGGCGTGACGTTTCGCCCCTCTGCAGACCATCGAGCTCGCCGAGAGGGTTCGTCCCTGGCGCCCTATAGGAATTACTGCCCATTTGTCACATCGTAGACGCCGACTGTCGTAAGTCCGCCACCTCGTGCAATTATAAATTCACCTTCATGAGCCATTGTTTTACAGAGACGGAGAAAGAGAGCGAGCCCCAAGAGAACGAACTGTGGGAAACGTGTACTTACCGAGAACTGTAAACAGTGAAGAGGTGAGAGCCATCAAAGTCAGAGTCATTGTGTCTTTGTGTCCCAGCTGCCGCCTGTGGAAAGAGAACGAGAGTGAGCACCAAGAGGACGAACTGTGGGAAACGTGTACTTACCGAGAACTGTAAACAGTGAAGAGGTGAGAGCCATCTAAATCAGAGTAACTGTGTCTTTGTGTCCCAGCTGCCGCCTGTGGAAAGAAAACGAGAGTGAACACCAGAGAATGAACTGTGGGAAACGAATACTTACCGAGAGCTGTAACCAGTGAAGAGGTGAGAGCCATCCAAATCAGAGTAACTGTGTCTTTGTGTCCCAGCTGCTGCCTGTGGAGAGAGAACGAGAGTGAGCATCAAGAGAACGAACTGTGGGAAACGTGTACGTACCGAGAGCTGTAAACAGCGAAGAGGTGAGAGCCATCCAGGTCAGAGTAACTGTGTCTTTGTGCCCCAGCTGCTGCCTGTGGAGAGAGAACGAGAGTGAGCACCAGAGAATGAACTGTGGGGAAACGAATACTTACCGAGAGCTGTAACCAGTGAAGAGGTGAGAGCCATCCAAGTCAGAGTAACTGTGTCTCTGTGTCCCAGCTGCTGCCTGTGGAGAGAGAACGAGAGTGAGAACCAAGAGAACAAACTGTGGGAAACGTGTACTTACCGAGAGCTGTAAACAGCGAAGAGGTGAGACCTATCCAAATCAGAGTAACTGTGTCTCTGTGTCTCAGCTGCAGCCTGTGGAAAAAGGAGAAAGGAAGAGTAAACAAACGACAAAGAGTTGTACGAGCCCGAGCGGTGAAGTTCCCGCAGAGTGAAACGCAGGTACGCAGACAATATGAGTTGTTGAAGTCAACTTTCTGTTTTACCTTTGCCTCCAGGAAGAAAAGGAGGGCGCCACGGATAGCGGGGACGGGCAGGAGCCTGTTTCCTACGTCCCCCCTTGGTCACCAGTCCCCCTGGACTCCCCGTTGCCCCCCCCCTTTCTGTCAACCTCTTGGCCATAGCCTGCCTGGAAGGCAGAGCAGGAGCTTAGTTTTAATTGTCCCTTCCCCATTCCCAAGATATTTTAAATATTTAATAAATAAAGATTGTTTTATTACTTACCTGTTCTCGTGTTGTCTGGTCATTGGGTTGGCTTTGGGGACCTCCTCGAGGTGGAAGTAAGAAGGGGCGTGGCTTTAGTAGAACATAGCCAGCCCCTGGGCGTGACACACACACCCAATCACACCCTTTAGCGCGCATAGAAAGGAGGTGCCCAAAGCGGAGGAACGCATGTGCTAGTTATCGGAGGCAGATCACGTGTGGTCTCAAGTTCGCTCTATGTTTTCACTCCAAGAGGTCAAAAAGAATAGTTTCATAATGCCATGCATGTTTTGTGCACCAAAACGAACTGACATCTTAGCGTACAAAAGAATTCAAGCTCCAAACTGAAACAATGCATAGTGGTAAGGGCCAGTGATGATTTGAACACTATTATCGGTATTATTGGTAATTCTGGGCACATTTACCTTATTGTAATACTACATCACACAACGTCCGAGTGTTTTGTCATATGTGCAAATAATGACAAATCATATAAACCTTAAAAACAACACACGTTCACATGTGCACATTTCCATATCCCTTCCTCACAAAACTAAGCAATCTGAACAGCATAATGTGACGTCTTGCATTAATACATAAATTCCACAATACACCTAACTAAAGTGTAGAAAATACATACAAATAAAAATGGGAATGTATTTTATTTAAATCCTTCCTGTATGTATAAGAATCTATATACTTATAAAAAAAGTATGGTAATAAAGGAACATTTATTATATATTATAATAAATGAAGAGTTGATTTGCAAGAACAGATCCGTTCCATATGAAATTCTAAAATCAGCATTTTTATCAAGCTCCTGTTTATGCTCAGTAAATGCACTTTAAAGGCAATGAAAAAAACTATTCATATAAAAACATGATAACAAACAGAAACACTTTCAACACATGTTCTTTTTTGTTTACTGTTATGCTGAGTTTACACCAAACGCGTTTTGGGCGTCAAAATCGCGTCTACCGCGCCTAGTTTGCCGATTGAACACTTTGAATGCATTTGCGCGTGTAGAGCGGAGTAGACGCGCGGAAAAGGCAAGCATTTGATGCGCGTCCAAAGCAAAATCCGCTTCTTGTGGGAGGTGCAACTGCTGTGCGAGTGTCTGTTTGCAAGATGACTGATGTTACTTATGCATTTATCAAGAGAGTTACCAGTTTGTATTGGGTAACCTTACTGTAGGGGGAAAATAAACGGCACGGGTCGATAAACGTCACGTGACTCAAAAGTGAAGTGTGTATTACAACTTACCAGGTTGCCCAAAGTCCTTCCAAGCGAGGTCCTTTTTATTCCTGTCTCCTCTATAGAAATAACAACATGTGTCATATAGCTTCGAGTGACTGCTTGAGTGAGTGACTCCGGGCGGGGCTGCCACCACAGCAGCAGGCAGGCTCCTGATTGGTTAACGCGGCACGAAATTCCGCCAAAGTTCAAATTTTTCAACTCGGGCGTCAGCCGCAAATTCGCGGGAACCGCAAAATGCACAAAAGCACCATTCGCGCGTACCGCGCACAACGCTCAATTCGTGCCTTTCGCGCAAGCTTCACGCGCGAATGAGGCGGAAACGCGTCTTCCGCTCCGCGCCGAACGCCTCTTCCGCGCCGCGGGACCTCCTGACGCGCGTCAACGCGTCTGCACATTGACTTAACATTGAAATCACTCGCGCTTCACGCCTCTACCGCGGTTGGTGTAAACGCACCATTAGCTTGTTTAAAGGCAGATGCTTTTGTGAAAATAAATACACAGTTAACTGGCAGAAAACTTTAACCTAGGTTTTACGTATATAAGCAGAACATTGAGGTTTGTGAAAGCCCTCCAAGTAGTCTGAAATTCAGTGTTTTTACGCTCAGATCGGAAGTAACTAGTAACTAACTACTTGAGTGTTTTTTTTTTTCATTTAATACTTTTTTGCTCTTACTCAAGTAAATAATTAGTTAATTGGCGTGCCTCACTTCATGTGGCACTGCGCATAAAGTTCGGCACCGAGGACATCAGAGTACCGCAAGAGCAATTCGAAATGTTACAAAAGGGTCCGCCTTTACCTTTGGTCTCCAGTTACTATGATGTCATACGCCGATCAGTCAGCTCCGCCCCAGTCGAACACACAAAGCGTCAAGGTCTGGATGAAAAGCAGAGACCTGCCCAGATTCCACGCACACAGATACCCTCAGAAAACAGCAATTTAAATCAACCCTCACCCGCATGTGCATGTTTGTAAGCAGTACAAGCCTGCGTGATGTTTGCTGTGACAGTTTTTAATAAAAGAGACATCTATAAACAATAATATATACAAAATATAATTATATGGTCTTGACATGCACATTATTTTTTGCTTTAGTTTAATATAAAGTACTCGTTTGGTTTATTTGTTTGTAATAGTCCCTCTATCACAAATCATCACTTGATGCTTCTCTTATTCAGTGGATAAACTAAATCAAAGCTACTGTTATCTGCAGTTATACATTTTACAGAGATCCTGTATTTATTAGATTTTTAGAACTTTTTTGGCACTTTTATCAAAAGGAAAGCATAACAGAAGTGTATAAAATAATAATAAAGACTCTAATCTCAGGCATTTAAACTCAGTAAAAGCTTTTAATTCAATTTAATTTCTAAAATATGATTAGATTTGTATTGTAAACCATTTTTACGCACACTAGTATCAATTAGCAAATGGTAAGGACTTAAAAAAATGAATACCCCCCCAAAAAATAAAATCTTACTCCAAGCTGAACTCAGTAAAGTCAGAGCTGCCAACTTCTGTTACAAAAATCTGTAAAATTTTTCATGCCATATTAATCATACAACATTATTATGCATAACTTAACAAGGATCAACAAGTTTTTTTTTTACCTTGAGGACATTTTGGTCTCATTTGGCTGCCTGACTTTTCAGATGTGTTCTCCACCATCTTGAAATTTCTATGTAAAGAGTTTTTCTTTTCTGACACCACCAGGTGGCAGTGTAAGTGTCCATGTTTGTGTTCAACAGGTTCCAGTTACAAAGAGTAACCCCAGGGTGCAGCCTTGGGTGCATTCCACTCCAGTTTTAGACACGCACTCGCGAACTTCCCTAAACACTTCCCCTCGGGGGAATCCCTGTCGCCATTTTGAAGTGCGTTCCACTTTGTCAAGTGGACGAGGGAAGTTTATATGGACAGACCCTAGCTCCCTTGATTTTGACCGAGGGAGCGAGTTTACTTCATATGTACACTTCAGACAGCTCCATATACCACAATGCAACACGATTGTGACGTCACTTCAGCAACTCGCGCTTTGCACATTGAGGGGGCGGTCTCCACTTTCCATGTGATCAAGGGCTTAGGTCGATCCATTTGAACCCACTTCAAGTGTTCTAGCAGTAGGGGGCACTCATACAACGTAAGCAATGACGTACATCCGAGTGATCGAGACTGAGGGAAGTTAGCGAGGGAAGGTCATAAAAAAACTAACTGGAACGCAGGGCTGGACGATGGGGCTGGGCGACACTTCTAGGCGGAGCGACACGTGTCGCCCCGCCCACATTTGTTCCCCCGCCTTTGTCATTTTCCTCCGCACCAGCAGGGGGCAGTTAGCATTGAAACGATGGCAACTGAGGTGAGTAAAAGTGGTCAGAAAAAGTGGAAACAATGGTAAAATAAATTTTTATTAGTAAAATAAGATGGAAAAATGTCAAAGGAAATAATTGTATTTGTTTTATTGTAAATTATAAATTTTGAACTGTTGCCTAAGAATCATAAAGCACATCTCTTACTGCATGGTAAAGTAACAGTCTAAATTATTTTATTGAAAACGAGATATAAACTATGTATCTGATAATTGTTTCTTTGTTACAGGATGTCAATGTGTATGTTGCTAATTCCTACGTGATAGTGACCTGGCTTTCACCACATTCTTGTTTCCCTGAGTTCTCTTTTCTGGTGAGTTCTGGAATGTTGTATCTTATGAATGATTGTACTATTACTGAATAAAACAACATATTTCCTAGGCTGCTCTGATATGTTTCTACATATTTTTGTAATGACTTGTAAAGACGGAAGCAAACGCAGGTGTACAAATGAAACAATGTTTATTTAATATAAACAAAGAGAGAGTATTCAAAGTCAAATGCGGAAGTAATCCAGTCCGGTGTTGTTGTTGGCAATGGTGACGATGACTACGGTGGAAGTTGGTGTTTTGAGTGCGACGTTGGTGGAGTGGTGAACAGTGGTGAAATCCAGGCTGACACGGAACATCCACACGAAGACGACGACGACAATACACATCCAACTGAAACACGTAATCCAAAGCACAGGGAACAACCAAACAACACGGAGACTGAGCAAACAATAGAATCTGGCAGGGAACAGAAAGTCAGGTGAGCTTTTATGGAGATGATGTAATGATGAACAGCTGGAGCGAGACAATCAACACACAGGTGAAAGGGATCGCTCTAACGAGCACATGGCAGGGTAAGTGAACAACACACACACACAAACATGACACGGAGGAAAACAATGGATTTTCCTACCGTGACAGTACCCTCCCCCCTAGGAACGCCCCTCGGCGTTCCCAGCCTGCTTTACCTGTTGATTGAACTCATCAATAAGGCGGTGATCCAGTATGTCCCGAGCAGGAACCCACCTTCTCTCCTCCGGACCGTAACCTTCCCAATCCACCAAGTACTGAAATCCGCGTCCCCTCCGTCTGGAGTCCAGAATACGGTTAACCGAATAAGTGGTCTCCCCATTAACGATACGAGGCGGAGGGGGAACCGGGGTATGCGGATTAAGACGGGAAGAAATCACCGGTTTAATTTTGGAGACATGAAAGACGGGGTGAACCCTCCTGTACGCAGGAGGAAGGCTAAGACGCACTGTTACCGGATTAATGATTTTAGTAACAGAAAACGGGCCAATAAATTTGGGAGCAAGTTTATTCGAGACGGAACGCATCGGAATATTCTGGGTAGAAAGCCACACTCTTTGACCGACAACGTATCGGGGAGGCTTCGACCGGTGGCGATCGGCCTTGGCCTTGGTGCGTGACCTTGCCTGGAGCAGAGCTCTGCGAGCTCTGATCCAGGTGCGGTGGCACCTCTGGACTAGTGCGTTTGCGGAGGGAACCGACACCTCGGATTCAGTACTGACAAAATTAGGTGGTTGGTACCCTAAACTACACTTAAATGGAGACATGCCCGTAGATGACACCGGCAGAGAATTGTGTGCGTACTCCACAATTGAGAGTTGCTGACACCAGGACGAAGGATTCTTGGAAACCAGACATCGCAACACCCTTTCGACGTCCTGATTGGCTCGCTCGGTTTGACCGTTGCTCTGGGGATGAAACCCGGATGAAAGACTAACAGTCGCCCCTAGCAATTTGCAGAACTCTCGCCAAAATTTGGACACAAACTGGGGACCCCTGTCAGAGACCACGTCTGTCGGGAGGCCATGTATTCGGAAGACGTGGTCAATGACAGCTACCGCTGTTTCCTTGGCTGATGGTAATTTGGGCAAGGGAATGAAATGGGTCGCCTTCGAGAACCGGTCCACTACGGTCAAAATCACCGTATTACCCTTAGAGGGTGGGAGGGCGGTAATAAAATCTAGCGAAATGTGGGACCAGGGTCTCGAAGGGAGAGACAGCGGTAAAAGTAACCCATCTGGAGGACGATTGGAAGTCTTACCAACGGCACAAACCGAACAAGCCAAGACGAAGTCGTGGACGTCACGAGCCATACCAGGCCACCAAAATCGTTGCTTGACTAGAAACCTAGTTCTACTAACCCCTGGGTGACAAGCAACACTGGAACTATGACCCCACTGGAGAACGTCTGACCGTAACCCTTCCGGCACAAATAAACGGTTCGGTGGGCAGCGAGCCGAGGGCGTTACCCCTTCTAAGGCTGTCAAAACCTTCGATTCGACCTCCCATCTGAGCGCAGAGATAATGATTTTCTCTGGTAAAATAGGCTCGGGAGTAGCAGTACGATCGGAACGCTCAAAAAGACGGGATAAAGCATCGGGTTTGATGTTTTTGGAACCCGGCCGGTAAGAAAGTGTAAAATCGAAACGTCCGAAAAACAATGCCCACCGAGCCTGCCTGGAGTTAAGTCTTTTGGCAGTTCTAATGTATTCGAGATTCTTATGGTCCGTCCATACAATGAAAGGTACACCCGACCCCTCAAGCCAGTGACGCCATTCTTCCAGTGCTAGCTTGACCGCCAACAACTCTCGATTGCCAATGTCATAATTAACTTCCGCAGGAGATAAACGATGGGAAAAATACGCGCAAGGATGAACCTTTCCGTCTGAGGATGCGCGCTGGGACAACACTGCTCCTACCCCCACCTCTGACGCGTCGACCTCCACTATGAATTGACGTGAACGATCAGGGGTTACAAGAATGGGAGCTGAAACAAAGCAGCTTTTCAGTTTGGCAAACGCAGCCTCAGCTGCGTCTGACCACCTGAACGTCAAACCAGGGGAAGTCAAAGCGGTCAGAGGTGCGGCTAGTTGGCTGAAATTGCGAATGAAACGCCGGTAAAAATTGGCGAACCCCAGAAATCTCTGCAGGGCCTTGCGAGACTCTGGGGATGGCCAATCTACCACAGCCTTAACTTTCTCAGGATCCATGCGAACACCCTCAGTCGAAATGATGTGTCCTAAAAAAGAAACAGACTGTGCATGAAAAACGCATTTTTCCGCCTTGACAAAAAGCCCATTCTCTAACAACCGCAGAAGCACTCGTCGTACGTGTTGCAAATGTTCCTGGAGAGACGAAGAAAAAATCAATATGTCATCCAGGTAAACATATATGAACTGGTCTACCATGTCTCGCAACACGTCATTAACGAGTGCTTGGAAGACTGCCGGCGAGTTCGTGAGACCGAAAGGCATCACGCAGTACTCAAAATGGCCACGAGGGGTGTTAAACGCAGTCTTCCATTCATCCCCCTTCCTGATGCGAACCAAATGATATGCATTACGTAAGTCCAATTTAGTGAAAACGGACGCTCCCTGCAACCTCTCGAAAGCTGAAGACATCAACGGCAAAGGATAAGTATTCTTTACCGTGATGTTGTTCAACCCTCGGTAGTCAATACAAGGTCGCAAGGATCCATCCTTTTTCCCCACAAAAAAGAACCCCGCCCCCGCTGGAGATGAGGAAGGGCGAATGAACCCCGTTGCCAGAGAATCAGAAATATATTTCTCCATGGCCTCCATCTCCGGAACAGACAGAGAGTATAACTTGCCCTTAGGCGGAAACGTACCTGGCAATAAGTCTATCGCACAGTCATAGGGACGATGAGGAGGAAGAGAATCAGCCCGCGACTTACTGAACACCTCCTTCAGGTCATGGTACTCCGCGGGCACGGTAGACAAATCCACTGCTTTCCCCTGAAACACAGACTCAGACACAGAAACACAAGCAGAGACAAGACAGGACTTATGACACTCCTCGCTCCAGCTGGTAACAGAACCCAGTTTCCAGTCAATTCTTGGGTTATGGGAATGAAGCCACGGATGACCAAGAACTATGGGAGAGAGAGCAGTGTCAGTAATAAAAAATGAAATAGTCTCTGTGTGGTTTCCGGAAGTGATGAGTGTGATAGGTGCTGTGGTGTACTTGATAGTGGGTAACTGATGTCCATTGAGGGCGAAGGGCGCAATCTGGTGGGTGAGTGCAGTGAAAGGTAACTTGAGCTTACGTGCTAGTGAGCTGTCGATGAAGTTGCCCTCCGCCCCCGAATCCAGAAGTGCGTGCCCCGAGTGTGACATAGTGGACCACCGTAGTCTCACCGGAAGGAGAGTGGATGTAGTAGAGGTCTTCTGTGCGGAGATCCTGCCCGATAGTAGCCTCTGTTTTACTATCGGGCTTGGTCTTTTACCGGGCACCTCTGACATTGGTGACCCGACTCACCACAGTATAGGCAAAGACCCAAGGATCTCCGCCGATTCCTCTCCTTCCAGGGTAACCGAGCTCGACCCACCTGCATGGCTTCCGGATCTGAGAGACCACCGGCGGAAACTTCGATGGGAGGATCCGTGGACTCCGCTTGACGTAGAGGCAGAACTTGAGTCTTCCTTCTGGCAACGGTAGACAGGCGTGCGTCAACCCGGATCGCCAAGTCCACCAGACCGTTGAGCGACTTCGGTAATTCCGCCGTGATGATCTCTCGATGGATCCGATCCGCCAACCCATGCAGGAAATGGTCCCACTGCGCTTCCTCGTTCCACCTGCACTCCGCCGCCAGGGTACGGAACTCGATGGCATAGTCCGAGACCGACCGCTCCCCCTGCTGGAGATCCGTGAGGAGCCGGGCGGCCTCCCTCCCGGCGACGGAGCGATCGAAAACCCTCTTTTTTTTTTGTGATCAATTCTTTATTTATATTATAATAGTGATTATGGAGATATAGGAGGTGACAACACCACCTTTACAAGGAGGAGAAAAACAATAAAATATTACTTAATACAATGCCTGTTTCCTTCACCTCCTTATATTCTCCCCCCATACCCATCCCACCCAAGCCCACCCTCCAACCCCTGAACAAGATTAGCTCAAGGTATACAGCCCAAAAAAAAAAAAGAAAAATATAAAAAACACACAACAAAGAACAACAACAACAACAATATACATACACACACACATACCTCTCACCCCTATCCCCTTGCCACCCAACCATCATCCATTTTGGAAATATCAAATACATCCTGTGTTCCTCCTTCACAACTATGAAATCCATACAAATCCATTCAATATTCTAAATAGTAATCACAAAGCTAAGTAGGGTATATATACAACATAACGATCATTTCATTTATACATGACACATACTATGTATATCCAATCCAAAAAGAAAGAAAGAAAAAAGCAAAAATAAATAAAATTTAGTCTTATCTACATCATTTCATTCAACATCTCTAATAACTCTGACCAACAGTCAATATTAGAAGCTTTAGTAGGATGTAAACGTGCTGATGAAAGCTCTAGCTGGACAATATCCCGGTAAGAAGAAAACCATTTCTTCAGTAATAGTGTATGTGGTGGTTTCCAGCGAGAGACTATCATTCTTTTAGCGGCTGTCAAACCCGCCAGAAGAAGACGCCGATTGTTTATTGTTAGTTTAAGAGATGATGTGTCATTAAGCAAAAACAAACAAGGCGAAAAAGGGATAGGTTCCTTTACAATATTAGACAGAATGGAAGAAATGCTATACCAAAATCTATTAACCTCTGGGCACTGCCACACCATATGGTAAAAAGTAGCAACGGTATTGCCTGTACAAAAATCACAGAATGGATTATCTCTAAAATTCATTTGCTGCAATCTTCTCGGAGTTAGATAGGACCTATGGACTAATCTATAATGTATCATTTGATGGTCAAGATTCCGAGAGGATAATAATATATTTGACCAGACTGTACACCAGTCTGGGTCCTGGGAGATGTTAATATCTGTCTTCCAGAGTCTAAAAAGAGGTAATGGCTTATATGAAGCTTTTGTTATAAACTTATATAAGACTGAGACAATGCCATTCATTTTACCCTTGGTATCAACAATTACATGAAGTGGATGATTCTCCAACTCAATACCCCAAGGAACACCTTGAGCACGCATCGCAGCGCGCAACTGTAAATAAAAATAAAAAGTGCCCGTTAAATTATAAGATCTCTCCAGGTCATGGAATGCACGAAGACCCTGTTCCCCTATAATATCCCCAAAGACACAAATCCCTCTGTTGCTCCACTTAGGGAACACAATTGGTTTCTTTTCAATTAGAAGAGAATGGTTGTTAAAAATAGGAGATTGAGCAAAGAAAGTTTTTGAAATGTTAGCAAATCGATTAACTTTGTACCATATCATGAGTAAATAAGAAATTATTGGCCCAAAATCCCGTTTGATTTTATTATGGGGTATATTAGAATAGACCAAATTAGACAAACAATATGGTTGTACTAGACGTTCTTCAATAGGACGCCATGACACCAAAGTCTCTGGATTAGACCATATAGCAAACGAACGCAAAACAAAACACCAAGAATACCACTCAAAATTGGGCAAATTGACACCTCCTGATGATCTATGTCTTTGTAATGTAGATGCTTTGATTCTGGGTTTTTTTTAATTCCATAAATACGAGCTAATGATTCCTTGTAGCTTCTTCCAATAACCATCCGGTGGAGCAAGGGGGATCATACTGCTTACAAAATTAATACGAGGTTGTATATTCATCTTAATTACCGAAAGTCTGGAATGAAAAGAAGTAGGAAGCATACCCCATCTATTTAGGTCCCCTTCCACATTTTTTAGAACATTATTATAGTTTCCAGCAATTATTAAATTAAGTGAAGGAAAAATGGACACTCCCAAATATGTAAAAGTACTAACAACTGGAATATTAAGAAGAGGTCTTTGATCATTCGGTCCCCCCAACAACATTAAAGCCGATTTTGTCCAATTAATTTTGTACCCTGAGATTCTGCTAAAATGATCAAAAATAATAAGTAAGTGTGGGAGGGATTTAGTAGGATTACTTGTAAAAATTAGAATGTCATCTGCATACAAAGAGATGCAATGTGGTGTATCATAAATAATAATTGGTTCTAAAACCTTTGACTGCCGTATTGCCTGGGCAACAGGTTCCAAAGACAGAGAAAATAAAAGTGGAGATAAGGGGCAACCCTGACGAGACGATCTTGTAACAGGAAACCTAGTTGAACAGTTGCTTCCCGTTATGACCACTGCAGAAGGATTAGTATATAGTAGCTTTATCATAGAGATAAAACCATCACCAAAACCCATAAAATGGAGTACAGACCACAAATAACCCCATTCTAGTCGATCAAAAGCCTTCTCAGCATCCAATGAAAGAATAGCATTTTGATCTTCTGAGACAGAAGCTGAATCTATAATGTGAAGCAAGCGACGGACATTGTCCGATGCTAATCTAGATTTAATAAACCCAGTTTGGTCATGATGGACCAAAAGGGGCATATAGCGCTCTAAACGTGTAGCTAATATCTTAGCATACAGCTTGACTTCACAATTCAGGAGGCTCAAAGGCCTATAAGAGGAACATTCGTAAGATGGCTTATCCTTCTTAAGTAATAAAGATATAATTGCAATGTTTGTACTAGTAGAGAAGGAGCCTCTATTAATAGAGAAATTAAGCATATTCAGCAGTAGAGGGCCAAGCTGGGGCCATCGAAAACCCTCTTCATTTCTTCGGAAAGCGAGGCGAACGAGGAACAACAGCTGTCGTGGTTTTCCCATACCGCCGTCCCCCAGAGGGCAGCCTTGCCCGAGAGCAGTGAGAGCGTGAACGCCACTTTGGTCTCCTCGAGCGAGAATGTCCGGGGCTGTTGGGCGAAATGTAGAGAACAATGAGAGAGAAAAGTACGACAGTAGTTGGGCTCACCGGCATATTTCTCCGGGATCGGCAGTCTCGGTTCCTGGATGAAACTACCCCCTGGAGGTGAAGATGGTGCGGGCGGCATGGGTGGCGCAGTGGGAGGCGTGATGTTCGGAGATCGCTGAGAGAGCTCGGAAACCTTCGCCACCATTGCCTGGACGGCCTTCCGCATGTCCTCGATGGTTTGATCCTGATGATCCATACGAGCCAGAGATCGCTGGAGAAACTCTTCCAACCCGGAGATCGGCTGGCCACCTGCTGCTTCCATGTTGGCCAGATTCTTCTGTAATGACTTGTAAAGACGGAAGCAAACGCAGGTGTACAAATGAAACAATGTTTATTTAATATAAACAAAGAGAGAGTATTCAAAGTCAAATGCGGAAGTAATCCAGTCCGGTGTTGTTGTTGGCAATGGTGACGATGACTACGGTGGAAGTTGGTGTTTTGAGTGCGACGTTGGTGGAGTGGTGAACAGTGGTGAAATCCAGGCTGACACGGAACATCCACACGAAGACGACGACGACAATACACATCCAACTGAAACACGTAATCCAAAGCACAGGGAACAACCAAGCAACACGGAGACTGAGCAAACAATAGAATCTGGCAGGGAACAGAAAGTCAGGTGAGTTTTTATGGAGATGATGTAATGATGAACAGCTGGAGCGAGACAATCAACACACAGGTGAAAGGGATCGCTCTAACGAGCACATGGCAGGGTAAGTGAACAACACACACACACAAACATGACACGGAGGAAAACAATGGATTTTCCTACCGTGACAATTTTAGTCTAATGTCAGTTTAGCAATATCCAATAGTAAACAATGTGCTGTTGAATTTTGTTAAGTTGCACGATGCTATTAAATACACAAACCATTACAGAGATGTTTGTATACAGCATTGCATGTGCTTTTTACAGATAATGAAACTAAAAACATGAGAAATTTATTTTCTCAACCCTTTGCAACAAGCAGGATTTGGACCGTACATTGACACATTCAGGTTATAGAAATGTTCAGAATGTGTTCAGAGATTGCAGTGATTCTGTTTTAAACTGTAATGATATTTTTTTTGTTTATTGAAAATTTCAGTGCATGAACAGTTAATTATCAACAAACAGATATGACACTTGTTGAAAATGAAATATAGATGGCTTAACTGACATTGAAGACTTCATTCCCAAATATTGGGTATCATTTTTCTTCAAAGGAACATTGCAAAACTGCCAATACATTTGAAGTGAAGCATTTTATTTAAATGCCAACAAAAGTCTATTTCATTACATGCATTATAACATTTACAATAACTGATGTGATAGTAATCTGTGAAGGTAAAAGTATAGTACAGTTTGGTCCCAGACAAGTTATTCAACAAATAATCGGATTGAATAATAACTCTATAATAGAGCCTTGAAAATGTTGGATAGAAAGCAAATAAAATACCACCATTGTCAGATTTTAAGCAGATATAAGATTTTAAGCTTTGAAAATTTTATTTTTTCATTATGTAAAGTCTATTTTCAAATGTTTAAATGGTACTGTATATATTATAGTGTTGGGCGATATGCCCCATTTTGAGATCGTCCTATCGTCAGCCTGTGAGATCGGCGATTCGCGATAGTATCGGGGGGTGGGGCAGTAGTTTACTCATTTTTTTATTTGTTAATTTTTTACTCATTATAACAACTTGATTGGTGGACAAAAAAGAACAAGAGCAACACTGTCATGACCGCAACCTTCTTAAAACTGATTCCATTAATGCGAGCGCGTCATTAAAACCCTAACCATGATTACTTAATAACTGTAAAAACATGCATCTGCGCACACATACACATATGCACGCACATACAAACAATTCAATCCATTTGTTTAATGCTGTTGCAGAAGACTACACGTGTCAAGCAGTGGTGCTCTCAGAGGTGCCTTTTTAAACACATTGTTCCAGCGGAACGCGATTATATTTTTAACACAATCATATTTTAAACACAGGGAACGTGTTGCTACAACTCCTTGAAATGCATATCATATACAGGATTAATAGTGATCTGACTTCGGAGAGAGCGCAGCTCTCTGCACGTCCGTGAGAGTGAGAGAGGCGCCAATATGCAGCGCGTCATATTTTAAACAAAAAGTAAAGTTTGCATCAGCTCACATGTAACGCATTAAACGGCACAAAGACATGAGGATAACTACTTTAGTTTATGTTTACACTTCGGACAGATGCGAGAGCGCGTGCACGCGAGACAGAGAGAAGCGTAGCTGCTCATGACGCGGCGCGCTGGATCATGAGAAGTCCAAGACGTGCGCATCAAGTGCAGGTACGTACAAGAAGGAATTCTCTATTTACAAGCTCTCCGCGTAAAGTGAAGCCCACAAACCCTCATGCGAGGAAAAACATGCAATGTTGATGTTAATATAAAACTATGATGATAATAATAACCATTCGCCAACTATCGTCATGACTATCGCCATGAAAGCCTGCCATTGGCGATATGTCTGAAGATCGTCAATACATGATACTATCGTCTAGCGGCACAACCTTAATATATTAATATTTTATTTGTAGTATTATAAAATTATATTAATCTTTATTCAGAGTATGAACAATCTTTCAGGTTTGTCTAAACTAGGGTTGTCTGCAGTCAGTGTTTATATAATGTTTAATGACTAGTATAAATAAATATGTTTTTGTTTCAACAGCTTCCTCTGGAAATCTTTTCTGAAATCCTCAGTGAAGTTATTTTGTCAACAGGTGACTCTGCGTATTTGACACTTTCTCTGGTATGCAGATGGTTTATGGATGTGGTCACTCAAGAAGTTTTTCGGAAAGCAGAAAACTTTGCATGGCTAGACGGTAAGATTCACCCCACTGTTCAATACAAATTCTTCAATTGAATTTTGTAGTATGATGCAGTAAAACTTTTTGTTTATCTTTTTTGTATTTTGACTTTACACTTTAAGGTGTTGCCATATGGAAGAATTTCACTCCCGTCTATTGGACAGAGTTTTGATTGTTTACAGCATCAGGGAATGCTTGCAGTGCAGACCCCTTTTCAAGTCATACCCACCAGGGTATAGGGGACGTGGTGAACTTCTAGGCTTTTACTGAGATGTTTGCACAGGTTTTGCTCCCAGGACTGTTTTTTTTTTTGCATCAGGAAACACATTGGTGTATTAAGTTCATAGAAGAGAAAGCAAGAATGAACTGATATCAACTGGTTTTTATGTATATTTAAAGTTAAACTTTGCAGCGTATAATGTTTTAATAAAAAAGCTATGGCAAACACGTGCATGAAAACAGGTTGCAGTCATTTAAATCATTTTATCATTCTTTAAAGTTTCTCATATTTCATGTTAACATATTTGCTATGTATGCCAGAAACCCATCTAATTAATTTTTTTTTTTTAATTTGTGACAATTATGTGTAATATTTCAATTACCAATGATGATTTTAGAAATAATGTGTTTCAAGGGGATTATTAAATGTGTTGTTTTATATAGAAACGGGTAACTACATTCAGCATCAATGAGGTTTTCAGTAATGCAGTTCAGATAACAAATACGTTCTAGTTCCTTCCTTGCAAAAAGTAATTTTTATTCGTAAGATTGACAATGTTAAAATGTAAGGTTTTATTGTTGTAAAAATCTTTGTTGGCATTTTGATTACCATGTGTTACACAAACACATTTTATATAATGTGTGTGTTTGAATATATTAATCAAGGTACATCTACATTTCCATTATATTGTCGTGTCAAACCAGCGAGTAATGCAGAGGTAACGTTAGTGTTTAATACAGTTGTTGAGTAAGTAAATTAGACCATTTCTATTCTGTTCTTCGTAATCCAAAATTCTTTGTATATCTGTTTTCATGAAATGTTATGCAATTGTAACAATAAATGCAAATACACAATTTATATTTGCTTTTTAATATATATATTAAAAGTTTATTCGTCTTAATGTCTACTTCCACATTCCAAGCCTGCTCAAAGCGTCATAATTCTCTACACCAATAAGCTGTAAAAGCGTCGCACAACTCATCTTAATCATAAACCAATAACCCTCGAGCTGGGCGGGGGGACAAGTGCCGCTCCAGCCCAACGTGTCGCCCCGCCCCATCATCCAGGCTGCACTCTGGGATACTTGGTTACAAATGGTGGACACAACAAAAAATGTGATGTCCATGAAGAAGGTTGAGTTAGATAAATCTTTTTACACGATTTACACACACATTTCTGCCACAAATGAACCCTTACAGTTTGTTTCTGGGACCTACTGTTATCGGACAATTATACCGAAAGTGACAGGAGTGCAAATGATTTATTAAAGGAACTTGATGCAGGAGTACAGTACAGTATTATTTCACAACAAAACACCTATTCACCCATTTGCCACTCGAGGGCGCACCAGTAAGGTTAAAGACCTATACCGGTGAAAATATTCCAATATTAGGACAATTCACAGCTACTGTACAATATGACAGTCAATTATGAGTTATCTCTACTTGTAGTGTAATTGAACAATCCAAATCTGTGTCTTAGCAATTGGCTCTAGAAAGTCAAGTTGAATTCATAAATGACCGCATATTATGTGGGCCAAACTAAGCAGTACAGTGAAGTTTTTAGGAATGAGTTGGGCACTCTGAAAGATGTTAAAGCTATAATTTCAGTGAAATCTGATGTTCCACCCAAGTTTTATACAAGTCGCCCACTGCCCTTTGTCATGAAAGAAATTGTTAAGAAGGAGATTTAGTGAATGGAAAAGGTAACATAAAATCTTCAGTGAAATACAGTGACTTTGACTCAGTTAATCAAGCTGTCAATATTAAAATCCACTGCCACAAATTGTTCTCCAAAATAGACTTAATTGCGGCATATCAGCAGGTTTTACTGGATGATGATTCTAAGAAATGTACAACCAGCAACACTTATAAAGGATTATATATTCAGCATCAGTTCAGTTCTTTCTCTTTTTCAACAGATTATGAAAAAATTTGATTGCAGACTTTAAAGGGATTGTTTACACAACCATTGAGGTATGTACATGCAGAATTAATGAACCTAAATAAGGCCAAAACCAAAACTTTAGGATGTACTTGGCTGTAAAGTGAAACTAACTTTTACATTAAAAATATATTAATGTAAAAAAGTCTGTTTCTGTTGAATATTTCAATGTAGTTATACACTTTATAAATACATTCCGTGCATTTTAGCATAATGCAAAGTCTCATATTGTGCTCCATGTTCTTTTTACCTTTTGTTGAAATTTAGGTCTTAGAGCAAGGACCTCTAGTTGAGGACATCACGGTCATTGCAGTCTCCGTGCTCAATGAGGAGGTGTTCCTGCTGACAGATGACTTCAGTAACTTTACTGCACCTGTTACACTTCTTGAAAGGAGTGTGAAACACCTTCTTGAGTTGCTTCCTATCCATTTAAGAGTCACACACAAGAACAAAAATGTACAAGAATTGCATAACTTAGAAAAATAGTAAAAATCACAAGTACACAATGTGCATAAGATTTAAAGGAGCATTTCACCTGTGGAAACATTCATCTTTATTAAAAATGGATCATGTTTGTAGTCGAAATGTAACATAAATTTCGAATTTGGTGCCTATTTGACCGAGAAAAGGTGTTTGTAGTCTCATCCCCTCTACAAAGATACAGGACTTCCTTCTTTCAATGATGCAAAATGATGATTTTTACATCATTGAAAGAAGAAAGTGCAACACTAAAATCCATATTTCTCCTGTTTCAGAGGAAACAGAGGGAATGATGCACAACCATTCAAAAACATGACTGGGTTTCTAACTATACACAGCTTAATGCAAATGGGTGAAGTGTCCCTTTAATTCATTTCCAAGTAATGCAGTAAGTGTCATTGGTTTAGTGCAGAGGTCACAATCCTGCTCCTGGAGGGTCGGTTTCTTGGAAGAGTTTAGTACCAACCCTGATCAAACACACCTGATTCAGCTAATGAGACTAAACTCTGCAGAGACACCATCCCTCCAGGAGCAGGATTGGTGACCCCTGGTTTAGTGGTTTCAAAAATGTTACAGAGCAAACGATTTTAGTGTTAATACATTTCTTTATATTTAACAGAATTATTATATGTAATTGTTTTTGAAGTGAATGTTCTTACGGTACATTTTAATGAAACCAAATATGTTATTGTTATTAAAGTTATGTGTAATTTTACACTTATCATTGATACTATTAATTGAAATTAACCCTCTGGGGTCCGACCATTTTGGGACACTCTCAGAGGTTCTGACATGCTCTTACATTTGGTCTTTTTTCAGTTGCTTTAAAACATAATAATGGGAAGTGTCTCATACCACTGCGTTCAGAACAAACTGGGCTAAAATATTATATGAGCTAGAGCCCTGCACGTGCCAAAAATCTAGGCCCTGACCCGGCCCTGGCCCGAGACGCTTAGGCCCTAGCCCGGCCCTTGTCCGACAGCTTATCAGAATTCTCAGCCCGAGTCCGACCCGAGTCCGAACTTTTTAATTCTCCCCATTAAGAATCTATGTCCGCAGATATAGTCACTGCATCGCGTGTGTTTGTGAGTAGATGTCTGTGCTGTCTGCTGTGAGGTTTTTATGAGAGAAGCACAAACTTTTTAATAGCCTATTTAATATGTAAAACTTTTGAAATAAAACTTTCTGCGGAGAAGTTAATGAGATCTCTATCGTCTCTCTTGCTACATGACGCGACAATTATTTATTATTTTAAATCCGTTTACAAGATAAATATATATATATACATTGTGTTGTTAAACTGATGAAATTATCTTGCTATATATGCTACATTTATTATGAGAAGCCTTTTCTTTTTACTCTTGCACTGTAGACAGTAATATATGTATATTATATAAAAAATGGTCGTGACAGCACATTATCCATTATCTGTTGGTTCATGTTGGTCCAGTTTAATTCAGGGTAATCCTTTAATAAAATGTATAATATAGTTATAAAATATTTTATTGTTTTGTAATATTCACAGCGCACATTGTCTCGGACCATTTTAAAATGAATTAAATTTAATTAAAATTCAGCATAGAATTTGCAAAAGAAATCCGCAGAAATAGCAAAAAATAACTGCTTACACAGCTTGTACAGCTGTACTCTTGCAGCAATTAAAGCAGTTCAGTTTTGTTTTAAATGGCAAACTAGTTATATTTCTTTTTTATTTACATTTTAGATCAGTTTTTGTTGTTAAAGTTTTTTATGATAACCAAGTGGTTAGCGGCCGACAGTAAGTTGACGACCTGTTTGATGAATTGATCCTCTCAAATCAACACTACACTTGCCTATAATAACAACTATATCAAATATATATTTTCAGCATATCACAATGTTAGTTTAAACATTTATTATAAACACACTCTATTTTTAAAAAGTGAAGGCAGGTTGCTCTGCTGCTCGCAGTTGCAACGAGTGCAGAAATAAAAAAATAAAAAGGGCTATACAAAACGAAACGAAACAAACATGAAACAGAATAAACATGCATGCTATCTTACAACTTCGCTTTTGCATATACATTTTTTTTAATGTAAGGACTTACCACAGAACATGGCTATTCATGTATCCATCCAACAGTTAAACTATAAAAAAGTCGATCCATACACAAACAAGAAATAAAGACACAGCCTTCTTACACGAAATTAATACAGGGAGAAGTCTTTAATAGATTATGTCTTGGATGCCGTCTGCATAGATTATGTACAGTATCCAAGGTTTTAATCTAGTACTCCATTTATAATTTTTCCTGGTGCGCTGAAGGTCCTGCTGTTTAAATACACTGTTAAAACAGCTGCATTGTAAATGTGTGGCTGTGCGTAGCGGACTCATGCGATAGGTTAAACGTCTTCCAATGTTTGTTTTGCAATCATAAATGTCTGTCAAAAGATTATTTTAATTAAATTGAAAACTATAAAAAGATGGAGAAGCCTAAATAAGCCAGAGGTCCGGCCCGCGTATCTGCTGTGACGTTAAAATTGGCCCGAAACCCGACCCGAAGGGCGTAAACAGGTCGGGCCCCGTCGGGCTCGGGCTGAAATGCAGGGCTCTAATATGAGCTACATGTATGTACAGTATTGTTCAAAATAATAGCAGTACAATGTGACTAACCAGAATAATCAAGGTTTTTAGTATATTTTTTTATTGCTACGTGGCAAACAAGTTACCAGTAGGTTCAGTAGATTCTCAGAAAACAAATGAGAATCCCCCGCAAAGTCCCTCTGTTAAAAAAAAGGCATGTGCAGAAGAGGTTACAATTTGCCAAAGAACACATCAACTGGCCTAAAGAGAAATGGAGGAACATTTTGTGGACTGATGAGAGTAAAATTGTTCTTTTTGGGTCCAAGGGCCACAGGCAGTTTGTGAGATGACCCCCTAACTCTGAATTGAAGCCACAGTACACAGTGAAGACAGTGAAGCATGGAGGTGCAAGCATCATGATATGGGCATGTTTCTCCTACTATGGTGTTGGGCCTATTTATCGCATACCAGGGATCATGGATCAGTTTGCATATGTTAAAATACTTGAAGAGGTCATGTTGCCCTATGCTGAAGAGGACATGCCCTTAAAATGGTTGTTTCAACAAGACAATGACCCAAAACACACTAGTAAATGGGCAAAGTCTTGGTTCCAAACCAACAAAACTAATGTTATGGAGTGGCCAGCCCAATCTCCAGACCTTATTCCAATTGAGAACTTGTGGGGTGATATCAAAAATGCTGTTTCTGAAGCAAAACCAAGAAATGTGAATGAATTGTGGAATGTTGTTAAAGAATCATGGAGTGGAATAACAGCTGAGAGGTGCCACAAGTTGGTTGACTCCATGCCACACAGATGTCAAGCAGTTTTAAAAAACTGTGGTCATACAACTAAATATTAGTTTAGTGATTCACAGGATTGCTAAATCCCAGAAAATTTTTTTTTTGTACAAAATAGTTTTGAGTTTGTACAGTCAAAGGGAGACACTGCTATTTTTTTTAACACACCCCTTTCAACTAATTGCCCAATTGCACAGCCTTAAGAGCGTGCATATCATGAATGCTGGGTCTTGTTTGTTTTCTGAGAATCTACTGAACCTACTGGTAACTTGTTTGCCACGTAGCAATAAAAAATATACTAAAAACCTTGATTTTCCTGGTTAGTCACATTGTACTGCTATTATTTTGAACAATACTGTACATGTTTGTATTTTTGAGAGAAAAATGTTTATGCGTGGTTTTTAAAAAAGCAAAATTTTTAAGTCACTGATATAAGTCCACAAAACCCATACTAAACATGTTTTAACAAGACCTTCCTAAACATAATCTAGTAGTCTAGAGCTTTTTCTTTAAAATGATGTTACTATCACCATGCCTACTTATTCACATAAAACAATGTATTGATGTCTCTCTCTCCCTCAGTCACTCGGGTTCATGGTTCTTTTCCATTAATGTTTAGGGTTTCTTCAGCTTTTTACTTCGGGTTGTAACGTTAATACATACTAACCAGCAGAGTTCTGGTAAACGTGGGTTCGTTCAGACGTGAATGCAACTCGCATCGCTCTGCCTGTCGGAGAATTTTTTTCTTAAACCTTCAGCTGTCTCTAACCAGTAACCAGACACTGAGTGTCTGGCACGTATTTGCTGTATTTCATACAAAAATAAAGGTATTAAGCTATAATATAAATATTACAAATTAATTTAAGCTACTCTCTCTCTCTCTCTCTCTCCCTCTTGTCAGTTTTTTCTCTCTGACACTTTTTTGCTGTATTTCATAAAAAATAAAGGTAGTAAGTTAAAGTTAGTGTTATAAATATTACAAATTAATTAAGCTACACACCCTTTCTCTGCCAGTCATCTAAGTTTTTTCGTTTTAACACTCAGCTAGCTTTAACCAGTTTTTTTTACTCTGACACTTTTTGCTGTATTTCATAAAATATAAAGGTAGTAGTGGTATAAATAATAAATAATATTACAAATTAAGCTACACACACAAACAAACACTCTCTCTCTCCCTCTTATGATCAGTGATACAGAAATATAACAATTTCTGATCAACCCATATATTAATTGCATGCTTAAAATAACATACCGGTCAAAGCCCCGCCCATTTCAAGACAAATCCCGCCTACTTCCTGGTTAGGCCACACCCACTCCGAGTACAGATACAGATAATTCATATGGTTTACAGATACAGATACAGATAATGCTGTACTCGCCCATCCCTAACAGCAAGCAAACAAAGGCTCGCATAATGAGCTGCATAATGAGGCAGGAATGTGAGAATGAACTACAGTGAAGAATGTGAGGACAAATGTATACATGTTTGTTTGAGGTTTATTAAGTTAACAATATAATCAAAATAGAAATGATGGTTAGCAGGACATTTTAAGTTTATTTGGAAAGAAACCCTATTCAAAAACTTTGTATAAACTAAGAAACTGATACACAACAGAGCTGTAAACTTCATGTGGCTCATGTTACCATATAACTTTATGTCCAAAAAGTGTTTTTCCACTTCATAGTTTTGTACTGATGAGAGAGATGCAGACCTCTAAGAGAGTTATAAACAGCTGTTAGCTTAAATTGTCTACAGAAATACCCTTACTTATATAACTGATGGGTAAATGTCACTGATACTAAGTTACATTCATATACTATCTTGTACATAAACTTAATCTCAGATAAACATCTGCAGCAATTAATATAAAAAGCTGTTTTCAGATGACTGTTTTCAGATGCCCATCCCCTTATCGTCTAGCTTCTGTTTTAAACGTGTTTCTGTAAGCGCGTATGAACTTTAAAAACACATCGCATGTGTGCGAGGTCGCGTCTCCGTGTTACGCAGCGCTCATAAAAACGGTGTCGCGTGTAAAGCGCAATGTATGGAATTACCTTGCATGTAAACAATATGGAATCATTTTACAGCAAATCCCGCAGTGCAGCATTTACTCAAAGTTGCCATGACAGATAAGAAAGTGAATAACTGTGTCTTAACACTGTACAACATGTAACAGATATCCGCCATTATGGGAGGTCACGCGTACTCGTTTGTAAATAAGCATGTAAACATGGAATCATATTACAGCACACACTTAAAAGATACAGCAGTTCAGGCTTACTGAAAGTTTCCATGAAGGATGAATAACTGTGTTTAACACCATTACAGCATGCAACAGTGAAATCCGCCATTACGTGAGATTGCGTCCGTTTGTAAACAATGCGAAAGTTTTTCAATCCGAAGCGTGTAGTCTGCTAAGGTTGCTTAACGTTACTGTATGTAGGCTGAACTGCACAAGCAATGAGCATATTAAGTTACAAATATAAATGGTATAAATTAACTGTTAACGTTACTTACTTCTAATCCAACAGTGCGTTCTCCATTGTTCTTCTTAGGTAACGTTAAAGATAAATGCTTCTCTTCCTCAATGTCCAGACATAAATGAAGATATTCCTCACGTGTGTGAATAAAGTTTATAATCCAAACATGCGGCAAAAAGTCTTTAAATCTGATCAAACTTTACGCTTTGCTTGTTATGGTTGAACAGCTCGTGTCTTCATTACCATGTCAACAGCTGTGGGCGTGACCAAATTAAAGATAATGAAGTCAGCCCCAGGAAAAACGGTACACTCTTTACTACAATGCAGATTACATAAACAGGCAATATTTGTTTTCGATTATATTTAGCTTGTTTAAAAGTAGACATTTCAGGCTTTCTTTGGATGTGTGTATCATGCTTGTGTGACGAGTAATCGCGGAGTTTCAATTGATTTTTGTAACGTGTTTTGAGAGACAGCTGGCGGTGACAGAAATGTCTGGATGCACACCCTGTTTATTTTCTTTATTTGACAAAAACACAAAGATCTGTTGTTATTGTGAATGAACACATATTAAAGAAGCCCCTTTACCGTTTCAAATGATGTCAAACACGTAAGTGTATGATTATTAATGATGGAGTATTTTAAGTTGATTCTGCCATGATAAGGAAAAAACACGTCAAAACGCGGCCCCGCGTTTTTGGACCCCAGGGGGTTAAACAAAATTTAATATGTAACTGTTAATATAGTGATTTGCAATTTTTTTTACATTCAACGTTGTAACCATACATTTGAATTGAACATAATTTTATGTTACTATGCCTTAAAGAAAGTGTTAGGTGTAATGTGTTACAATTAATTATTATTTATATTTTTATTATTTATACTATTAATAATTACATGTAGAATTAAATGCTACAACAATTTAATATTAAAGTTTAACTGTAATTGACTTTTAGATGTGTGGGTACTCAGGTTTTTATGCATAGTTTTTATAGTAGTTTGGACTCCACAATGAAATAGAAATCTTAACCACGTACATTGCTTATAAAAATGATATACATACTAAATCATGTTTACTTGAAAATTTTAAAATGCAGAAAGGTTTGTGTGAGTGTTAGGGTTATATGGTAAAATTTATAGTTTGTACATTGTAAGTCATTATGTACATGGAATGACAATCAGAGTTGCCAAGTTCGCTTATAATACACGACTTTGGGCTTCTTATTTTGGCAAGTGGGTTGCGTTTTTTTTTTTGGGGGGGGGCTAATTTAAAGAAATGAGGTTGCTTGTTAGGAAAATCGGTTTTCTTTACGTTTTTTCAATATCCAATACATTGACACTGTCTGCTCACAGCTAATATACAATAAGTGTTGTGAAGTAATTTGTAAAAACATCCCACCGAATGCACCCCCTTCTCCCCCTCATTGGAGAAAAGTCATGTTCACTGTGCAGGCACGCGCGCTCTTGAGAGCCATGGATTTAGTGAGAGCCGTCGGAACACAAAACAGGATAATCTATTCAGTTGCCTACAACAATGCCCGCCTACCGCCCATCTGATTTGTTGGGAGTCACAAGTCCGGCCAATCAGCGCAGGAGGCTGAAGACACAGCCGAAAGCACTTGCTAATTCAAGCTGCTTTGCAATGATTTCGCTCTGCGAGTTGACACTGCAATACAAGAGTTTAGCACGCGTTTCAGGCAGTTGACCGAGCTGGCATTTGCACGTCATTGTAAGTCATGTCATTTTAAAAATACAAGCCATTTTAACACTCTGGCGCCGCAAACTCTTTATTTTTCAATCACTCCGCAAAGAGACTTGATTACGTCCAAAATCAGCAAAGTAATCTATCCTAAATAAGGATTGTACTGTTTGCAATCGCGTATTTTATAAGAATACCAAAAAGCACGTCGAGTTTCCTGACTCTTGGGTTTGTGTATGTGCGTTCTCGTCACGTGAAATTTTTGACGGCAGACAAAGAAAACACTCGCGTCTGGAGATACTGACACACATACGCAAGTAAATAAGGATTTAGATGTCATGTTTGGTGCATTCGGATGAAACAACAAGGAATGGAGAGACTGGATGGTGAATTGCGTATCCATTGACTGCAGGAGGCACGAGTTATGCATATGGATGTTTTTCTGCTCGTTCACTTCAATCGCGCGGGGCGATCTCATCTCATTACAGATAAACAGGTAACAAGAGAAAGACGGTACTTCTCCTCCTTCTCATACAGTTTACATTGAATGACAATATCTGTTTTCGATCTCACTTACATCATTTAAAAGCTGACATTCCAAGCATTATGTAGACATGTATCTTTTGTTTCTATGACAAGTATTCGTTAAGTTACAGTAAATTTTTCTGACGTGTTTCTGAAAGGACTTCACTGAGGGAGAGAGAACAAAACGCGCATCATGTTTATTTTCTTAATTTTGCGAAAAGCACAACATTCTGTTTTTATTGGGAGTGGACAGAAAAAATAGACAGTTTAACATTTTAAATGATGTATAAATCATATCTGTATGTCCAAAATCAGCAGAGTAAGTCTCTTTGCGGAGTGAATGAAAAATAAAGAGTTTGCGGCGCCTGCGGCGCAGTCGACCCCAGAGTGTTAAGGTGTGTTTTCATCGATCGGATCACAAGTGGACGAGAGAAACACATCACGTTTACACCTGGTATTTAAATCCGTCTCTTTTGTCCACTTTCGACTGCTTCTGTCCTGAATACTGTGAGGGGGTGGTCCGTGAGACGGTGGGCGAGTCTCTCTGCTGTCATTCAAAAGCGAGCGGGAGTAATTATGAGTTTATATGAACGCGAACTAATATTATGTCGGAGTCCGCTGCTTGTTTAGCAAGTAAACATGCTGCACAGTGTATTTTACATGTATATGTTGGACCATTCTCTGAATTTTTAGTGCAAATGATGAAAAAGGATCACATGTTTGCAAAACTAAACTACGGAGATCACCCGCAGTAGTTTTATCAATGAAAGGCTGAAAAAAGCGCTGTTCACCGTCTGTTCATGCCAGAAGTCAAAAAAGACGTAAAACTTGTGTTTAGCACCTCAAATTAGATAAATGGGCGGAGGGAAGGCGGTCGCGTGTGGCTGTTTGAACACATTCAACCACATGTGCGTTTACACAAGCAAAAGCAATCCGATCAAAAGGGGTTTCGACTACCTCTGAATGTGGTTGAAAGTGTTTGAAAGTGGACAAGCTCCACTTGTGATCCGATCGATGAAAACGCATGTTAATGCCAAGTGTAAACAGCCTCTAAATCCTTATTTACTTGCGTATGTGTGTCAGTATCTCCAGACAAGAGTGTTTTCTTTGTCTTCCGTCAAACAGTTCACGTAATGCGCACATACACAAACACACGAGTCAGGAAACTCAACACACTTTTTGGTATTCTTATAAAATACGCAATTTCAAACAGTACAATCCTTATTTAGTTGCGTCTAAGCTTATATCTTCGCACAGCAAGTTTATTAACCCCCTGGGGTCCAAAAACGCGGCGCCGCATTTGACGTGTTTTTTCCTTATCATGGCAGAATCAACTTAAAATACTCCATCATTAATAATCATACACTTACGTGTTTGACATCATATGAAACAGTAAAGGGTCTTCTTTAATATGTGTTCATTCACAATAACAACAGATCTTTGTGTTTTTGTCAAATAAAGAAAATAAACTGGGTGTGCATTCAGACATTTCTGTCTCCGCCAGCTGTCTCTCAAAACACGTTACAAAAATCTATTGAAACTCCGTGAATACTCGTCACACAAGCATGATACACATATCCAAAGAAAGCCTGAACTTTTAAACAAGCTAAATGCAATCGAAAACAAATAATGCTTGTTTATGTAATCTGCATTGAAGTAAAGAGAGTACCATTTTTCCTGGCTGACTTCATTATCTTTAATTCGGTCACGCCCACAGCTGTTGACATGGTAATGAAGACACGAGCTGTTCAACCATAACAAGCAAAGTGTAAAGTTTGATCAGATTTAAAGACTCAGGGTTCCCACGCGTCCTGGAAAACCTGGAAAACCTGGAAAATGAAAGACCAATTTTCCAGTACTGGAAAACACATAAAAAATGGGGGGAAACGTCAAATGTCCTGGAAACGCTTGCGTTGTCCTGGAAAATTATTTTCCCTCCTGGTAGGATGAATGCAAACGGGTTAAAAATGTTATGCATGAATGTCTGTTTTGACCTGCCTTTAACGTGTAATATTGGGCTGGAGCGCTTGTCTGCTTTCATTTCCGCATGTAGCCAGCACACCGCCCCACGTGACACAAACCTGCCAATGTACGCGTTTGCGTAGCAAGTGCGCAATTTGACGACATACGCTGGTAGGACTTGCCCCTCTAAACTACGGACATGTGAGTTCTGTGGCAAATATGCACGTACGGTACTCCTGTCTGACAACACGATTCAGCAGCGTGGTGAAGCAGTTTCAGCTAATCATTGTAGAAAAGCAGAGAATAACAAGTCTACTGAACCTACAACGTAACATTCCCGTCCCTCTCCTCCTCCCCTCTGCCTCAGCACCGCTCTACTCAATGGCACTGCTCTGCCTCACTCTCTGTACCCCGTTCCCCATTTGCTGCAGTTGGGCTTAAAAAGGTAATGTGTGTGTGTGTGTGTGTGTGCGCGCGTGCGTGCGTGCGCGTGCGTACGTGTGTGTGTGTACGTGTGTGTGTACCTGCCAGCTTTTGGTAAATGTGAACCGTTACACGTAAGGATTCACTGTGAAAGCATTCGAGTCGAAGTCTAAGGGGCTGTCCACACGGAGACGCGAATCACTGTATACGCATAAATTTGTTATCGTATTGGCGTTTCATCCACACGGATCCGGCGATTTCAGAGAGTGAAACCGCTATTTTTTGAAACCTGGTCCTAAAGTGGATAAATCTGAAACCGACACCCTTGCGGTTTCGTCTGTACAGCCAATCCGTATATTTTGTGAAGCGAAAACGTCATCACATCACGTGTCGGAAGCGTCACACGTAACAGCAACAACAATAACGGCGGACTATGTGATTGTGTTCGTGCTACAGAAGCAACTAAAGCCTACTAGCTTTATTACAGCAAAATCTATTGCTTCTATGCAATTGTGGTGACCAACAAGCGATAATGGACAACACCATACGTTGGTTATGCGCATGCTCAAAGTCTTCTTCTCCGTGTATAGTGTATATCTGTAGCAGAATTACAGCGCCCCATACTGGTCCGGCATATATACTACACCGGTTTCAGTCGGTTTCAGTGGTTTCGTGTTTACGGATTATTTTTTTAGAGCAAGGGAAAAAAATGATCGGATAGGGAATGCACCGGCTTCGTGTGGATATAGCCTAAGTGAAAAAATAATGTGTTGTGTACAGTAAGTATAATACATAAAATATAGGGGTGTGACGAGATCTCGTGCGATTAAATATGTATCGCGAAATTAATTATGTCACGAGATTTCTCGGGGAGGTCAACTGCTGGCCGTTTCTTATACAAAATGCTGCATCCAGAGGTTGCATTTGTAGACTGCATACGTCATAAATTAAATGCATTATATTCTGTCTTTTACTGCGTTTGCTTTTTAAATCTTGCTCAATAATAACAGTGACTGTATAATTTCTACTGTAAAGAATTGGACTAATATTAAAGATTTAAATGGATTTAAACGTTGTTTGGCTAAAAGCATCCATTTAAAATTAAAGTAACTGAAGTGGGTAATTTACCGCCCCCTGTAGGCATTTGTTATAGTACATATAGTACATAGTAAGTTTTTTTAGGCTATATAAATGTGTTTACTAGTTTTGATACTTTATTTGGACTAATTATTATTGCATTGTCATTATTATGTAATGTTAAAGGTTATTATTTTATTACCAAAAATATCAAATTACTTCATTATCAATTAGCAAAATAATTGTTAGGGACAGTCCTAGATTAGTTAAAACATTTCAAAATAATGTGATTTCAGTTTCCCATTCATTTATTTTATCATTGAGAATTTCTTAAAAATAAAGTGACATTGCTTTGTTTTATATTGACCTTTTTGCACCGCAGTATAGGATTTGAGTTTGATATTTATAGTTTTGATTTATTTTTGCAGTGATTTTCATTTTTACTTGAAGAATGCAGGGGCCCGTACCATGAAAATGGTTAAACAAACTCAGGGTTACAGGATTAGTTTCAGGTTGACAAAACCAAGCCAATGTGCAGGCCTTGTTGGTAAAAGCTATTTTCATGGTACCCAAAACCCAGGATTTGCACAAACTAATCCTAAACAAAGCTGGCTAACCAACTAAACCAGCTTCATGGTATAGGCCCCAGGTGTCAGATGCACTAAGTCAACTGTAAGTAAACAGTAAACAGATAAAGTAAAGGAAATTGTTTTGGTGATTTATTGAACATAAAATATTTTGTTGAGAAAGTACAAGAGAGACAGACTGAGATGAATAAACATTTTAAGCAATCTGGTTAAATGTACAAAATATAAGGTACAATTGTAGAAAATAGCAAAGCTTCTCCAAAGCTTGGGATATATGATATACTTCAGATCCATTTCATACACCAGTAGGCTAAATGGATTTTGCATTTAAACACATTTAGCTTTACAAAAGGTCTATCCATTTCAGCAATATAATTGACAAAACAGTTACAAAGATAGGATAAATCGAAATAATTTAGAGTCAAAAACACATAACTCATCAGTTTATGCTATACCAGATGCGTAATGTGCCTTGGTGCGAGCAGATGCAATTAATTTAGAAGTCCGATAATAGTTAATATTTTCTAACGTTAGTGACTGATTGCGAATACAGCTTGACTGTGAGAGTTTGGATTTTTAAACTGATATCAGCAATGATGATATGATACTATCACTACTACCCAGCCTTAGTTGTGATAACTTGACTCACACTGTAGCAGCTGAAAATGTCCTGGAAACGTCCTGGAAAATCTTTTCAAGAAAAGAGTGGGAACCCTGAGACTTTATCGATTGTTTGGATGATAAACTTTACACACACGTGAGAAATATTTTCATTTATATCTGGACATTGAGGAAGAGAAGCATTTATCTTTAACGTTACCTTAGAAGAACAATGGAGGACGCACTGGAGCTGGATTAGAAGTAAGTAACGTTAACAGTTAATTTATACCATTTATATTTGCTATCATGTCAGGGAACTACACTAACCTTTTCCACTGGTGGCACTTGCGCTACCAACTTTTTCAGTTACTGGCGCAAAATATGATTTGGTAGCACATATTTTTTTCAAGTTATATTAAGGCGCTCTGGATAATAATGAACAATAATGAAACTGTATTGCATACAGATATGCTTTTTATTTTACTTGCCATCTTTTAAACCACATGCCGCCTTGTTTTCTTAAACGTTGCAGTGTTTCCTTCCCACAGATCTGAAATTTACTTGGTGGTGGTAACCGGTAAAAAGGGCAATCATTACCCACTGACAAATAATGGTCTACTATACATATGACGAAGAACTAATAATGTGTGACACAACACAATACTTTGATTTATTGAAAATTAATATTAATTTCACATTATATTTCATTAATCTAAACACTCCAAACTTTCTTTGCCATTAACAAAGCTGACACTGTTTGTTAAAGCACCACGAAAACACTTACTGTTTTTGCACTGATATTAGGCTTGCCGCGATAGTCGGTGAAACGGTGATAACCGGTGCTTCAGCCTCTCACCGGTTAGATCACTTGCCCACCGCGACACCGTCTTTCACCGTCGTTTTGATATTTTCGTGTAATTTAATCATTTTGTTTCGTTAGAGAGCAAACTGAATGTGTCTGGTGCCTGAATTAAGCGGAGCTGAACGCGCTTCACGTCACAAAGCAGCAGGTGTCAAATTTCATTTATTCCTGTCAGAGTTTGCGAGGCAAGTTGACTGACCAGACGAAGGCAGAAGCCGCGTGCTTACTCGTTTTTTTATAATATACATATATGATGTTTAATATAAGCGAGATCGTTTTGTTGTTGTGTTTCTCATCAAGAAAAATAATAAACCCATCATTCAAGCAGCGCTTTATGGAGAAGTAGCCGGTTGCTCTGCTTGGGACTGGCTGGTTCTTTGAGAATTACCTGCGCACATTGACTCAAGCACTTAAATAAATCAGCTGTTGGACTCGCATTGCACGCAAATGCATACGCAATTTAACGTAGCGTACGCAAGCACTGCATTTAAACAGTTGCATAATTCAACAGTGAAAGTAAAATGTGCATGTCTGCATGCGCATTTATAAGCCCCTCCCACACGGTGACACCGGTATCACCGGGTTTGTGACGCGCTGATTAACCGGTGGGAAAATTACGTCACCGCGGCAACCCTAACTGATATATGAAGCAATTAGACCCCTTTTATCAAACTCAATATAATACAATACTATGTATAGTATATTAATAGACATTGCAGGTCTATAGATTATAAATGTGACTGATGTTATGACTGATGTTATAATGGTAATAATTTCTATTAAATAGGCACTTTTACTGCTTCTGCTCTATTTTTCTATTTCTCTCTTGCCGATTTAAAAAGCTTAATCCACTTATTATTTCAATAATATTATTCCACTTATTTTATTTTCAAATCTACTTGCTGTCCCGGTGACAAACTTTACATTGCTTTGCTCGTTTAGTGCAATGGGCTTGACATTAGCACTGCTTTTTTGCTACAATCTGTGCAAACTTAATATGGATATGGTTTTAGAAAATATATGGTTTATTAATAATAAGATTATTAAAAAGATGTGAGAAAGAAAATGCAGCGCGTGGTCGTAACAAGAACCATCGCCATAGAAACCGAAGGCACGCTAAACTGCACTCGAGCTTTAGCGCGGTAGCGCTCATGGCCGTTTTCCGATCGACTCGGGTTATAAACTCAATATTAATCAGACTTGGGGCCCAAAGTAATTAAACTAGGACCTAAACGGACCCGACAGACCATTTAAAATATAAACCCGGAACCATACGGGTCCCGCGTCCTCAGTGAAGAAAGACCTCTGCTCAAGTTCAGAAACATGGAAGACACTGCGCTTGCGTCGCACCCAATTCATTGAGAAACAGCTGAGCACGCAAACGCACACTGATGGGGAGAGACACGACGTGCTTTCACGCAAAATGAAGCCAACGTGTTGATGGCTCAGAGCACGTTATAAAACGTATTCTTAAAATCCACATTTATGTTTTAATAAATGCTCATAGTAAATCATAGCATATTGTCAAAAACATCAGGTAGCACATTTGCGACCCATTAAAAATTAGGGTCGCAACGGCAGTTCAAAAGGTCGCATATGCGAGTACGAGTGACCTCCCGTAATGGCGGATATCTGTTACATGTTGTACAGTGTTAAGACACAGTTATTCACTTTTGTATCCTTCATGGCATCTTTGAGAAATGCTGCACTGCGGGATTTGCTGTAAAATGATTACATATTGTTTACATGCAAGGTAATTCCATACATTGCGGTTTACACGCGACACCGTTTTTATGAGCGCTGCATTACACGGAGACGCAAGCTCGTGCACATGCGATCTGTTTTTAAAGTTCATATGCGCTTACAGAAACACGTTTAAAACAAAAGCTAGACAAAAAGGGGATGGGCATCTGAAAACAGTCACCTGAAAACAGCTTTTTATATAACTAATCTCTGCAGATGTTTATCTGAGATTTAGTTTATGTACAAGATAGTTTATATGAATGTAGTATCAGTGATATTTACCCATCAGTTATACATGTAAGGGTATTTCTGTGGACAATTTATGCTAACAGCTGTTTATAACTCTCTTAGAGGTCTGCATCTCTCTCATCAGTACAAAACTATGAAGTGGAAAAACACTTTTTGGACATAAAGCTATATGGTAACATGAGCCACATGAAGTTTACAGCTCTGTTGTGTATTAGTTTTTTTAGTTTATACAAAGTTTTTGAATAGGGTTTGTTTCCAAATAAACTGAAAATGTCCTACTGACCATCAATTCTATTTTGATTATATTGTTAACTTAAAGGCGGAGTCCACGATGTTTGAAAAACGCTTTGGAAAAGGAGACAGGCCGACTACCAAAACACACTTATAGCCAATCAGCAGTAAGGAGCGTGTCTACTAACCTACATCCTTGCCGGGTTGCGTATGTGTGGGGCGGGTCTATCAACAGAAGGTCCCGATTCTATTGGGGTAGGGGCATGTTTGTTTAGGTGATTTCAAATATCAACATTGGCTTTCAAACATCGTGGACTCCGCCTTTAATAAACCTCAAACAAACATGTATACATTTGTCCTCATATTCTTTACTGTAGTTCATTCTCACATTCCTGCCTCATTATGCAGCTCATTATGCAAGCTTTTGTTTGACAAAAGATTACAATTTCTAAATCAATACATTGTTTTATGTGAAAAAGTAGGCATGGTGATTGTCACATAATTTTAAAGAAAAAACTCTAGACTACTAGATTCTGTTTAGGAAAGTCTTGTTAAAACATGTTTAGTATGGGTTTTGTGGACTTATATCAGTGACTTAAAAATTTTGCTTTTTTAAAAACCACGCATAAACATTTTTCTCTCAAAAATACAAACATGTACATACATGTAGCTCATATAATATTTTAGCCCAGTTTGTGCTGAACGCAGTGGTATGAGTCACTTGCCATCATTATGTTTTAAAGCAACTGAAAAAAGACCAAATGTAAGAGCATGTCAGAACCTCTGACAGTGTCCCAAAATGGTCGGACCCCAGAGGGTTAACACTCTGGGGTCGGCTGCGGCGCGGGCGCCGCCAACTCTTTCTTTTTCAATCACTCCGTAAAGAGACTTAGATAACTCTGCTGATTTTGTACATACAGATATGATTTATACATCATTTAAAACGTTAAAGTGTCTAGTTTTTTTTCTGTCCACTCCCAATAAAAACAGAATGTTGTGCTTTTCGCAAAATTAAGAAAATAAACATGATGCGCGTTTTGTTCTCTCTCCCTCAGTGAAGTCATTTCAGAAACACGTCAGAAAATTAACTGTAACTTCACGAATACATGTTATATAAACAAAGGATAAATGTCTACATAATGCTTGGAATGTCAGCTTTTAAATGATGTAAGTGAAATCGAAAACATATATTGTCATTCGGTGTAAACTGTATGAAAAGTAGGAGAGGGACCGTCTTTCTAATGTTACCTGATTATCTGTAATGAGAAGAGATCGCCACGCCCCCGCGCCATTGAAGTGAATGAGCAGAGACATCCATATGCATAACTTGTGCCTCCTGCAGTCAATGGATATGCAATCCACAACCAAGTCTCTCCATTCCTTGTTGTTTCATCCGATTGCACCAAAACATGACATCTAAATCCTTATTTACTTGCGTATGTGTGTCAGTATCTCCAGACGCGAGTGTTTTCTTTGTTCTTCCGTCAAACATTTCACGCGAGGGGAACACACATAAACAAACACACGAGTCAAGAAACGCGACGCGGTTTTTGGTATTCTTATAAAATACGCGATTTCAAACAGTACAATCCTTATTTACTTGCGTATGTGTGTCACTATCTCCAGACGCGAGTGTTTTCTTTGTCTTCCGTCAAACAGTTCACGCGATGGGAAACGCATACACAAACACGCGAGTCAGGAAATCGACGCGGTTTTTGGTATTCTTATAAAATACGCGACTGCAAACACAATCCTTATTTAGTTGCATCTAAGCATATATCTCCGCACAGCACGTTTATTAAACACAGGATCACTCGCATGTGCACACATAAGTTACTGCTTTCATGAGCAACACGTGATGTAATGGCGGCGGCTGTAAACAAACATTGAGCAAGTTTATAGTGCAAGTTTATCATGCTTGTCCCTTGTTGTGTTTCTACTATAATGATATAATGATTACAAAAACACAACTAAAAGTCCAAACAACGATAGGCAGTTGTTCTTTTGAGCTTTTTGCTCCACACAAACCCTGTGTTCACTTTACCATGATTAGGCTATATGGTTTTTAAAAGGTAACTTATACTTGTGAAATTAATATCTATATCTATCTATCTATCTATCTATATAATGAGTGTGTATTTACATTTAAATTGAAAAGTAAACCATATCATTGGTAAACCATATCAGTAAACGTAAACCATAAAAGTAAACCATATCATGGTTTTACTACAGAGAATGTTACATTCCTGTTGAACATCCCCACAAGGCTCATTATGTGGCTCATTTGCAACCCTTTTGTCTCTCAGCTGTCAATCACTGATTATTCAGGAGCTTTCCCGCCTACACGCATAGAGCCTTTCCACAGCAAAAGTGTCTTAGAAATTGTAAATCAATATCTTGCTTTATGTTATTGAGTAGGCCGAATGATTTTCACATCATTTTGAAGAAAAAACTCTAGACTACTAGATCCTGTTTTGGAAAGTCTTGGGAAAACATGTTTAGAATTAGTTTTGTGGACTTATATCAGTGACTTAAAATTTTTGCTTTTTCAAAAACCACGCATAAACATTTTTCTCTCAAAAATACAAACATGTACATACATGTTGATTATATGATATTGTAGCCCAGTTTGTGCTGAACGCAGTGTTATGAGACTTTTGCCATTAATATGTTTTTAAGCAACTGAAAAAAGCAGAAATGTCAGTGCATGTCAAAACTTCCCCAGGGCCCTAAAAACCCCTTAGACCCCAGAGGGTTAAACACAGGATCACTCGCATGTGCACACATACTGCTTTCATGATCAACACGTGAGGTAATGGCGGAGGCGGCTGTAAACAAACATTGATAAGTTTATCATGCTTGTCCCTTGTTGTGTTTCTACTATAATGATTACAAAAACATAAACAAGAGTCCAGACAACGATAGGCAGTTCTTTTTTTTTCAGCTTTTTACTGCACAAAAGTAAACCTCTCACTGGCCAACCAAACACTAAATGATGTTTTATTAACAAAGTTCGGGAGGAACACGGTCAAATAATCAACCTAATCATCTTAACTACAACCAGCTGTCGACAATAAGCAATCATGTGTTCACCTGATCGGCATCAACAGAAACCTATATAGACTGGAAATCAACTCACCCTCATTCCTTGATAGTTTCAGCATAAATTGGACATTGCTTAAACTTAAGATAAACACCAACCAACACCAACATCTTCTCTAAGAAGTTCCACAATCTTCACATCTCTCTCCAACCAACTCTTCCATCTACAAAATACACAAACTAAACAAGGAAAGATCACAAGCTACATCTCAAAAGGTTTTCCATCCTCGCAAGAGCGCTGTCGTCAGACCGCACCAGCAGACCTTCAACCTGTCCAGGTTGTGATCCAGATTCTGCCGTCAAGCCTCAATCATCTTTTCACTCCAAAGCAGCCTGCCATGCACTGCACGATGCAACATATCCCAGCGATACAGGTTTCCCATCCAGCTCAAGCATGTTTCCACCAGCGGCCTTATAGCCCTGCCTTCACAAGCCTTTCCATCTAATTTCTAACCCTTTCCCCTGTCTGTGCCCTGCGACTCCACCATCGGGCTCGAACACGAAGCTGCCTCCGCTAGCAGCGCATGCCCAGACGCCCCTACATTTTCCCTCTTGTTTTTCGTATAATTATAAATCAAACGGGTATGAGCTACATACACAGCACACATTTATTTGTAACTTACATCATGTTGCAAGTTCTCCAAGAAATAACTTCAAAGCCACATGCACACTACACTGGCAGTGGAAACAGCTCCTGTTATCCAACAGCTACATTAATTTATTTCCATACTAGGAAACGTGATCGTTTTACATAAGGAACAAAACCCGAGCCTATAATGATTCCTGCCCTGCTGAACCACCATATCGTGCATAGATGGAGAGGCCAGCCGGCTTGTCATGACTATTTCACAAAAAAATCCCAACTTTGTCGCACATCCATCGCTTGAACTATGTTGGCTCAACAATAAAGTAAATGATGTCAAGACAAATTAATCCGTTCAGATCGATTTAATTTAATCTTATTGCTGTAAACTACATACATCACATCTAAAGACTGCTTTTGTTGTCATGTTTTAGTTCTCTGCTTCATTCGCAAGTTTCCTTCTACGTCACTCATTCCAGGGATTCCCCATGGTCTTAAAGGTTGTAGTTCTGCGCAGTTTTCCAAAAACAGCGCTTCAATTTTGTTTACACCCTAAAAGACATGAAACAGACTTTGTATTTAGATTACGGTTAAAGAAGGCACTGCATGCTGCTTTCTTATTTTGTTTAAAAGCATGATCTACCCAAGTCTACATATACATATACTAACTAGGAACTATACTTCTAACCGCAGACGTCCAACTGATATTTGGACATTTAATGCAGCTGATAAATAATGTCACTGAGCCTGACTAAACTTAAGAGCACTTTATTTGAGATCTTTTCAAATAAAAGATCATGTCATTTAATTCAACATGGATGAAAGTGCCATTTTAAATCAATTATTTATTGATAAATAATGCTTTATTAAAGAAGCGGATTTTGTTTGTAACCTATTGCCATCAATTATAGTTCTTAGAAATAAAATAGGAATCGGACAAAACCTGTATCGGCATGTCACAATTAAAGTAAAACCGAAATTCTTAATTGGCCAAGGAAATTGGAATCAGCGCATCTTCACTTGAAACCCCCACCTCAAATGCCTCTTTAGATACCATCCTCCAAGCTGTATCCCCCAGAACCCTATAAACCTACCTAACCCCTTGAAAGAGCTTCAAGACTTTCTACTCTTCTTACAACCTGTTTTTCCTGATTTTGTCCCTACTCACCATCTCATTCATATCCTACCTCAATCAACACAAGAACCTCAAAGCCAGCTCCATTAAAGGATACCTAAGTGGAATCCAAATTTTTCCACAAACTTATTTTTCGGCTCACCCTCTCCAGTAATAGCTAGCATACAGACATCCACGCTCGTTAGGAGTCCAAAGAACCCACCCGTCCTGATGCAAGACAGCCAGTAACCTTAGAAATACTCACCATATGGATCTCCACCCTCTGTCGATGTTACCACTCCACTAACACCGCCCTCATACTCTACGCAATGTTCATTCTGGCCATCACTTGCAACTTCAATCCAAATAATCACCCAACAGTTTCAGATGTTTTCAGATACGGTTCCAAAACACCTTAAATCTGTCCTACTCCTATCTGGCTTCCCACAGGGCTTGACATTAACTTTTTGAGAAACTTGTCCATGCACAAAAATCACTTGTCCGGGTAAAGATTTATAATATCATTTATTTTTTGTGTTTTGCTAATGCGGAATTCAAACAAACCATTGAAAGCATCCAAACACTATCAATATTAATACAATTCAGTTGAAACAGTAGAAACGAATGTAGAAGAAGAAGTTGAAAGAAACAGTAGAAGGATTTCCAGTATTTCATAGTATAGTATAATACAAAGTAATACTTTGCACGCTGATGTGCACAGTGTATCATCAGAGGTAGTGGTGACTCTTGGTGTAATAAATTAAACTATCTGACCTTTATGCAGGCTCTATGCAAGTCATATTGGCAACATAACTAGAACACTATTCATCCTCTGTATCTTCGGGCCGACGCCTTGATTCCCAGGGGTTAAATCCTGGGCGCCGCTGCCTTTGGCTGCAGGTCCACCACCAATCCAGCATCAAAGTCTTGCAACTTTGGGCCCTCTTTTGACAGAAATAGCAGCCTATGAAGCTGGACTGAGTTGAGGCTAGTCCTCCAGTCAGACTTGACGCATTTCATAGCTGAGAACCCTCTCTCACACACAGCTGTGCTGACTGGCAGGACCAAGTAAATTTTCAGGAGTGTCACCAAACTCCTGAACCGTTCACATCTCTCATCTGAAAAGACAGTAAAATATAAGGTTATATTTTATCTGTCTTCTTTCATTCTGATGACAGCAACCGTACTGAATGGCACTACATTTCCTTGTCTGTCTTATACTGTTTAAAAATACCTTAACTGTTGACACTACCCTGCCACCAGGAGGTGGTAGATATGGAAAAATTATATGGATATGGCTATTGAGAATGAACCCCTACAGTTTTTGTGACAAATTTTTACAGTAGTACACACAACTGACTTCAGAATATTTAAGAATGTGTCCCTCATTGGAACAGCTGTTCTTCCCTGAGCAAAGACCTTGTAGTCTTGAAAGTTGGACATGACATCTTCTGTGCTTATGCCCTCCCTACACATGAGGACACTGAAGTGACTAGTCAGTGCCCTCAGATCCTCCTGACCACTCTCCCTGAATTGAGCACTGCCGTCTGACCTATCCCATTTGGGCCAGCAAGAAGGATCAAAGGCCTTACATTTACTGACTGGGCTGCCCCTTTGTAAGTCCCTCAGCTTCTCCTCTAAGTGACAGATGATAGCATCTGTTTGGATCAAAACAATTATTTGAGTTACGTTATTGCCAATACATTAAATTACACAGGACCAATCTATAATGTAAATAACACTACATTTCTCCTTACCAATCACTGCAGCTCGTTCTGCTTCCAAGCTTGGAACTGTATGTTGAACGTGGAACTGCACTCCTCTGTGTTCTCCATTAGTCTTCACTGCCTCGTAGACTTTGGCCATCTGTGGACCCATTTCTGTCTTGAGTGCTGTCAGGTTCCAGTAACATGTCTCCAGGCTTTCAACTGCTTGACACACCGTGTTGTTGTCTTTCTGGAACTCTTTGCTCAAAAGAGCGAGATGATCCAGTGTGTCACACATGAAGTGTAGGAAGATTAAATGGATTATACGACAGCTGGTGATGGTTTGGGGTTCCTTTCCATGCTTGCCATGTCCTCAAAATGGGCCAGGAGGACAGGGTAACTATCACATACAATCTACAAAAAAGAATTCTTATTACATAATATCCATTTGGCATTACTCATTAATAAAATCTGCTGAAAAGCTGTAGTTAATTTAGCACTGACCTTTGTTGCACGATGCACATATGGTAGCCATCGGGCACCTTGGAGGTTGGATGGCTTTAGTACCTTCTCCTCCAGGGCCTCAGCAATCAGGTGAAGCTCCCTGAGAGCCTTAGGGGAGTAGTGGTACTGGTCATATAGGTTCTTTAGTTTATTCTGAAGCTGTACCATGTTGGCATTTTCTTTAATTGCTTTAGTCACACCCAGCTCCAGGCGATGAGCAACACAGTGTATGGAGATGAGGTATGGAATGTCCCTCAGAAGCTGCGCTGCCACCCCATTTCTGCATCCGACATTGACTGCTGCTCCATCGCTGCCAAATCCCACTAGCCGTTCTTTCCAGTCATCAATGCCAGCTTCTCCAAATGCTTTGAATAAAAACACAAAAAGAAAAGTCAGTTGAGCACCACACATTAAATGTAGACATGAAAACACAGATATTACATTGCTAAAACAAACCTCTCTGGATTAAGGTAGTTCCAATCAAATCAGTCCCACTTGTCAATTGTTTTCTGCATTTCAATATCATGACATTTCATGTGAAAACACTGTAAATCTACCATCCAACCATTCCACATTCCCTGCATAGATGGCATCAAGGATCCCAGAAGCATTTCCATGCTTAACAGCTTAAATGGAGAGGAAAGCATTTACTGGACCCTCGTCTGCCATGAAGCGGATATAGACAGCTTCATTTTCAATGGTGCCACCATCAGTTGCCCCATCAATCATGATGGAGAAACGTTTGGCTTTTCTCAACTTTTCCATGAGCTTTTCCCTCTCCACATCATATATGTTACAAATGAAGCTGCAAAGAACAACATTATTCTGTTAACACTTTAAGTACTGTACACAATAAAGCATTGTTTGGCTACTTTATTTGTGTTTATTTTGTCTGTGTGTGACATACCGAGCACATGCTTTGTCTGAATTGTAGCTGTCTGGGAGTGTCCCACCAGTCCTGTTGATGAGCCCAATAAGTTCAGGAAATTGAGGAAAGGGTTGCTCCTGCTTTGCAACGTAATAGGCTGTGTGCATAACGTTTTTCATTTTATTAAAAAAGGCTGGGTCCATTTTTTGTACATTTTGGACTATAGTTGGCACTTCTGCATTAGGACATTTTGCCTTTTCTGCAACAGCACAGTGCTGGTGACGTTTGCTGAGCCCGTGGGACAGCAGTGTGTCATGTCTACAGGCACTTGTCCCTTTGACCAATGAAGATGAGCTGAAATATTATAAAAAAATAATATAGGTAACAATTTAGGTGTTATTAAAAAAATGTATTTGTTAAACATTTACACAATTTCTGCAGAACTAAACACTTTCTATTATGTACTGTTTTGCAGCTTCGTCCCAAGATCCCTTGGTAACATTCAGACCGTGCAGTTAATTTAATGCTCAACACTAAAACAGGGGTTTCATTACTTAAGAGGAATTATTTACTTCGTCATCTTAGTTACATACATTATCAGGGCTTGGAAATAAAGGGACTTGCTAAAGTAGGCAAATGGCTAGTAGAACATAACCTTTCATAATAATTTCAGTAAAAAATTAACTAATTATTATTAATAATTTTATAATAATTTCCAAACTGCAAGACGCAGTGAAATTTTATATACAGTTAACAAACTAACGTTAGCTTGCATTGCTAACGACATTGGCTAACTCAAATTCGGTAGGTTCCCTCAGTATTTGCAAGCTATACCTAGACTTACTGTATAACTACTATATCTAAAATAATTTTGGACAACAACGGACAATGGATTTTGCCACTTTATACCCAGCAGAGGCTGATTTACCAAGGGATACTTTAAAACGTGTAGCTACTTTACATCTGAACATTAGCTAATATTTAACTGCATTTAACCAATACGAATGCTGTTAATGCTTGTTTACAATACATAGCTGTCGATGCTAATTAGCTAACATCACTTACTTGTCAACCAGGTTGGGTTGCCGCCGACAGACGCCACAGAACATTTCTCCGTCTTCATAAATAACCCAGTCGAATTCATCTTTCCATTTGGTTAAAAATTTTCGCTCCCGCTTTAATTCATATGGTGCTTTTTGTTTAAGTTGACATGTTTTCGGGGCTTTTCCTGGCACTTGGCCGGGTTGCGGAGCCTTAACAAACATCGCTCTCCACTCCAGTCTTTTTGCCTCACAGAAAATATGCCGTCCCGCCCCTCTGTGTTCGGCGCGTGCAGCTTGTTTAGTAACAACTGTGAGGTGTGTGTATATAAGTCAGGGCACTGCGCTCTCTGTTCAATATTCTGCTCGGTGTTTGCGCTGCGCGTTCTGCTCTGTCGTTAACAGTACATAATGTTAAGTAACATGCAATTTTATTTTGTTTGAAATTTAACTTGTCTGGTCGGACAACTAATTTTCTCTTACACTTGTCCTTCAAAAAATCCACTTGTCCCGGACAAGCGGACAAGCCTTAATGTCGAGCCCTGCTTCCCAGCAGACCTCTTTTCCAAAACCTACATTCGATCAAATTGTTCCCACATCAGAGAAGCTCAACGAACCTTCATCAGCAGATCCCACCAGCTCCAAGACTATATAAACTATCAGACTTTATCCACTGCCGCAGCAGTGACATTTCTCTGCTCCCACAGGAGCCCCCCCTTTTTTTCCCTGCACTCTACTAACCCCCACTGCTATGGAAGTGGTTTCCCTCTGCTCCTGCAGGAGCCCTCCCTTCCACAATTTCTCCACCACCCACCACCACAGCAGTGATGTTTTCCTCTGCTCTCACATCAAACCGCTCCCACATCAGAGAAACCCAACAAACCCTCATCAGCGGATCCCACCAGCTCCAGGACAACACAAGCTATAAAACTCTCCACTGCCACAACATTGATTTTCCCTCTGCTCCCGCAGGAGCCAGCTTTTTACTAAAATCCACTGCCGCAGTAGTGGGGTTTTTACCATCTCCCGCAGCAGATCTGTTCTCCATTGCTGCAGCGGTGTCATTTTCTCTGCTCCCGCAGGAGCCCTGCTTTTACTAATCCCCACTGCAATAGCAGTGATGTTTCCCCTGCTTCCGCAGAAGCCCTACTCTCCACTGCCCAGCAGGGACGTTTCCTCTGCTCCCGCAGGAGCCCTGTTTTCCACCGCCGCAGTGGTGTTGTTTCCTCTGCTTCTGCAGGAGCCTTGCTTTCACTAACCTCCACTGCCATCGCAGTGATGTTTCCCTCGGCTCCGGCAGGAGCCCGTTTCCACTGCCACAGCTGTAATGTCTCCCCTGCCTCCTGCAGATGCCTGTCTCTCCACCGCTGCAGCAATGTTGTTTCCTCTGCTCCGCAGGAGCACCGCTTTCACTAACCTCCACTGCCAGAGCAGTGATGTTTCCTCTACTCCAGCAGGAGCCCTAATTTTCACAATTTCTCAACTGCCACAGCAGTGATGTCTGTACTGCTCTCGCAGGAGCTCTGCCTTTTCACAATCTCCACTGCCACAGCAGTGTCACTTTCCCTGCTCCCGCAGGAGCCCCGCTTTTCACAATCTCTGCACAGCCCTGCTTTTACAAATTTCCCCACTGCCTTAGCAGTGATGTCTCCCCTGCTTCCACAGGAGCCCTGTTTCTCCACTGCCGCAGCGGTGCTGTTTTCTATGCTCTCGCAGGAGCCCTGCTTTTGACAATTTCCAACTGTCACAGCAGTGACATTTTCTATGATCCCGCAGGAGCCCCGTTACCTCCCACTTTATGTTCAGCAATTTTGGGGGGGGACCCACGCAGTTCCCGGCTGCTGTCCGATGCTAGTTTGCGATCTTTTGGGGGATTGTTCTGGGTTTGGGCCTAAGGCTGAGCTCGGAACCCTCTCCCCGCCAGGAACCGCTCCGGCCTCAGGCCATTAACGAGCTCGGAGCCCTCTCCTCGGACAGCACGCAGACCTGCCAACCTTGGAAATTTTTTTTGAGTAGCAACTTACCGCAGCGGCGCGGCGCGAGGTCAGGCACATTTGCTGATCAGTAGTGATTGAGTTCACATGCTTACTTATGACTTATTACTACAACTTATTACTAAGCAAATTGTTCCCACTCACCACCATATCTAGTCTTTCAACATACAAGTAGGCTATGAAGAACTCATTTAATGAAAAAGCAACCTCCAAAAATATGCCTATTAAACAATATGCTTATAGCATATGTCTTAAATACATGGGACATTATAAATAACAAAGAATCAACAAATAGCATGCTATGTCCTTGCTTTATATTCCAGCAGGCACGTTGACATGAACCTCTAATGGGGCACAGCAGGCCTACCACTACTTTTTCTTTAACATACCTAACATGAACAGTATTAAAATGTTTTAATGCATAAATGCCATGTTAGCAAATGTGCATTCTACAGTACTGATGATAATGAGTCTTTTACACAAATTTACAATAACATTACTTAGCTGCTACTACAATAAAAAACATATGTGGATGATCCTTTTGTGTATTTTATCAGCATAGTGTTTAAACCTGCTGAAAAAACAGCATAAACCAGCATACAGCACCAAAACACAACATGGTCTTGGTGGTGCTGGTATGCTGATGATGACCACCAGCTAAACCAGCACCAAATCATCATGAGAATTAAGCTGGTCTATGCTGGTCACCAGCAAACCAGCAACAAAACACAACATATGCTGGTCTTGCTGGTATACTGCTTTTTTTTCAGCAGTGATGCCAACTGTTTATGTAGTGTCCTAAAGTAGATCTAGTGAACTAAACAGTAATGTCATATCTGACTATACAGAACAGTACAAAAACATTGATTTTCTCAGCAATAATGCAAACCTCTATACTTGGTTTTGACTGGCTGAGCATATAGTTCGTTTTACCTCCCTCATCATCTATACTTTCTGCTTCTATTTTCCTGCTCTGCACAAAAAATCTAATGTTCATCGACAGGAGCCAGTAACAGTCGAGTAAGAATAAGATTGATTTAAATTTAGAAACGTACTTTTGTTTTGTCATGTTTTCTCGCGTGCCATCACATCACATGCTCTTCTGAGTGAGCGGCGGCAGAGTGCTACAAAAAGTAAACACAGAGGCTCCGCTCGCGGGCATCGATTTCTGCGTGCTCGCGCCAGTTTGTCTTGTGGGACTGCAACGTGTTTACAAGCGTGAATTACGGTTCATATAGCTCAGTTTTTTTGGCGCGATTAACAATGTAAATGAATATACTGGCAAATAAAGTAAAAACTTAAACTTGAGGCACAACATAGGAGACTGGGTACAACAGATTTACACTGGGGCACGTAACTTACAACAGTAAAAGGCGTCTAGACGCCCCTGGTTGGCAGGCTTATTACAATGGATGCAATTCACAATTCCCATACCCTGCCCATTTACCTTTAAAAACGGTGTTTAGAACCATCCTCCCTTGTAAAACAAGTCACAGTATGAAGATGGACCGGGATGAAAAACAATTTCGTTATTTTCGTTATTCGCTTCGACGGCTCCCCGCTCTCCGCTTTGAAGAGTTTAAAACTAGCGCTATGATTGGTCGACGTCGTCTTTTACCAACAGGTTGCTGCCCAATGCGGTTACACAGATAGACGAGTTGCCTAGTGCGCAAATGCACAGACAGTTTAACTCAAAGCCACCAAAGGCTTTTCGCGTATTTTGAAGTGACAAATCGTAGCAGCGTAGTTTGATGTCTAAATGCGTATCTGTTACGCAAAATGCGTAAAGGTTGGCAGGTCTGCAGCACGCCAAATAAGCATATTAATAATCTGTTCTGAATTATTTGTAAATGCGAACTCGTGAAACCTGTGTTCATTTTTACAATGGCCAAACAGTACCTTTACTATGTTTACTAAGGTTTTTAAAGGTATACTTGTGAAATTAATAGATAATATTTCTATACACACACAGACATTATATATAATATTTTTGTTATAAATTCCCAAGTAAACCTTATCATGGTTTTACTACAGAAAAAGTTATTTCTGTTGAACATTCCTACAAGGCTCATTATGTGGCTTATTATGCAACTCTTTTGTTCCTCAGCTGTCAATCACTGATTATTCCGGAGCTTTCCCGCCTCCACGCATATGGCCTTTCCCAAGCAAATGTGTCTTAGAAATTGTAAATCAATATATTGTTTTATGTGAATGAGCAAGCCGGATGACTTTTACATCATTTTGAAGAAAAAACTCTAGACTACTAGATCCTGTTTTTAAAAGTCTTGGGAAAAAATGTTTAGAATGAGTTTTGTGGACTTATATCAGTGACTTAAAATTTAGCTTTTTCAAAAACCACGCATAAACATTTTTCTCTCAAAAATACAAACATGTACATACATGTTGATCATATAATATTGTAGCCCAGTTTGTGCTGAACGCAGTGTTATGAGACTTTTGCCATTTATGTTTTTAAGCAACTGAAAAAAGCACAAATGTCAGTGCTTGTCAAAACTTCCCCAGGGCAGGGTTGCTGCAGGTTTCAGCAAGTTAAATTTAAGACTTTTTAAGACCTTTTTAAGACCATTATGAGTTAAATTTAAGACCAACGCGACACAATGATCTCATAAAATTCTCAAAACATTATATGTTTTATTTTATTTCTATCATTAATTTTTATTTTTGACAAATAAAATCCACTAATATGGGAAGATCAGTATGGTCAGCTGATGATAAGTGCCTGATAAGACGATAAGTGTTAACATGTTTTACACTTTCCCCACCCATACGTTATATGCATAAATATGCACTATACCGCCATCGCATTTATTCGCCTCTCTTATTACACAATAAATAAATGAAAATGAAATTTACCATTAAAAGGCTGTTCGTGGTTTGTTGTGTGTTGCTAACAAGGCCGTTTCTAAATCCGAAGGCTGTAGCCTTCAGAGGTCGCATTTGTAGGCTGCATACGTCATCAAGATTAGCAGATTAAAGTCAAGGGAGTAAATGTGCATGGAGCAGTGAGGTAAACAAAAGCTTTCAAAGTAAAAACTGTGTAAAACTAAAGTTGACGCGTTGTTGGGGACTCGACGGCCTGACTGTTTAAGTTGATTTTTAATAAAGCAGTGTTGATTTTTTCGCTTCTGGGTCCTCTATGTTTCAGAACCTGGCAAATGCTAAGGTAAGCCATGGGGTAGTTGGTTAAATTAACACATAAAAGATTTTTGCTTATACAAAACTGCATTTAAGGTTTGTTTCTCGCCAAACCTACAGTATACAGTCAGATCACAACACCTGAAATATAGCTTATGGCACGATTTGCATGGATTATAATAGCCTACATTTGTATCCTCTTTAAAAAAAAATGATTAAAAACTGGATTGAAATGCGATCCAGTGACGAGCGAAGTGCGAATCTTTCCTTTTTAGAGGCCCGCCCATCAAACACTTTCTTCCTCAATCACTGATTAGTTCTACAGCATTTTAAATTACTATTTTATTATTTGCGGACAACGCTTTTCGGGAATAAACGGAGGTAAGAAATTTAAGACTTGGGTTAATTAAATTTAAGACCTAGGATGAAAATCTGTCCGTTTTTAAGACTTTTTATAGCCTTAAATTTAACTTTCTGAATTTTAGACTTTTTAAGACCCCGCGGGAACCCTGCAGGGCCCTAAAAATCTTTTAGACCCCAGAGGGTTAAAGCATAAAGAACTTGAGCACTTCCGTCTTGACTCAGTGCGCTCTTATGCACGCGCAAACAGCCGCCTTGTCTCAAGCTGCTCGCAACAAGTAATAGATCAAGTTATTTTTTGCAACTTATTTATTAAACAAATGTTCAGATACACACGCATGTGCTTAAATGCCTATCTTGGCAACAAATATACTTAAGGAATAGGCTGTTGAACCAACTAATTGTGCCAATGATATGGTATTAATGTTATAGTGTTATGAAAACATTTGCAGTCTTTTAAAAAAAACACACAGTGAAGCTATGAAGGCAAGTACATTATCTACACGTATCATATAATACAAATTGTTTAGTTCATCATTATATCAATATGCTAGTTCATCCATTGATGTTGTAGCAATTCATCAAATTATGAATTGCCTCAGTGCAATTATTTGTTTACTTTTTTCTTTCGCCGGGGCGTTTCAAACGCTAAAAACTAGGCGGAGCAAGCAAATTTATGAATGAATAAAAGGCGAGGTCTACGCTACGCACGAAGAGGGGTTTTCACAAGTTATTCAGTATTGGCAAGTGGATTATCAGACTTACCTGAAGAGTACAATTGTTTTACTGGTCGGCGTCCTGTCGCTCTCTGTTGGTCTGCTGTTTGGTGGTGCTAAGTTATAGCCGCCGTGGGCGATCTCATTCTGGCGGATGCCTTACATACTGGCCAAAAGGTTTGGGCCAGAGTTCAGTGCCAGCACGTAAAACTTTTAAATTACTCCTTTGTCTCCTGCTCGTGCTGATACCCTGTGTTTTTGTCACCATTCCCCTTGCACAAACTTTCCCTCACACGATTAATCTAAGCATACACACACAGTTAACGCACACACATTGTTGACAGACACACGCAAACTACTCACGCCAGCATTTTGGGACTGTGTGAAATCTGAGAAATGAATAAAAGGTTCGCCTTTAAATTCATTTACACAAACTAATCAAATAGCAGAGGTTGTGAAAATTATTTTTTTTCTTGTTATGGGTTGTATTATTTAAAGTGTTTTGTTTTATTTTTCATGAGAAATTGTGGGGAATCTGCATGTGTGAAATGTGTGCTACTTTTTTTTTCAAATTCACGCTGACTTGTCTGTTTAGAATGACAAAATTGAAGTTGGGTTGTTTTGATGCTTTATTATTTTTCTTTGCTGTTTAATGTACAAGACATTAGAATTGAGTTATACATTTGAGTTTAGTGTTGTATTGTAAGGAAACCTATTGATTGGTATTTGTTACAAACTTTTATTTTCCTTGTAAGAAATATATTTTTGGAAATTTCATTTCTGTGTGTTTATTAAGCCTTCTTATTTAAAACCTTAAAATTATTATATCTGAATTTTTATTTTTGTGTAAATGGTGGGAAGAAATAAAAAATGTGCTTAACTGACTAATTAGTGACAGGCTAATAATCATCCTGTCTGGCGCCCGAACATAAAGTGAATGTGTATATATATTTTTGATTTGAATTGTTGTTCGGGGCGACCACCACCGTTACAATGTGCAACATGATTAACTGAATAGTTCTACTATTGTATGCAATTATAACATCATCAGAAAATAATTAATATGAAGAGTTTCGTTGCAAAACAAGATAACTCAGTTATCTCTATAAGAAGTGTTCATCAGTTCAAAGCCTTAATCAGGTTTATCTTCTGTAGTTTTGATTTAATTAAGGGAGACAGTGCCGGCCTGAGCCTCTTGGGGGCCCTAAGCAGAATGTGTTTGGGGGCCCCCCTCCCACCACGCGGACACAAATGTCACGCTCTAATGTTACATTATAAATGAATACAGTGAGGTTAAATAATGAAAAAAAAACTATACTCAAATAAAATACTTTATTCTTCGATGTGTCATGTCATATTAACAGGATATGGAATGTTAACATTGGCCAACAAGAAAAACCTCATCTGCTGCATCATCAGCTGTGGAGGCACTGACACTTGATGAAACATCAGGGGCGGGTAGAGTTGGTTGTGCTCCAAAGTACTTCAACAGTGTTCCTGAAAAAAAATAGCGTTGGATAAGTGCATAGTTGATCGAGCAGAATGAGTTTATTTGCTAATTTTTCATTACTTACACAACAAGCAATAAATAAATAAATATGAGGATAGCACTGTTACATCACTACCCACCATATAAATAAGATTGAAGTCTATTTTCATTACAGAAATCTCCCTACCCAACATGGTATTGGTATATATTCTCATAAAGTCCAATACCATCTCTTAACAAAGATCTTAGACAGAGAGCGCATGTGCTTTGCCTATGAAGCTGGTACGTTACTGATGTTGGAACGTTCACTTCAACACATGCTAGCTAGGGGTGTGATGGATCACAAAACTCACGGTTCGGATCACATTATGTTTTTTGAGGCACAGATCTGATCATTTTTAGCAGAATAAGGGGTTGGAAAAACTAATAAAAAATGAGGAAATTACTTACAAACATTTATAAAAAAACAAAGTTGCACATTAAGTAAGGGCTAAAATTAGCATTAGGTACAGAAATCAAATCAAATGAATCATAACACTTTATTGTATGAATTAAATATAATTATTCTTCTTTAGAGCTACAGAAGTGATTTTCTCTTTGTCTTGGAAGGTTTGATTAACATTAATGACACAGACTTAAGTAGGTTAATTAAGGTTACTGTCTCTTTAAGAGAAGCACGGACATGGTTTCTGCCTAAACTATACATAAACCGTCCAAAGACATAAACAAATGTTTTTATTGGAAAAGAGTACTGTGAAGATCATTTTGTTTGTATGTGCCCTGTCAAGAACAGAAAGATTTTATGTTCGTCTCTCCATGTGTGCCCTACTAATGTGCACTTATATGCGGCGCGCTCACACAGACGGCGGAGCATAAAACCGTTATGTTGTTTTCAGTGCTCTATTCCTCAAATATATGTTAATGGACTACAGTATGACACAAAATAGCGTAACTCTCTCTAAAGTTTAAACATCAAGTGTTAGTGTTCTGATCTCTGAAGGGAGCTGGGCTGGACAATTTAAACCGCATGGGCATTGGGCATGCAGAATACTGCTCACTTTAGCGCCTTTTTGTGGGATAAATTGTTTAAAATCACTTGAAATGTTAACTTTTGCAAGCCTTTGAAACACGTGCAAATGATAAACTTTCACTATTTATGCGCATGCGAGCCGAACCGTGGGTCGGTCACGGATTAACGTCGATCTGTCACACCACTAACACAAATTAAACATACTGTATATAATCATGCAAACATACCTTTATCTTGCTCTTTTTTTCTCATCCTCTGTCCTTTTCTTTGTTCTCTTTTCGGCCACAGAGGGATATATCCTTTTTTGTGACATGTCAAATGGCTCATCATTGTTTAGGGTGCGTGACGACGTCGTGCACTTGCACGCCGACGCGCAGGTGGCGCAGGTGTCTATGTTGCGCCTGACTAAAACGCTAGCACTGCAGACACCTAGTTGTCTGCAAATCAAAATTTTCTTGTCTTTAATTATTCATTTATAAATTCGTATTCATTCATTCATCCATTTATATTACCTGTTTAAGTTATTTAATTGTATAAAAAAAATATTTAAAAAAAACGATTGGGGTGGGGGCCCCCTGGTGGCCAGCGGGGCCCTAAGCAGCCGCTTGGTTCGCTTATGCCTCGGGCCGGCCCTGCTAACATTAACCTGTAACATAGGATTCAAATAAACTGGCTGGTGTTTTGCAACAGGTTGCATGTATTGTAACAGGGACGTCGTTAGGCCTATTTTAGGGGGGCTGAAACTACCCCAAAATGTTCCTAAGCCCCCCTAAATGATTATAAGAACAACAGTAACATTTGATTTATCAAAAACCGTATCCTCATTAATATTTAGACTCAACAAATGTTATATGTCCATCTACAAAAAAACATCTGACAAGTCGGACAGAATACGCTAGATGTTGAACGTCAAGTGACCAAACCGGAAAACGGCGATCGCTTCCGGTTGCCTGTATTAGTGATGGGTCGTTCGCGAACGAGCGGCTCTAAGGTTCTTTGTAGCGAACGAGCAGAGCCGAATCTTCAGACCATGCAGGGGAGCCGGCTCTTCTAGGGAGCCGAGCCAGCGCTTGAGCCGAAAGAGCCGAATCAATGGAAAGAGCCGGACTGCCCATCACTAATACACACGCTAGGACGCACGCTAATGGTGAAATAAAGATTGGTAAGTGTCGTGATACGGAGGAGTGAAATTGTAAGTTGTTTTTAATTACCTGCTGGCTGCTTACCTTTAGCTACGTTTTCTTGAGGTAAAGGAATGGGAATATTTTGGTTTGCTATGTCATGAAAAACTTTAGTCTTGCACAAGCAAAATACAAGAAATTGTTAATTTAGCAATCTAATCACAACTCTTTATTCTTTGCCAACAATATAGGCCTAATAATCTTTAAAATAAAATATCTCTAAAATAAAATATCTCTAAAAGAGGCATATTCAACAGTATCAATCCCCATAGAATGTTGTTGTCACTGAAAACTAAATGTCATCATAGGGTCCCTGTTAATGCAATACTGTTGTATCCTTCAATTCATTGAGCAGATGAGATGGATATTAGAAAATATTTTAGGAGAGAGAAAGAGAAGCAGCTGCGGGAGATTGGCAGGCCAGTTGATTCTGGGGGAGCCGGACCCGGTGTGATTGAGGTCAGTAATGGTCTATAGGTCTAAGGGTTGTTTTTCTTTTCTTTTCGTGAATTTCTTATAACAATAAGCATTTGTTGGCAGGTCTAGGCAGTGGCGGCGTTTCACGAAAACCTAGGGTATGGCAAAAATTATTCGTACAAGAAGGCCATTCAAATAACGAACCTATGAAGCCACATTATATCCATTACGTGTAAATACTCCACCAACCTGTACAAAATCATACTATGGTTGCACGGATGTACACTTACTGACAACAATACGGAAGCAATACAATTGAAAAAACAAAAATAGAAATCATGGTTGTTTAAAATGCTTTTCAAATGTTATCATTCTTAACTAAGTGCAACTCCAGCAACAGATAAACTAAATCAAGATATCAAAACATACTGTAACATCCCTTCACAAATCTTATGACAGGCGCCAATAAACACTAAACACAATTAAGACTTTTAATGATGTGATAGAGCACACGTAGTTAACCCAGCCAGCTAACCAACTAAGACTAAAACACTGAATAAAACTCTTAATAAAACAGGGCTAATGCAAAAACAAGTCTTACCTTTTGTCGTTGTGCAGTTTTTATTCCACAAGTCGCCATATTCAAAAACGCGCGCAAATAATTAATACACTTATACTGCGCTACAATTTCCCAGTGTAAGAACATGTTTATTTATCCACAGAGAACAAATCATTTTACTTCTGGAATAATGTATGCAATATGCATTGCACGAGTGTGGGGGAGAACCGTGAGTCTGTTTGAATGTTAAAACAAAAAAAAAGGAGTTTACTTGCGAAAATAAAGATTATAACAACAGCGGTCATCATGAAACCTCCTGCAAGGACTTCAAGCTGCGCTGCAAGCAAGAACGACAGGCTGATGACATCAAAGTACCGCGAGGGTGAAGCGAGAAACCATCGGAAGAGTTTGCTTTCAAACCGCTCTCGCGGCACGTTGATGTCATCCGCATGTCGGTTCCTGTATTATAGCATGAAGTCGAGCACACGTGTAAATGATCCATATTAGTGATGTACCAATGTTCAGATATGTTCTACTGAAAATATTTAAAATGATCTTTAATGAGCATCATCATAGCCTGTTGATTTCTGGTGTTTTGTCTGAATGCTAGGGTATGGCAACTGCCATACCCTGCCATACGCAAACGCCGCCCCTGGGTCTAGGCACTATGCATAACATACACTACATTTTTTTTCATTATATTTAATATGCTAGCTATATTCTAACTAGGCCTGAGACTATTTTAATCATATAATGTGATAAATTAAATATTAAATACGTAGATGTTACCTAAAAGTAGGCTAAAGATGAGTAAATGCCCACACTCTCCACAGATACACATGTGAAACAAAAATGAAAGCAGTCATACAGTACATATTATACAGTAATCATTACTCCAAATCTTTTATTCCTTCCGCCATCAGGTTATTGTATTTATACAGTAGCCACTTTAAAAAGGATCCATATCAATAGCTTACCTGGTAAAATACTGCCTTTTTGTTGTTGATTTATATTATACATTGTATTCATTTGGCAGAATAAATCATCTTTAATTGAGAAATGCTCAAACCTGTGTGTTGTCAAATGTCACTATGACTTTAAAACTCTAGTTCTTGGGTTAAACTGTATGCAAGTCAAACAAAATTGCACTCTGATTGAACCTATCCACCATAGCATTCTGTGTGTGGACAACTTAATATAGAAATTAGATGGAGTATGCTATTACTTTATCATACAGTTACAAAAGCATACAGATAGCATTTAAGTCATTGCTTATAGAATAACTCATCAGGAGCAAAGTCTGGCCTAAATTCCCCCATGCAGCTTTGATGTGTCTTTACATTACAGTAACTTTTATTTAACAGAGTAGAAATGGAAGAGGAGGATATGTCTGTCATGTTTTACTTGTTAACATCTTGGTTTCTTGACTGGTTGTTGACATAATTGTAGCTCAGATGTGAGTGCAAAAATTTTGCAAACACAAGTTACAAATACTCTGTGGGCTGAGCCCCCCCTGTCTTCCAATCCTAGTGACGTCCCTGTATTGTAAAATTTCCAAATCGAATGTTAACGTTAGCAGCTATTTGTGTGTACTATGACATTACTAGGTTATTTCTTTTTTTTCCGTTTTGCAACCCTGTGATGCAAAATGACGAATAAATTACCTAAACATGCACATATGGAAACCACAGAACTTGGTTTTGACGGCTGCTGTTATTTACTGTATGGTTATTATAAACCATGTACAGTCAGTTATCTTTAAGGTTCATTGGCTAGTGGTTTTCCAGTACTGATATTTGCGTTCACTGTTTTTATAAAACAATAATGAAAGTGTTAGTTGAGACAGGTGATTTATTTTGGTGTCCTTAGATTACAGTATTGTTTACAGTGTTATGCAATTGATAACCTGACATGACTTAGCCTATTTTCATAACTGGCCCACTACTTACCTGATCAGCATACTCTTTTTTTAAGTATTAAAATTTGTGTCCTGATTCTGAATGTGAAAATGTCATATATTGTGTTAATGTTTAGATTGTCTTTGATGACTTCTCACCAGTTGACATTTCAGTGGCAGACTGTTCCTGTGTTGCCTGGAAGAGCACCCGACTGAGAGCCCACCCTTCGGGCTGATGGAAAATAAATGTCCCAACGCAAAGAGCTATGTGGACTGAAGCTTCTTGAAAATGCCATGTGTAACAATGAAATTAAGCAGACTCACAGCTACTTCTGGCAGGTGTATGGCCAGCTATCGCTTACAGTGATGCAGTGATGTGATTTTGGTGTTTTTGCAGAGGAGGATTTTTTTCATACAACACATCTACTGAGGGACTGTGAGGTGGCTATAACCATAAGGGAGATTATTTTTATTTTTACATGGATGTTTGAATCACTTATGGCATGTAATTTGAGTAATATGCACTACATTTTTCCTCTTTAACTCTTTCCCCGCCATTGACGAGATATCTCGTCAATTAAGAGAAAACGCTTCCCCGCCAATGACGAGATTTTCCGTCTTTCCGCAATACCGCTATTATCCACCAGGTGGCGCCCTTCCACAACTTTTTTAAACCGGAAGTATTGCCCTATGACAAGCTGCTGCATGTCCGTGTCTGTTTTAAAGATCGCTCTGATTGTGATTTCTATGAAAAGGCCGTCACAAAAATGGAATTATCTCTGCTTTTTGCTCAAAATGTGGTGTTTTTGCACAAACCTACCCATATTCAAAAGCTGATTACAAAAGAACGACTCAAGGTAGGATGTAGGGATGGGACGGTTAGAAAATTTCATATCATGATTATAGTGACCAAAGTTCAATATTATCATGGTTTTCTGAAATTGAGATGGAAATGTTCAAAAGAACTGATACTAGGGGTGTCACGATTCTCCAAATCCTCGATTCGATTACATTTTCGATTCTAAGGACACGATTCGATCCGATTCTCGATTTTTACATATTTTTTATATGGAATATAATTTAGACAAAAATTATATGCCATTATTTATTATTATTATTATTATAATACTTTAACATTAACATGCACATTGCACAACTCGCATGGGGGTTTGTGGGCTTCACTTAACGCGAGAGCTTGTAGAGAGAGGATTGCTTCTTGCACACACAAATCGGGCGGATGACGTGACAAATTTTTTTTTATTATTAAATTCGGTCGACTGCTTGTTATTAGCTGTGTCCTTCTAAGCATGCGACCTCTCTGCCTTTCATAGTGGCAGCCACAGAAGTTCAAGAAGAGAACTGAAATGAGACGGTCTAGCCTTCTGAGGACCCACAATTTGCGTCACCTGCTGCACACGCCCCCAGTAGCACCCACCGCGCCTGTCAGCAGAAAACAGCGGAGACATTTCTGACTTATTAAAATAAATATGTAATCAGATAAATATTAATTTATTTTAGAACATATGACACATTGATGTAGATTAATCTATTCAACAGCATATCAAATAATCAACCTAGAAATATACGCAACATAAACAGAATAATATTAACACAAAACATAACTTATAATACTAAAAAAGTGAGTTTTCTAATAAATACACACTTTTATTTAATAAAGCTTTTAATTGTTTGGGATATCCTCGGCTGTTAAGGATCCATTCGTTGAGGATGCATTTTGACACAGCTCTTATCAACGCCAGCGAAGGAGGAACGTGGCAAACTCAAAAAATGAGAATTAAAAACAAAGGAAATAGAAATGTCAGGGTTGCCTGGAATAAGTTTTACAAAGTGGTAAATCAGGATGACACCAGTGCAGGCTATGTAATTTGTGCGTTTAATTTAGGCTATTTATTTATTTGTTTTTGTCCCATGTGCGCCGATCGGAGACGGAGTTCACTGCTGATATTCTAGAGCTTTCTAGTCTCGCGGCTGTCATCAGCAGCGTCTTGCATCGTCCAGTCAGCGGATGGCGGGCGGGTGCGGTTTTGAAAACTGGTCAGAAACGGTGCGGATGGATGGTGGACGGATGATGAGTTTTGTTATGCGGTTGCGGATGAAATAATAGTCCATCCGCGCATCTCTAACATGGACTTAATGCGCGTGTCTTGGACTCATAGCATCTGAAATAAATCCAGCATCATAAGCAGCTGCGCTTCTCTCTGTCTCACGTGTGCATGCGCTCTCGCATCTGTCCGAAGTCTGAACATAAACTAAAGTAGTAATCCTTATGTATTTGTTCAGTTTTATGCGTTTCATGCAAGCTGAGGCAAACTATCCTTTTGTTTAAAATATAACCCGCTGCATCTTTGCGCCTCCCTCACTATCGCGCACGTGCAGAGAGCTGCGCTCTGTCCAAAGTCAGATCACGTAATCCTGTTTATGATATGCATTTCAAGGAGTTGTAGCAATAACTTACATCCCTCGTGTTTAAAATATGATCGCTTTCTGCTGGACAGATGTTTTTAAAGGCATCTCTGAGAGTTTTTTTTCCTCGCTTGCCAAGCCGACCAGACGTGAAATGGGGGCGTGGCAGCATCGACGATCCCATTTTTTATTTCGAAGTTCGGAGCTGTGACTTAATTTCGATCGATTTCGATTTAAAATCGAAATCGTGACACCCTTAACTGATACACACACTGAAAACATTTTAACAAGTTTTATTTTTGAAAATCAGCAAACAACAAATACAATTAGCAGCTATATGCACTTTTTAAAGCATAAACATTAAATCAGGGGTGTCCAGCCTTTTTTTGTGTGGCGATCTAAAGCCGACAAGACCTACCTGCTAAAAAACATTTTTTAACAAAACACTGTTACATTTTTTAATAACACTTTAAATATGTGTTAGGAGGATTATCTCTACGTTGAATTTAGGGCTGTCATCATTACTCCATTCTTTTTGAGGAGTTAAAAAAAATCCTTGAGTACATGCTGAGTCCTTATAGCAGAATAGCGAAGATGCGGTTTTGATGAAATAAACGGACAACATTATCAGAAGCATCTCTCTCTCGTTCGTTTGGTCGATTGATCGCGCGCACATACACCGTACGTGTGGATCAACTCCAGCATGTATGTGCATCCAAATTTCGGAAGTTAGACGACTCCGCTGCAGCGGGCAGGCATACGATTTATAAAAACACACTTGAGAAGAAATGCGCAACAACTCAAAAAGACTTCTAAGACCATAATGCCAATTTGGCGCTTTGCTTTCCGAAGCTCGTGGAGGCGTGGAGCAGCATACAGTTAGTAACTTATATGCGATCTACCGGCATTGCATTTGCGATCGACTGGTTGTATTGGACACCCCTGCATTAAATTAACATTAACATGGAGCCCTGAGATGTATGAACCTGTTTTAATGAACAGCAGTTTAAATAAGAACATCAAATGCACATATAAGCAACGCATTAAAACACACTGCACCTGTTACTGCATCCGCCACGCCTTCTCGCACAAAAACTAATGTTGCATGCGAGCGCCTGCGTCAAGCTGATTCTGACTGGAAAGGATTTACCGGGAGTTTTCAAAATCACGGTAATCAAACACGGTTGTAATGATAATTACATTTTAAACGATAATACTATCCATCAGGACATTTTATCATGGTTAATCGTGAAACCGGTAATCGTCCTATCCCTAGTCGGATGAAACGTTTTTTTTTTGTTTGAAAGCAGAGGGTCTGTTCTTTCATTTGGTATATTGTATGTTATATATTTGAAGAAGAACATTTTCTGGAAGGCATTCAACTTTTGTGAAAATCATGCAAAACGCTGGTGCTGGCTGGCAACTTTTTAAAAAAATGCTGGCGGTGAAAGAGTTAATAAATATATTACTTTAATGTGCTCCAATGTGTGGCTTCCTCTTAATGCTATCAGGTCAGGTGTATATAGCAATGCTAAGCTTTCCTTAGTTGTAACGTGTAACTGTCCATCTCATAAGTTTTGGAGAATGGGGTTTAAAGGGTTCATATACATGTATACGGTTGTTTGAAAATAATTCTCTTTTTAATAATGTAAAAGATATAACAAAATATTGTTTCATTAATCAATTCTGTTAAGTAAATGTCTAACAAAATCATAGAACATTAATTAAGTATTTTCAAGAAACTATTGCAAATGGAAACATTCATTATAAACTATTTACATGAAAACATTTTAGAAATACATTTATTATTAGAAGTATAATTTTTAAGTATAAAAGAGTCAAGTCCGGTGTAAGAGAACTGGTTAAGATTATTTTATTAATCTCCTCAACCCCTTAGTAGTCACTACGAAAGATGCCTGCTACATGCACATACAGGTAGGGTTGAAGCTGTCCCTACGGATCTTGACTTCAGATATGTCTTGTCTATTTTTTACAAAATAGAGTAACGCGAGTAACAAACTCATTTAAATTTCAGTAATTGTAATTGCGTTACTTGATTTAAAAAATACTTTGTTACATGCTCGTTACTGCTAAAAGTAGTGGAGTTACAGTAACGCGTTTTAGTCCTACATGTATTTTCAGTCCTGTAGATCAGTGGTTCTCAACTCCAGTCCACCCAGTCAGAAAAGACTCTTGTTGAGAAAGCAGAATAAATCATGCATAAATTATAAACTTTTTAATACTAATCCTTAAATATGTAATTCATAAAAAATACAACTATTTATAGAAAGTTAATTATTTCCATGTGTGTCTAAGCCATTGGTTGCATTCAACACTGCCTTCCAGGTAGGAAGGATGAAAGGTGGAGACATTACAAAAAGTGTAAATGTCTTTTATTTACATTTAATTTTTACCCATATTTTAGGCAGAGGGAGTGATGATCCATAAGCTACACAGTGAGATGACAAGACTGGACTACAGACAAGAGCACTAGCTGACAAATGAGGATCTCTTCATTGGAGCTGAGGCCATAGCTTACCTCGAAAATGAAGAATTCTTCTCTATGTGCAATGGTTTTGTTCTGTGTTGCGAGTATTTTTGTTATTTGTACTTGTATTTTGATATCCTGCTCTGTTCGGACTTTTATTTTTTATATTCATCATGCCATGTTTCAGTTCACACTTCCTGTCTGTTTTGTATATAAGTCACTTCCTGTTCACCTGTTCCCTGCTGAATATTACACATAGTAAGCCCAGCCTGTTACCTGATCCTGTTACCTGTCTGTATCTGTTTCTGTTATCTGTAAACCTGTTATCTGTATCTGTTCCTGTTTTTGACCTGTGCCTGTCTATTTGGATTTTGGATTGTACTCTGCCTGCCCCTGAACATTTGCCTGATTCTGGATTAGGTTTTGTGGATTACCCTTTGGATATGTTTGCTGGCCCTTATTGGGATTTTACATAATAAACACCTTTTGCACATGGATTCACCTCTTCATCGCTTTCATTAAAGCACCCGTTACAGAATATTCAGCCTCAACCGGTATCCAGCGAAGGTCAGTAATCTCCCACCAGCACCATGAAACCTGTTTTTGCACTACGCCAGAACCACCAATCCATTGAGGATTATGTGAGTGATTTTTTGGACTTAAGCAATCAAGTACATTTTGATGAGGACACTCTGAAACCCATATTCTATAATGCTTTGGATGAAAGGTTGCGTTTGTGTATGCCACAAGATATGTCTGTCTGGTCCCTGGAAAGGTATATAGACTTTGCTTTGTTACTGTGTAGCTCACCATTTACTGTGGGTGTTGCGGATACACCTTCGGAGAATGTACACAAGCCACCAAGCAATGTCCTGCCTGTTATGCCCACACCTGTACCAGTTATGCCTGCTCTGTCTATGCCTGTTCACAAAACGGCCGCCACCATGCCTGTTCGCAAAATGGCCGCCATCCTGCCTGTCCCTAAAATGGCCGCCACCCTGCCTGTTCCCAAAATGGCCGCCATCCTGCCTGTCTCTGCACCTGTACCTGTTTTTGAGAAAACCACCACCATTCCTGCACCTGTACTTCAGAGAGCCATCATCACAACCACACCTGCACTCATGAGGGCTATTGTTCACCCAGCACCTGACGTCAAGATGGCCGCCCTGCCTGAACCGACGACCACAGAGGTTCCTCAAGGCCCTGCATCTGAACCATCGGACTCATCTGATCCGCCCGACTCATCTGATCCGCCCGACTCATCTGATTCACCTGACTCCTCTGATTCTTCTGATTCACCTGTCCCATCTGATTCATCTGGATTACCCTTTGGATATGTTTGCTGGCCCTTATTGGGATTTTACATAATAAACACCTTTTGCACATGGATTCACCTCTTCATCGCTTTCATTAAAGCACCCGTTACAGTATGTCAGTGACATGGATATACAGTATTGTTCAAAATAATAGCAGTACAATGTGACTAACCAGAATAATCAAGGTTTTTAGTATATTTTTTATTGCTACGTGGCAAACAAGTTACCAGTAGGTTTAATAGATTCTTAGAAAACAAACAAGACCCAGCATTCATGATATGCACGCTCTTAAGGCTGTGCAATTGGGCAATTAGTTGAAAGGGGTGTGTTAAAAAAAATAGCAGTGTCTACCTTTGACTGTACAAACTCAAACCTATTTTGTACAAAAAAAAATTTTCTGGGATTTAGCAATCCTGTGAATCACTAAACTAATATTTAGTTGTATGACCACAGTTTTTTAAAACTGCTTGACATCTGTGTGGCATGGAGTCAACCAACTTGTGGCACCTCTCAGCTGTTATTCCACTCCATGATTCTTGAACAACATTCCACAATTCATTCACATTTCTAGGTTTTGCTTCAGAAACAGCACTTTTGATATCACCCCACAAGTTCTCAATTGGATTAAGGTCTGGAGATTGGGCTGGCCACTCCATAACATTAATTTTGTTGGTTTGGAACCAAGACTTTGCCTTTACTAGTGTGTTTTGGGTCATTGTCTTGTTGAAACAACCATTTCAAGGGCATGTCCTCTTCAGCATAGGGCAACATGACCTCTTCAAGTATTTTAACATATGCAAACTGATCCATGATCCCTGGTATGTGATAAACAGGCCCAACACCATAGTAGGAGAAACGTGCCCATATCATGATGCTTGCACCTCCATGCTTCTTGAATTCAGAGTTTGGGGGTCGTCTCACAGACTGCCTGTGGCCCTTGGACCCAAAAAGAACAATTTTACTCTCATCAGTCCACAAAATGTTCCTCCATTTCTCTTTAGGCCAGTTGATGTGTTCTTTGGCAAATTGTAACCTCTTCTGCACATGCCTTTTTTTTAACAGAGGGACTTTGCGGGGGATTCTTGAAAATAGATTAGCTTCACACAGACGTCTTCTAACTGTCACAGTACTTACAGGTAACTCCAGACTGTCCTTGATCATCCTGGAGGTGATCATTGGCTGAGCCTTTGCCATTCTGGTTATTCTTCTATCCATTTTGATGGTTGTCTTCCGTTTTCTTCCACGTCTCTCTGGTTTTGCCCTCCATTTTAAGGCATTGGAGATCATTTTTGCTGAACAGCCTATCATTTTTTGCACCTCTTTATAGGTTTTCCCCTCACCAATCAACTTTTTAATCAAAGTACACTGTTCTTCTGAACAATGTCTTGAACGACCCATTTTCCTCAGCTTTCAAATGCATGTTCAACAAGTGTTGGCTTCATCCTTAAATAGGGTCCGCCTGATTCATAGCTGTTTCTTCACAAAATTGATGACCTCAGTGATTGAATGCCACACTGCTATTTTTTTGAACACACCCCGTTCAACTAATTCAAATAATTGCCCAATTGCACAGCCTTAAGAGCGTGCATATCATGAATGCTGGGTCTCATTTGTTTTCTGAGAATCTACTGAACCTACTGGTAACTTGTTTGCCACGTAGCAATAAAAAAATACTAAAAACCTTGATTATTCTGGTTAGTTACATTGTACTGCTATTATTTTGAACAATACTGTATCAGTAAGTTGTAGCTTGTGTAATAATCATACCTAGATGCTTCATTTGTCTCCCTTCATAGTTCCTGCTTAATATAGTATGTGATTATGTGGCAATTGTGCTCTTAGGACAGTGAGAGCTTTCCATGTGGAAGTCCTTGGGAAGATGCTGAAGGCCTTTCCTTTACAATCTCAGCTGCTTAAAGACCTGGAGGTACTGGACTCAGCATCTCGCCTGGATATCTCTCCTGAAACAGGTAAAAAGTATTCTTTTGTAGGAATACTCATTCAGTAATTTCATGTGACCTAACTGAATATTTGTTGGAAATTTGTTTATACTACATAGTGGTAAGGCTAGGAGGAATGAGACCAGGTTCAGTGAGCTGGCTAGACTGATGAAAGCATTGCTCTGCATTCCTCTAGCAATGTCTCCTCAGAGAGGAGTTTCAGCATGGTGAAAAGATACTTACAGAAAATTGCATGAATAACAGCACTCTTTGCTCTCTCCTACCCTGCAAAATAACCCACACCAGTTTGGTTTCAAAATACACTCCGTCCAAGAGGGCACTGAGAGCAGCTAAATCTGCCACATTCAATTACAACACTTAAAAAAAGTGAGCACATATTCATGTTTACAAAACATACTGTACTTATGTTTACAAAAGAGAGACACAATTATAGATGCTCAAGGAATTAACTGTAAATAAATGTGTTCAGTGTGTTTGTACCACAGTGTTTCTGTGATGTATAGTTGTAATTAAATAACAAATATAAAATATAAAGAAATATTAATAAATTATGTTTTCATTTATGGGTATTGCAATGTAAATAATACACTTAACAGCATGAGCCTACTTCTTGCTATTCTCCAACACCAGCCCCCCCACGTCGTGGCGAACAGTACCGCATAAATTTCCTGGATTTTGAAAACCAAATCTTGACAGGTATGATGGAGGATGACAGTGTACCTCGTATGTGGATTGTTGGGAGTTCCATAATTAGAAGGCTGTATGCTCACATTTGTGAGCAAGGGCTCGACAGGAATCTTAGCCTTTGCTGCAGGGTTACTTGGGAGGGCAGAGGAGGCAGACTCTGGGAGCAGTTGCTTCCAGTGCTGCGGCCTCTCAGGGCCAAGGCCCCAGCTCCTGACATCCTGGCTATTCACTTGGGTAAAAACAGCCTTTATCGAGAGGGCCGCCACTGCCTAGATTTCCTTCGAGAAATGAAGACTGACCTTGCCGAAGTCTTCAGGACCTTACCCAGAACCACGCTTCTCTTTTCATTTATTCGTCCCTGCAGACTGCTAGGAGCGAATACGGCGTCGAACAGAGACGACGGTGGGTCAACAGTTCGATTGCAAGCTTCTTGGCAGATAGATGGATGCATTGCATTCGCCACTGTAATATCAACCAGTCTCATCTGACAAGGGACGGAGTCCACCTGAGCCCAGGTGCACAACCTCAGAGAAGCTATGCAGGCAGAACTCCGAAGATAAAGCCATCAAATATTCAGCAACGGCTCATTTAAGAGCCATCCATTAATTTAAATTAAGTGCATTTGTTTCAAGTCTCCTCATGTTACATGTTTTTTAGAACATATGACAAAATTATACCACAAAGAATGAAAAGAAATCTTATTACATTAATGCAATAAATTATATATATTGCAAGGCTCGCGATTCTTCACGTCATTGAGTGATTAAATACATAAATCCGCCAATAGAAGCCATGTGCCCAAATGCGTGGGGGGTAGAATTTTTGTTTAGCATGCAAGAGGTTAAGGGTTTGAATCCATTCTTGTATAAAGTTTTTGGTAAGGTTCATTCTATAAGATTAGTTAACATAAACTAACAATAGACTGCCCTTATACAGGATTTGTTGCAGACCTGTGACTGAGGTGTCAAATTGACCGGCTTGGTGAGTACAGGTCTGCTTTGACTTTTCTAAGCGATCAGGTTTACGATGTTCGTGCAACGGAAGAAAAATAATCTGAAAAAAGTCCAGTAGACTTAACATCGAGAAGATATGTGAGATCATATCTTTGGATCAGAAGGTAATAGAGACTTGGGTGTGGGCTCTGCTTAATCAGTCTATCAAGCAGCCAATGAGTAGTGACATGACAACTTCATAGCCACGCCCTACCAACGACTTGCAACAAACTAGCAACAGAGCAATGATTTTGCCACGGTAAGCCCCACTTCACATTTTCCTCAGGAAATGTACCTAATCATCATCTGTTGATTTAAATCTATGTGTGCATGAAACTAAACCCATGGGGGAAATTATAATATATTTTAGGAGATTTATTTATTTTAAATGAGTGAACAACGCGAATCCAGAAAGGAATTTATTTCTTTAAAACAGCCAGTCTGGCAGGGCGGACATTTCGGTAGCTATTTATTTTGCGAGCTGCCGCCGTGGGTTTTGTCTAGAAGGGATACATAAAATGCCGAAAAGTTTAGAATTATATTTGGAGGTAGGATTTTTAGGATGAAAACAGCGGCTCTGGCTAAATGAGATACAAATACATCCTACAATCCTGTGAAATTTTGTGTTTAGAGTTGGGTTTGGGTGAAGGATTAGGATAAAACAGTGCTCATTCGGCGAGATTTCGTTTGCTGTATCCCTTCTATACACACCCGCAGGCGGGCCGCCACGCCTAAAACATCCCCGCCACGCCTGCGGTTGTGTATAGAAGGGATACAGCAAACAAAATCTCGCCGGATGAGCACTGTTTTATCCTGTTGAATGTATAAAGCGGAAACACTGTGACATGATCAAGATAGAAATGAACTGTGAAATCAATTACAGTAACCTCTAAACGCCAATTTTTGTTATGCCTTGCTATTTAAAATGTGTGCAGGGTCTTAAGGGTCCTGTTAACACCTATATGCTGCATCCAGAGATAATCCTCCAAAGCATCATTAAAAGTGTGAAACAAACTCACATGGAGGGAGATTGACAGACTGATGCAATAGTTGCTCTTTATGCAGGTCAGTGTCATGGCTTGCACATTCATGTGAGAAATGTTCAGTAAGCCAACAGTCATTTATGCACATAAAAATAATTAATTAGTCATTAATCAAATTAAAAAATACATTTTTATGAAATGGTATTATTGTGCCTAAGAAGTAAGGCTAAACATCAAAGGCTGTTTTTTTATTAGTACCTTTACATGTAGTCTATAATTATATATTTGGACTGCAGTTTTCATAAACATTTACAGAGTTGGCAGAAGCTTTTATCCAAAATAACTTAAGGTGCAGTACAGTGTACATTATACATTATTATCAGTATGTTTGTTCCCTTAGTTTGAACAAAGCTATCCCAGCACTATGGATGTGACAGTTATAAATTCAGAGAATGCCTTCATTACCTATACATTGAACAATCTGTAAATCTTTTTCCTAAAATGATGATAAACATCAGAAAAATATCAGACTATACCCATGTTTTCTATTTTAGATGAGGGAAACATTATGCAGCGTTATGGAGGCACAAAGCAGATGCAATAAAGGATAAGCACGAAAGGATGTCCCTTAAAAAAACATTATATATTTCTTAATTTTTGTTTGTGTTAATAAAGAAGCAACAACGTTATGGATCTCAGTATGTATGAAGACCATGGATAAAAATGTTTCATAATAAGGTTAACATTTACATAAACTAAACTATACATTTATTAGTAAAATGGTAAAGCACTCTCCCAAATGCAAGCGTCATAGTTTGTGTTAAACCCCTCATTGACCATTTTAAACAATGCTAGTAAATCCAGACCCTTAATTATTATAATGAACATGTCCAATAGCAGTTATGCTGTTTTAAATATTTTGAATAGATTTAGGATGTATTTAACTGACGTTCTAAACCAGGGGTAAAATATAGCATAGATGAGAGGATTCAGACCTGAATTAATATACAACATCCATATCATAAAATAGGCTACAACAGAAGTCATTCTAGTGATTGGTGTTAAAGTTAAGCTATAATAGGGAATCCAGCAAAACAGATAAACCGTTACAATGATTCCTAATGTCAGAGCGGCTTTACTCTCAGATTTCCTCCTCACTGATCCTTCTGTTAGATGTTTTCCACTCCTCATCAGAGAGTTTATAACTTTAACCTGCTGATGTGCCACATAAAAGATTCTCAAATATAAAGTTATAATGATGGTACAAGGAAACAGGAAAGACAGCAACAGGTCAATGATTATCAGTGCAAAAGTAGGCATATATGTACATTCTCCATAACATGTGTATTTTCTTTGTGAGGTAGTTATAACAAGTGAAATGGAATAAAATAAAGAGCAGAACCAGGAAACATAGATGATAATTATTATTCTAGTTGTTGTTATTTTCTGTGGGTACAGCAGAGGGTGACACACAGCCATATAACGGTCAACAGCTATTAAAACTAAATTACTCAGAGATGTAGAGATGAGCAATCCCAAGATTAATAAAAACAGTCTACAGATAATGTCTCCAAAGTACCAACATGTTTCAATCAACCTAATCGCCTCCAAGGGCATGACAATAAGTCCTACGAACAGGTCGGCCACAGCCAGAGAGAGAATGAGCATGTTGGTTGGAGTGTGAAGTTTCTTGAAGTGAGAGATGGAGATGATCACCAGCAGATTCATAAACACAGTCCATACTGACAGCAGTGAAAAAAACACATACATGATTTTGTATTCATATGTGGAGCGTTTTGTCTTGATGCACGAAAAGTTAATGGCAGGAAAGCAGTATTGAGTCTCATGATCTTCTGTCTCATAGGCCATGAGTAAAGTCTCCTCCTGTTTGATCTGATCTCCTTACTGTTCTTTCATTTATACAGTATCTGAAACAAACTGGCCAACCCATTCACCACCCACTCTGATGCAACATTGTTTTTCATTGGATATTATGTTGACTTTTTTCCACATTTTCCATTTTAGATTTTTGTAAATGATAAGCTCAGATCCAAAATCATGCATTTGTCATGTTTTCTTGTAAATTAGCTTTTTTATAAGACTATTGGGTTCTCCTGATAATTGACAGTGTACATTTCCTAAATTATGTCCTCCAAATGAATGGCTCTAATTTTAAGGTTGATATTTCTGATAAGGAAAAATTTATTAACCCCCAATTGGTCCTTCGGGTCTATATGACCCCCAATCAACATTTCATTAGTTAAAAAAGTGGGTTCCCTTCATCTCGGAGATATGAAATGTTGTGGCTCTTCCTACATTATCTATCTATACATACACATAAAACTGGGCTTGATTCAGTTGTTCTGAAGGTATGTACAAAAATATTAACCAGGGGCCGTATTCACAAAGAATTTTAAGGCTAAAAGTAGCTCCTAACTGGCGAATTTAGGAGCAACTCCTAAAAATAATGGGCGTGTCACTCCTAACTTTAGGACTCCTAATCTTTTTCACTAAAAGTAATTCACAAAGCATTTTAGCCCTAAAAGTAGCACCTAAGTCAGGGACAGCTTAAAAGAAGTCGAGAGGACTCCTAACTCACTAAGGCCTATTTACAAAGGATCTTAAAATGCCTTAAGCCCGGAATACACTGCACGATTTTTGTCCTCTTATAAGATCATTACCTTATCACACTGTGCGACATGTATCGTTTAAACTCTGGTACGAGAGGCATGTAGACTGTACGATGATGACACGGAAGCTTCGGCGGCTGCGTCACACGTTGCACAACGTCACCAGCATGCGCTCGTGGTAAACAAATACTGGCGCGCAGGTCGTAGCAGCAAACACACTGTGCGGTGATCATGCCGAATTTCTGACACTGCCAGAAAACTATCGTAGGCTATCTTTGGACGCAAGACCTGGAAAACGGCCGTCTTTGAACCTCTCTCACTGTACGACATAGGACCACCGATGGAGTGCCACGATCACAGAAATCGCGACGATAGTTTCACGATGGCAATCTTTCGTCTGGGACAGCCAATTATCGTGCAGTGTATCCCGGCCTTTAGGTGCTGATCCTCTTTAACATGGACAGTTTCACCAACTCAAAAGCATTGCCTATACTTAAAAGGACACTTTAATGTAAACATATTGTTTATGACATTTGTTTCATAATTCATTCATGACAAGCAGGAAGTTTTTAGAATTACATGAAACAATAATGATATTAAATATTTAATATTGTATGCCAACCTGTTGCCATGCTTGCCCGTTTAAAGGCTGCAATCTCAACCCTTGACTGCGATTGTAATGCATACCACCGCCTCTCGCAGTCGTCCGGGGTCGCGACGGGAATGCTGCATTGATCTGCAAACAAATCCTCTCCCAGTGATACGCTGGGTTGATCCGAAATGAGCGGGTGCCTGCGGTTACGAATCATCCAAAAATATTTTTTCATGATATTCGGGTCGCTGTCGGTCGGGTCATTTGAAATAAAATGCCAGTTAACTATTTTAAACAATAACTACTTTTTAAAAAATGCGGGCCAGGGAGCCGGTCCGGTATATTTATTTTTTATGTTTTGCGGTCCGAGTTGCGGGCGGGTTAGTTGAAAACGTTAGTCGGGTGCCGATTGTTTTGTACATTGACCCGCGCATCACTGTCTCCCAAGCTTAGTTTTGCTTGATACCTCAGTGCCGAATTTCCCTTTTATTATGTTTCTTTTTTCCAGCACCAACTGGGACAGCAGCAGTAACTGATCCTGCGTCCAGTTGGGCTTTCTTTTCCGTTTTGGCGAGTTCATAATCCACCGTCATTTATTTATTACATTAGGCTTCTTCAATATGGGCAACATATCTTGCTTTAAGTAGTCTATTTAGGCTAATAGGATAAAAATTAATCAAGCAAGTGTTAATGCAATGTCGTTTTTTTATTATTAGGCAAATGCCGGTTTTCATTTGGGTATTTAATTTCATTCACGACTTTTCTTTTATATATGCATTTCGATGGCATTACTATTATTATTTGACACAGACATATTTCGATGTAATTCCATGATTTGGTGCGTCTGTGTTATGTTCCGCATGACAGCCCTGTCATCTAACAACCAATCACCGTGGTCATTGTGAGGCAGCTCGTGCATGAGAATTGACGTCATCCGTAGCAACGAAGACTCACTCTTAGTTTAAGAGTTATATTTTTTCCTTACTAAAAGTAGGTCTGAAAGGCGTTGTGAATAACTTTTAAGAGAAAACTCCTAGCTAAAATCTTTTAGTGCGATTTAGGAGTACTCTTAGTGGTAAGATAAAATTCTTTGTGAATACGGCCCCTGGTCTTTGGGGTCAATTTGACCCAAATTGAAAATGAATTTGAACACAAGGCCTGGTACTAAGATGGTACTAACACCAGTTTAAGATTAATGTTTAAAAATGTTGTTGTTTTCATTAGTATTTAAATTTTTATTTTTATTTATTAAAACCTTTAAAAGTCATCTTCGTTCAGTTATTGAAGTAAAAATAGCATTTGCAAATAATTTGCAAATATGCAAGAAAAGGTTTGCACTATTAAAATACTTTATTTGTAACAAACAAGAGATAAAGAATTTACAAAACTGCGGAGAGGCTTCAGCACTTAGACAGCGCCGTGGGTATTTTAAAAAGCATTACTTAAAAATGTTTCTCATCTCACCATATTCACAGGTACAGAGTTATCATTTACAATACATCCGTAGGGTAGCATTTAAATTTTTTTTTTATATTTTAAAACGTTTATGTGCTGCTGCGCATCCATGTGATAAGCAAACGTGCATGGTCAGAGGTTTGGAGTAGAGTATGTGAGCGGTGCGGAGTGGGAGCGGAACGAGGAGTGGAGTGGTGTGATTTTGCCAGGAGCGAGGAGCGGATTTTTTGAATGTCGGAGCGTCATGATTTTCTCTCGCTCCGAAAAAGCTCCACTATTGCTCAGTCACGAGCAAGAACCAAAAACACAAAGGGAGGGGCACTGAAAATGTTTCTAAACATATATTTTGGCCCCAATTGCATTTGTTTTGTATTGTTTAACTACATAAACATTAATATAATATCATGTTATTTATTATTTAAGTTTTTAATTATATTTTACTGACCCCTTCGCGATTTCTGCCTTTGCATTATATGATGGATGAATTCATAAGTTATTAATAAGCACAGTTAAAGAAAAACAGAAATAAAGAGTTTCTGAAATACTACAGTACAAGGGGGGAAAATACAAATGTATTTTAAAAGGTAATGATGACAAAGAACGCGATTGCGGGGAGGTGATTACAACATCAAACGATTCCTTGTGTAATATTAAAAGGCACATGTCAAGAAAACACACGTTTTCTGCTAACACTTGGAAAGAAAATCTAAAGGTCGGTATTAATACAGCTTTAACAACCTAAACCACCAACACAGAAAAAAAGAAAAAGCCATTTAAATTTGTAAATAATTTGCGGCATTTACCTTGCTACAGCGTGGTCTGTGACACGCTTATGCCATATGCTTATGGCGCATTCTGCTACAGAACTGCAATGGACTGCAATGATATTTTAACGAGCCAACAAGGTTGGTGTTGTTACAAAAGAGATTTAAAATTTACAATGGAGCGAACGCGGAGCGAGGCGTTAATAAGGAGGGCGTGGGAGGGAGCGAGGAGCGGAATATTGTACATCCAGAGCGGAGCTTGAGCGGAGTTATTATGAAATGCTTTGAGCGCGGAGCGCAAATTCTTTCCACTCCACTCCGCTCACATACTCTGGTTTGGAGAGGTTTTTAGCATCAGATGATGACATCAGATACTATACCAGGTACGTATCATGTCATATGATACTTAGGGCAGAATATTCAAATCATTTAATTCAGTAAAAGTAAAACTTGCTCGTATAACTACTCGTCTTAAATAGGAAAAACGTTGATGTGTTTGGTCACTTCTAACTTTATCTCTGATTGGTACCATTGAATGAATGGGGCTAAGCTAAATGCTATTGAAGTGTCGCAGCGTGCTCCAGCGCTTACGTGCACGAACACAGATGATAGAGGGATGTATCGACAATTCTTAGTTAAGGTAATAACATAGTTTAATATTGAAAATGAGTAGACTATTCCATTAAGAACGTTTCGGGAAACACCTATTAACTATAAGGTACAGCTTAAGGTAAATATTAAGAATGACGTAGCGTTAAGGTAGTTTCGGAGAACGCAGCCCAGATAAACTATAATAAGTGGTAACAAGATGCCTAAACCTCCTTATTATTCCAGTAGATTTATGTATTTTCCTACTTACATAATCAGCTTGTTCCCTCAAACTCTCATCAACAAAAACTCCCAAGAATTTTGCAGTTGACACTTGAGGCAACTCAGTAGACTCAATTGTAATTTTTGTAAGTCCTTTTTTACCATTAAAATCATTAAGTTAGATTTTTTTACATTTAGAGATAATTTATTTAAATTAAACCAATTAGTATAAGCAATAACACTATCATTTACACTCTTAATCAATAAATGTTTATTTATCCAGTTCAACACTGGATGGTCAGCCCACCTTTCAACAATGTAAAATTGTCAACCATGTCAACATATTTCTTAAAAAAAAGAATATATATATATATATATATATATTTAAGCAATATCGCTCGAGAAGGAGTGTGATATACTATATCATCATGGCTGTGATTAGGCCAGAGGCCAGAGTAGTTTGTTTGAGAACTACTTCTTCTGCCATGGATTTGAGGGCTGCCAGAATGACAGGTAACACTTTCGGCTGCTTTGAATCTCATAATAACTCAATGGACGTATAGGCGTTTCTTTATATTAACGTTTCTTGGTCACAAAGTGTAGTTTTAAGATTAGTTCAGTCGAGAATATACATTTATTATATTTAAATCTACAGTCGATTAGTAAAGATAGCACCTGTTTGAACGTTTGCTTAGTGAGATTCGGTACGTATGAGAACCAAAGCATGAGCGGACGTCAGTGTTCACTCGCCCCGCTGACCACCGCCCTCTCTGGGCTACATTTCTGAAAGGGATTCCCCGGCTCTGATATTCGCCTTGTTTGTTGTTGATGGTCAAAATGAGATCAAATCAGCAGTATTTGGTGTCATGATAAAACTATTACTTGTTTTCTTATTCATATTTAGTGTCTTTTGTGTTGTTATTGTTTTGGTGTGAGGTAAAAGTTAATAAAACTATACTTATATAATGTTACTATTGGTTTACCATTTACTCTTAACGCAATACGAGCACTCGATTATTATTAAACTTTGTTCTTGTCAGTACTATATAAAACTGTTTTTTAAAAGTGTCAGAGAGATGTTTTTGCATGCTGCTTATAAATATACCAGTGGCGATATTCTCATAACATGTTTTAATAGTCACGTCGCAATTAAATAAATAATCAATGTCCACATTTAAAAGCTGCGGTGCTTACCTGCAGTTCCACTGTGTTTTCGCGTTCTGATAAGAGATATAGCTCCAGAAGAAAAACAGAGTGTTTACATTCCTCTTTCCAAGTGTCCACACGATGTGACAAGACATTAATCCCATTAAGTTTAACGTAACATCCAAAAGCGCTGATCTTTAATGGAATAATAACTTCCGATTGGGATTCACCGACTGATTTATGAGCTAGTGAACTAATAAGACACACGGAGAGTGTTTAAAAACAGCGTGTCTGTGTTTTTCCATTCAGAGATGAGATTGTTTAGGACCTCTATTCACTAGGTGGCGGAATGATACGAAAGGTGAAGCGGTTACAGTGCCGTTATCAGTACAATGTCGCATAGCTCTTAGCCAATCAGATTTGAGAACCAGAAAGAACTGTTGTATATATATATATGAATGAAGAGTTTGGTTCCAAAACGCAATAAATCCAATTTGACAAATTTCGGTAAAAACGTGTTTTCTATAACAAGAAAGTGACAAGATGAAAACCACTATTTTCTGTTACAAACTTTCACACAGCATCTTTAGGTTATAAAAACATAAAAAATTCAAATCCATAACTTGATTTTCAAAGATTTATTATAAAAATATTTTTTCCCACAAAATGCAATAAATCCATTACAAGTTTTTTTTCCAAAATGCTATAAATCTATTGAATCAATATATAAATGTGCATTAATCTTTGACATTTTATATTCATTTAGTTGACTAGTGGTATACACTGATTAAAAAAATAAACATTAATGGCATTAATCAAAACACTAACTTTGTCATATTAAGAACACTGTCATTGCTGCGGTTATACTTGACGTCGTTGCTTAACATTTTTCAAACTGCACGATAGTGTTATTGCGGGGTCTTCAAATTACCGCGAAAAGACGTGCATTATTTTTTTTCCTTTGACCGGTTCAAATTATGCTGCACGGATGCTGCGTAGGTGTCACTCATACGCAGGTGCACACGTCAGAATCTCATGGAGAAGGATGGCGGAAGGATGAGTGCTACTGCTGACTATTTTGTACACATTCTAAAAAAGTAAAGTATGGAAGGGTTTTGGCTTCGTGAAAAAACAAAGAGGTAGTGCTGGTGATAGACAATTTCCTTATGTGTAGAATATGTGGACAGAAAGGGTCTGCAAAATACGGGAACACTAACTTTATGCATCTTCGAGACAACCATCCACAGCTCACGGAGATAAAGGTAAGATACATGGCATCATATTTCACATCTTGTGTCTAAATAATAACAGTTAAGTGTCCGCTTAGCAATGCTAATGTCCGCTAGCTAACGTTATATTAGCTATCCTACCTCTTGCTATGTGGTAAAACATATATTATTAATTATAGCTGACACTGAGCCTGACAGGTAACGTTAAGTTAATTACTTAATAAATAGACTAACTACAATTAATGTTAGTGCAAAACGCAGCTGCTAGAGTTCTTACCAGGTCAGGCAAGTTCATATAACCCACTGTCTGACTGTCAGTAATAATGACCATTTAAATATATTACGTAATTTATTTGACTATATAGTTGAATACACATACAGCTAAATATGTCCATTTGTATCCACTGTACTGTGTTCTTTTACTAAAATGAAAGGAACAAATATATTTATGTATCATATTTATTCATCACAAACAAGCAAAAAAGACAAACTATCAGTAAGCTTAACCTTCTTTTTATTCTCTATAATTGTCTAAAATGCATCTTTAAGGCATGAAGTAATATTTTTCTTCTTTGTTTTACAGAGTATCCAATCATCTAGCAGTGCTGCTGCTGGCTCATTTTCAGCTGTAGCCATACAGTCAACGGTCAAAGTGGCTTTCCAACGTCAGGCTGCATATGGACTGATGATATTTTGCAATTGAATAATTTAAAACACTAAAGTTGACTGCTTTTGCAGTTTGGACTTTATTCTGTTTGAATCTGATTGGTTCAGTTTACATATTTCAACTGGGTATTGTTTTATTTATATCATTTTAACAAGTTAAAGTTATAAAACCTTTTATTTACACTATAACAATGACATTTGCTCATCTTTTCAACCTGTTTTTGTAATGCATTTCAACACCGTGGTAATACCGTCTACCGTAATAAAACCTTCATAAATCACCGCAACATGAAAATTTAACACCGGCACAAGCCTATTGATAGCTTACATTTCTTTCCCGTCACAGAAAACCACCACAGGTTTATCAATGCCATTAAAGTATTATTTTGTTTTTGTTTGTTTGTTGATCAGAAAGTACAAAGTAGATGAGGAAAACTAGGATTCTGTGTACTCAACGCGCTGCCATTGTTTGTTTACATTTCATGGAATGGTGCGCTGTAATTTGTGGAGCGGATTTATTGCATTCTGTAGTAAAGGAGGAGTGGCGTTTCTTGCGTTTTGGGAAAAACGGGAGAAAAAATGACAGAATAACATGGCGGATATGGGATTTTGCTTAGAATTAAGAATTAACTTTTAAATACTGACCCGATATAATACTGATTTTGGAAGTAACTCATTTTCGAAATGCTGTTTATCGCGTTTTGGAACCAAACTCTTATATATATATATATATATATATATATATATATATATATAGGGAATCAGCATTGAACATGTTAAAATACAAAAACAAATTAAATTAACATACAAATAAAATGACAGCAAATAATCTGAAACAATGAAAAATAATTGTACAATAGACTAAATAAAATGACATTGTAGGGCATCATAGTCACATTTCAACAACTTTATTTTTAACAACTTTGATTAATTACATTAAGAACATTTTAACATTGGGACGTTAATATTGGTTTAACACTCTGGGGTTGAAACAAACTCTTTATTTTTCAGTCACTCTGCAAAGAGACTTAGATTACTCTGCTGATTTTGGACATACATATATGATTTATACATCACTTAAAACGTTAAAGTGTCTAGTTTTTTTCTGTCCACTCGCAATAAAAACAGAATGTTGTGCTTTTCGCAAAATTAAGAAAATAAACATGATGCGTGTTTTCAGGGGCGTCATGCACCAATTTTTTTTAAGGGGGCACAGTGTCAACAGCTCACAGAAATTTGTGCAGACATCAAACGAAATATTATAGAGCTTTCAGTCTTTTCCATGGCACTTACATTTCTAACAATCTGAAAACCCCTGCTTTCATGCAAAAACCTCCAAAATAAGAGTGATAACTAACTTGTCACGACCGGTTTACACACCGGATAAGGAAAGTAAAGATGAACCCAAACGCAGACACGAACTACAAAAATAAACTATGATTTATTAATACAGAACATAAATACCCACGAGGGGGTAAAACAGAATATAAACTAAACACAGGTAAGACACGTAGCAATTACTGGAACAAACAGGAACTAGAAACAGAGCACACGGAGAACATGAAACTCTGAACATACAACAACGCACGCACACCATACAGAGAACACGAGGGCATTATATAGACAGCACACCAATGAGGAACAGGTGAACATAATTAATCACGTAAGACACGAGTACATAAGGGAGTAGGGTGAAAGTGACAAGACACTGGGAACACGTGTCACACATACATGATGTGAAAACACACGTGTTCCCACATAAACACAATGCTGCCCTGACCTTGCCCTCAGAACATAGACCTGAACCTATACTAAGGTCTGGCAAGATCACGACAGCAACAAGACACCGGGAACATGTGGAAGCCACACACACAATGTGATTCCACATATCCCCACACAGAACATAATACTGTCACGGTCCTGTCAGATGCACTCAGACCTACATCTAGCACAGATGTCTGACAAGACAGTGACAAATACATTCTAAATTAAGATGGGTATTTGGCAATAACAAAATTAAGAGAAAGGCTCCGCGGGATTTGCATCGGCACTTTTCTCCATTACCAACATTAGTCTATATCCTCGGTCTAAATTATGTATTTAAGACTCGATTCATATTTAGTTATACATTGAAAAACCTACTCACCAAGATTAGGCTACATGTTTTTGATTAGGAAAATCATTAAATCCACTGTAAATGAATTCAGCGCGGTCCTGCGCTACTGAGTGCATCCAGCAGCATTGAACTTGACCGCTCATTTACCTCACAAAGCCGGAGCGCAAGCCAGAGCCCGTGTAAAATGTTAGAAATGAAGCCCGAACCTGCCCGAGCCCGTCGGGTTCGGGCAAAGATCTTCAGCTCTACTGAGCACGTTCGTCTCTCGCCTCGCTCTGTTATAATAGCGCTGATTGACAGGTGCACTTCCCCTTCTATCAAACAGATCATTTTGTATAGTTCTCCTTAGAAAAATTAACCATAATTTTAACGGTTGACAAAACTTTTTTGTCAGATTGATTATGATTTGTATTACCTTAGTTTAACAAAAAATTCCATGGTTATGATGAGACAATATAAATTTGGTTACTGTTGTTTTACAAATAAAAAACTAAAAGACTATGTTAGTATAATTAAACAATGGTAAACTTAATAGCATACTTTATGTATATGCATGCATATAAACACAGTAGAATATTTAACAAGATGTTATACACATCATTTTTCAACTTGTGGTAAGTGTTTTGCTTTAATTGCTTCATACTGGAATTAAACAAATAAGATTACAGAAAAAACTACTGAAAAACTTTATTTACATCCATTTAGGGTGAAATTACTGCATTTTTGTGTAAATCTGTGTTAATTCTGACCAGAAAAAAAACACACGCTATCACTTTAAATCAGTGCGTGCAGCTTGCGTGCCGTACAGCATAAATAGACTCCCTGCCGAAACGATCGCAGCACTGCTGCACCGCACCGCATCTGCAATGGACCGCATACGTATGACGTGTGAAAGCTCTAACCTGTTAACATGGCTACGTAAAAAATTACGCACCGCAAACGCACTGCATACGGAGTATGTGTGACACAGGCGTTAGAGACACCTACAGAAAAGAGAGGAGAAAGGAGGCAGAGAGGAAGAAGAGTGGAGCAGGGACAAGCAGCGTCCGCCCATGGCGCTATAGTGAGTCATGGGCTTCCTCAACCCCTTCCTAGAAGATAGAATAACTGACAGTAATTTGGTAGGGGGAGTTGAGGAAGCTCTGACCCCAGAGAATAGAGAAGATGCCATCGCCAGCACAGTCAGGCAGCACAGCAGTGTGAGCCGAATCATCAGGGTGAGATCCCGAGCACCAACCCGAGACAGTCCTTCCTTAAAGGACAGGCAGGACCATCAAGTCTGACCCAGTCCAGCGAGGGACAGACAGGGCAGTCAAGCAGGAGAAAGAGAGCACAGAGCAACAGAGAGTTAGATGAGAGGATGCTAACAGTTTTGGAGACTATGACTAAAAGATCTACTGCTCCTCAGGAAGACAGTGACAGTCTATTTTTTAAAAGTCTTCTGGAGGACTTTAGGTTGCTGTCAGTGAGGACCAGGCAGGACTTAAAGTTTCAAATTCACAGACTAGTGATTGAAGCAAAATGTTAGGAAGCGGGCCACACTGAACATTGGGGAGAGAGTAACAGGGTTCAGCTGACAAGTCTGTGAGGGGTGTTTGTAAGCTTATTTCCCTCGCAGTCTTGTCAGCTGCACCTTGTGCTTTCTCCCTCACACACAATAATTCTGTTCAAATAACACTAATTATTTGTTAAATACTTTTCTTAATTTCTAAAGTTTGTTTATTTTAAATTAAAATAAAATGTCTTTATAGGCAATAAAGCATTGTCAAAATTCCTGGTTATGTGTATATTCTACCACATCACATTGAAAACATGTAAGAGGTGCAGGTGAAATAAAGTATACTTCCTTAATGTACTTAAAAGAGCTCTATTTCCAAACAGTATTTTTGAACTTAATATACAAAAAATTCTGGTTTAGTACTAAGTGCACTCAACTGCTATTTTGAGACGCTGTGTATAAATTTAAATATGCTTTTAACATACCATCTATGTATTAAAAATAGTATTTAGTTGGCACTTGTAGTAAACTTTAACCCATCCTTGTATAACATTTTAAAAATGTATTCTCTTATATTTATGGAAATCACCCTTTTTTGAGTAATTGGGTGGCTCTGAAAAGAGCCGTTTAATGCTATGGCTTATGCCACAGGTTGCCAAGGCATTCTCAACAATCAGCCTTGCCCGTGAAAGCCTGTAGTTGAAAACTATCTGTCTGCTGGAGAGATTGTGTCATGGAAAAGGCCGCATGAGGTCTCGGCGAATAGAAAATGCTTCATCAGCCACAAACACATGTGGCTGTGGCCCCAAATGCTCTGCACCTGGCAGCAGAGCATCCTGTGGCAGACCAAGGGTCCCATTTCGGAGTGCCTGGCCAGAGGTGGAGTTAGCTAGCACACCGCCATCGCTCGTCCTCCCGTAGCTGCCCACATCCACTACCCGGAAGCAGTACTGGGCATCTACCACTGCCAGGAGCACAATTGAGTAAGTCCCCTTGTAATTAAAATACAGTGACCCGAGTTATCAGGGGACTCAATGACAACATGTTTGCCATCGATAAACCCAAGGCAGGTGGAAAAGTTCCACCGATGAAGGAAGTCATTGGCGATGCTTTGCCAGTCCTCAGTGGTGGGGACTGGCATGACCTCCTGCACCAAGGTGTCAAATGTTGCTCTGGGGACCTCTCCAACAATCCCTGCCACAGTGCTCACTCCCACACGATAGCTGAAAGCTATGGTGCAGAAGGAGTCTCCAGTGGCCAAGAATCTGCAAAAAACAACATCTTATAAATATTAAAAAATCACCAAAATTCATCTGTGGTAAACATAAACTCTCACTCTCTCATGTATATATATAGTCCTGCACTGATAAAGTTAAATATAATTTAATATCAACATTGATTGATAAAACTATTATATATAGTATAGACAATAGTTACTGTTCATGTTTAATCCTTTAAGTCCTGATTAGTTACATTATGAAATAATGTTTATATTTGATTATATTTAACATTTTCAGTGCATAACTTTTACTTGTATCAGCGTATTTTACAGTGTGTTATTAGTACTACTCACCGTAGACAAATTGCGAGGCGCTCAGCCACATTAAAAGCGCACCGATAGTTGATGTCCTGCCTCGCAATTCACTGGAACCTGTCGCTATCCAGCCGCAGCTCCTGCACTAGGCGGTGATATTCTCCAAGTTGCTGACTGGCTTGGAGAATCTCATGCACCCAAACCGATCTCCGACGTCTACTCCACAGGTAGAGCAGTAATAGCACAGCAACTTGATCATCCATGGTGATGTGAATGATAAGAAACCACGCAACACTATTTATGGAAAATTTTCACGCTAGAATGCTTGTTTTTAGCAGGAATGCAATTCATTTGCTTAAAACATCACAGATTTGACCAATCCCATATTAACTTTTCACAAAGCAATGTTTATGTTAGCTATAATTATTTAGTTATTTGCATCTACCATTTTTTTTATTACATTTGAAATATTTCATGAGGTTCATCGTACTTGTGGTCAATCTGCACAAGATTATTGATTTGTGGGCCCTTTAAATTAAGTTTGCACCTCAGAGCGTCAATGAATCTTTCGTACAGAGCTCTTAGCAGGGCATCGAGAGCGGCGTTTGACACTCTCGCCGGTGGTGGTATGAAATGCACAAGCAAGACATTTTAGGCCCAAGAATAACGATGCACAGGAAGACAGTACAGACCTATCAGAACAGGAAGACAACACAGACCATTTAGAGCTAAAGAAAAAGCGCCAAGTGAAGGATGTGCCTCACATCTCAGTCTGCAGAAGGGCTAATGCACATCTTCCATAGGACGTTGAGTTCAGTTTGCAGTTACCATCCCCCTTAATGCTGGCCTTGAGGTGATCTTTATATTATTAAGGCAATATGGTCTCGCCAAAATGGTCTTTCATGGCCTGGTCTCGCCAAAATGAGACATCTAGGACCCTGGGACCACATTTCAGGGCAAAATCAAGAATTGGGACTTCAGCATCCTGAACAGTGGTCATCCTGGGAACCTGCAACTACAAATTAAAATAAAAGGTTAAAATTATGTTTAAATTCTCAGAATAGATTTTACTTTTTGAGCATTCATGTGACAATGCATTATTTAAACTGGTCCATGGTTGTATGCAAATGTAAGGTTGGTCACAAGAAATTAGATGAAATGAAACATTTTTTGTAATGTTAGGTTACAATTATGATCTTCAAATAAAAACGCATTAAATTTACATGCTAGAAAGTCTTAGTCACAAAGTTACATCCTTGTGTATCAGATTTAAGGATTACTTTGTTTTACACATGTACATGCTGTAGGGTAACCACTAGGGGACATCAATCAATAGTGACAGATAACTTATTATTTTTTATGTGCCGACCCAATGTAAAAGTTTGCTGGAAATGAATCGACATTATAATAGAACAAATAATATTGTACAGGGTTTGGTATGATCAGCTAACTCACACTTTCAACCACTCCTTGCAGAGACAAATACCCCCCTCTGGAAAAGAGGTCCTGCTCTTTTCCATGCAGGATGGGGGAACAAGCGCTTCCCTGGCCAGCCTTTGCTGTTCCTCCGTCAGGGAAACTGGTGTAATTTGGACCCCAAGAATAAACGCTGTTGCCCATACCTGGAGGAGAGTGTTACGTCAATTGGGACGTATATATAATTTTTGTAAGTGTATCTGATGTTTTTTTTTAATTTAGCTTATAATTTATAATTTATAATTTCTGTCTCTATGTTCATCTTTGTTAGTGTTGCTTTGCTCCTCCTACTGTCTGCCTTGCAGGTCCTGCAGTGCCACCTGATCGTAGTCTCACCTAATTAAGGAGAGCATTTAAGCCATGATGATTCCCCAGACCTGTGTGTGAGGGGGAGAGGAAAGTTGGAGTTGTCCGTGTTTGGCTCCGCTGAGGTCTCAATGCTAAAGTGGCTTTTATTATCCGTATTAAATGATTATTCGTGTTAAATGATTCACTTAAGTTAAGCATAGAATTGCTTATTGTGTTACTAGACCTGTGTGGCCATAATTTTCCAAGCCAAATTAATTTCTATAGACCTGTTAATTCACGCTACTAAATAACTTTGTTTACCTATGTTAAGTTTCTTCTTTAACCTTTGTGAATAAGGAGGGGATGCCACATTTTGTTTTGTAAGACTTTTTCTCTTGTTTTTGTTTAGAGAGGGAGTCAGGGAAGAAAACTGTCATTTCTTTTCTCCCGTACTTTTTGTTTTTAGGAGAGGTAGAACTAATACCCAGTAAGAACTTCTTTTGTTTGTTTTTTTTGGGCTTCCCCCTCCCCAGACTTTTTGTGTGCTGCCCACATACTTTTTTACAACAAAAGAAAAAAAAGAAATAATAAAAAAATTGCAAGTGGGCTTGCTAAACCGTTAAAACTGTGTGTGTGTTTAAATTACAAGTTGCCTTGAGACCTAGTGCCGGTTTTCTCTTTCTCCACACCAAACGTTTTTGTTATGCTCTCATCCACCCCTAGACTAGGGGGTCGTAACAAGAGTGTAAAACCTTTTAAAAAATGTTACCCCCTCCTCAAAAGATGCCCTGTCCTGACCTGGCTCCGTAAGGTAAACCTGTGCATCATCAGAAAGTGCACTTAGATGGCTGACTGTTTGGGCGCCAGGTCGAATTTCATCCTCCACAATCTGAAAGTTCAGTGTTTTAATGCAGGTCCGATTGGCCACACATGTTACACGAATGGGGTTGTGGTGCTGATATGGCTGTTGTCTGAATGCCATTCTAATGAATAGCATTTGAACATTTGATTTTATGATGGATGGAATAGAATTTTTAAAACATAAGCAACTCTGAAAGGGTACTTACTTTTACAGTGGTCGGAATGGGGGTGTTGGTTCAAATTTGCTTCTCGCAAACTAGAAAGAAATTACATCCTGTGGTTATTATTCCAGTAAACAGATTATTGGCTCTTGTCAAAATCCATTTTATTATATTGTTGTTTCTTTATAAACTCTTTTAAGGTGAAAAAATACTTCAGAAAACACACTTTACTGTCAAAAACCCCCACCCCAGACCAAATCTTGTCCGAATCTACTTTATTGATGATATGAAGAAAAACAGTATAATAATTTAACTTGAATTCAGGTAAAATGTTCCCTTTACTCTCAGTAACCTCAGAAAGTAGGGCTGATTTATTTTTGAGAAGTGGTCAAGTGAGGGGATACAGTGTTTATAAACTTGGCAGCAGTCCAATCAGAAAACATTACCAAGGCACATGATGTCATGCTGTAACCTTTGACCAATAAATTATTTTATCCTCCCTGTGTTTACAGGTTTAGCTACACTAGTGAGGGGAAATTTTTCCTTAACAAATTATGACAACCAATCATTGTTCATTGTTGGGTTTAACACCTTCATAACAAAGGCAGCTTTGTACTCATTAATATTTAAATCATTCCAACATCTCTATGTAAGGGACAAAACAATAGTTCAAAATGGATGTATTCATAATTAACTCATTCACCGCCAGCCTTTTTGAGAAAAGTTGGCCACCTGCATTTTTGTGATTTTAACAAAATTTTCACAAAATTCCTTGCAGGAAAAATCATTTTCTATAAATATATAAACATACAAATTATATCAAATTAAAGATCACACCCTCTGCTTTCAAACAAACAATAAACAAACAAACAAACAAAATGGGGAAAAAACAGTTCATTATATATTTACTTTTTCTACTTAATTTAACCACTGAAATATGGATATTTCTCTTCAAAAATACAACATTTTGAGCAAAAAGCTTAAAAAATTTGCGTTTTTGTAAAGGAATTTATGTTAGAGATCAGACTCAGAATGACTATCAAACATAAAGGTAGTTAAAATCAGTCATTACTTCTTTTTAACTTCCGTTTTTGATAAATTCGGTTTTGGCGCCATCCAGTGGATAAAAGCGGTATTACACTTTCACTTTGAAATTCGTCCAGAAAGACATATTAATTAGTTAAATATTAACTCATAATTGACGAGATAACTCGTCAATGGCGGGGAATGAGTTAAAAAATCAACAAGTTAACCCCCAGGGGTCCAAAAACGCGGGGACGCGTTTTGACGTGTTTTCTCCTTATCATAGCAGAATCAACTTAAAATACTCCATCATACTTACGTGTTTGACATCATTTGAAACTCTGAAGGGTCCTCTTTAATTAGTTCACATTCACAATAACAAGAGATCTTTGTGTTTTTGTCAAATAAAGAAAATAAACAGGGTGCGCATTCAGACATTTCTGTCTCTGCCAGCTGTCTCTTAAAACACGTTACAAAAATCAGTTGAAACTCCGCGAATACTCGTCACACAAACATAATACACATATCCAAAGAAAGCCTAAAATGTCTACTTTTAAACAAGCTAATTATAATCAAAAACAAATATTTCCTGTTTATATAATCTGCATTGAAGTAAAGAGAGTACCGTTTTTCCTGGCTGAGCTCATTATCTCTAATGCGGTCACGCCCTCAGGCTGTTGACATGGTAATGAAGAGACGAGCTGTTCAAACCAGCAAAGCGTAATGTTTGATAAGATTTCAAGACTTTACCGCATGTTTGGATTATAAACATTATACACACACGTGAGGAATATCTTAATTTATGTCTGGACATTGAGGAAGAGAAGGGTTTATCTTTAACGTTACCTAAGAAGAGGAACGATGGAAGATGCATTGGAGAAGGATATAACTTATTCCTGAAGAAACTGTAAGTCATTTGTCTTCATTTATATTTGCTATCATGTAATATGTTATGGCTTGTGCAGTTCAGCCTACATAAGCAACCTTAGCAGACTGCACGCTTCGGATTTAAAAACGTTCGCATTGTTTACAAACGAGGGCGCGTGATTTCACGTAATGGCGGATTTCATTGATACATGCTGTAAGTTACAGTGTTAGACAGAGTTATTCACTTTCGTATCCTTCATGGCAACTTTGAGTAATGCTGCACTGCTGTTTCTTTTAAGTGTGTGCTGTAATATGATTCCATGTTTACATGCTTGTTAACAAACAAGTAAGTTACGTGCGTGATCACGTAATGGCGGATTTCATTGTTACATGCTGTGTACAGTGTTAGACGCAGTTACAGTGTTAGACGCAGTTATTCACTTTCGTATCCTTCATGGCAACTTTGAGTAATACTGCACTGCTGTTTCTTTTAAGTGTGTGCTGTAATATGATTCCATGTTTACATGCTTGTTTACAAACAAGTAAGTTACGTGCGTGATCACGTAATGGCGGATTTCATTGTTACATGCTGTGTACAGTGTTAGACGCAGTTACAGTGTTAGACGCAGTTATTCACTTTCGTATCCTTCATGGCAACTTTGAGTAATACTGCACTGGGGATCTGCTGTAATATGATATTGTTTATATGCAACGCATTCCATACATTCCGCTTTACACGCGACACCGTTTTATTATGAGCTCCGCGTTGTTTACACGGAGGCGCGAGCTCGCGCACATCCATTTGCGATGTGTTTTTAAAGTTCATACTCGCTTACAGAAACACGTTTAAAACAGAAGCTAGACGATAAGGGGATGGGCATCTGAAAACAGTCATCTGAAAACAGCTTTTTATATAACTAATCATTGCAGATGTTTATTTGAGATACTAATTTAGTTTATGATAGTTTATCTGAATGTAGTGCTATTATTTACCCATCAGTTATGTATGTAAGGGTATTTCTGTGGACAACTTATGCTAACAGCTGTTTATAACTCTCTTAGATGTTTATAACTCTCTTAGAGGTCTGCATCTCTCTCATCAGTACAAAACTATGAAGTGGAAAAACATATTCACACTCTTTGGACATAAAGTTATATGGTAACATGAGCCACATGAAGTTTACAGCTCTGTTGTTTATCAGTTTCTTATACAAGTTCAGTGTTTTAATAGGGTTTGTTTCCAAATAAATTGAAAATGTCCTACTGACCTTCATTTCTATTTTGATTATATTGTTAACTTCTTAATAAACCTCAAACAAACATGTCCATTTGTCCTCACATTCTTTACTGTAGTTCCCTCCTGCCTCATTATTATGCAGCTCATTATGCGAGCCTTTGTTTGCTAGCTGTCAATCAATCCTTCTCGCATACGGCCACTCTAAACAAAAAGTGTCTTACAATTTCTAAAATAATATATTGGTTTATGTGAATGAGTAGGCAGGATGATTTTCACATCATTTTAAAGAAAAAACTCTAGACTACTAGATTATGTTTAGGAAAGTCTTGTTAAAACATGTTTAGTATGGGTTTTGTGAACTTATATCAGTTACTTAGAAATTTTGCTTTTTTAAAAACCACGCATAAACCTTTTTCTCTCAAAAATACAAACATGTACATACATGTAGCTCATATAATATTTTAGCCCAGTTTGTGCTGAACACAGTGGTATGAGACACTTGCCATTATTATGTTTTAAAGCAACTGAAAAAAGACCAAATGTAAGAGCATGTCAGAACCTCTGACAGTGTCCCAAAATGGTTGGACCCCAGAGGGTTAAAGGACAAGTTTGGTATTTTACACTTAAAGCCCTATTTTTAGATTGTTTATGATGAAATAGAACGTTTTTGACTGAAATTTCGACATATGCGGCTGCCCCGAGAATTTTTGGGTGTTTGTTTTTCAGCTCCTACCTTTACAATGGGTTTAATGGTGCACTGCAACCATCCTTCCTAAAATGCATTCAACTTTCGTATACAAAGACGTAAAACTCAAAGAGTGGTCAGGGGTGTTCACTAGTCTGCTCACACAAAAATCACCGCAAAATACGCATTCCAACAGGTTTTATCGTAGTTTTTGCCAACTCCATTGACTCTTATTAGATGTGCTGTGAGGTACGGTATTACTCTGCGCCGGCAAAACTTTGTTTGTATTTTTGCAATTGGCAATGGGGGATTAGCGCCACCACCTGGGCTGGAGTGGCTAATATTCAAGCTCTAAGCGGAATAATGTACGGGTGTGGGGCGTTTGGAAAAATAGGTCCACAAGTTAACAACGAATGCTAAAACAGCTGTTGGAAAGCATCTTTTAACGCGATTTTTGTGTGAGCATATCAGTGATAGGGCTGTTGAAACGAATTTCAGTAATCGAATACTAATCGAATGTTAAAACTACTATTCAAATGGGATTTAAAAAAATAGATTTAAAAATATTTTTTTATGTGTTCATTATCTAACGCATTTATGCTGTTAAATACCGCTAGCTACCTCGACCCGCATTTCCATCGGCTAATTCATTTGAAACAAGACCAGCAGCAGGAGGTACGTGAGAAAGAGAAAGTGGAGCTGATAGCGATTGCGGAGGAAGGTTATGAGGAAGACGAGAATGGAGCAGCCAAGGTGAAGAGGACAGTGTCAGGAGAAATCCGCTCTCAGTCCTATGAAATGCAATGATGCCAAAGCCACAAGTCTAAAGAAGTTATATTTCACGTTTGAAGTCAATAGACCCAAAAATGAGGTTCTTGCAAGAGTTTTTGTAAGACTAGTGCCTTTTCTAAGTGCCAGTCAGCCACAAAATAAAAGTCTTTTGTTTACATGCATACAAGTTCGTTCTTTTAATTGTTTATCCTTATATAAGCGTATAAAATGCCGTATCCACACCAGGAAATAAAGCTTCACACAAAGATCGTTGAATTCGTTATCTAATTGGCTACACGTTCTGTCTATCAATATTTTCTGTGAAGTCATTGGAGGAACGCGCGAGTCAGATGACGTCACGATATTTGACAGCGCTGTTTGGATATTATGTATTATACTCCCGCCTACTAAGTTTGACCGCTGGTTTTGAACGCGAGTGTAATCTCATATACAAGTGTTACGATGTAAATAGTCCTCAGATTGTATATTATAATCTATTACAAGACGTGCATGTGAAATCTGATGTAAACAATGGACAATGTATTATATTTCACGGATTATACGCATTTGTGGACAAAAATTGTCATTGGATGTACTTTGTTGGAGAGTTTTTATGGGTTATTCACACAACTGAAACAGACTGGATTCGATTCGCGTTCCTTATACCAGCACAAAGGTAAGGAGTCAGCTTATTTTATGCATGATGTCATCTGGACTTCTGTAACAAAATTCTATATTTATGATGCTAGAGCAATTGTATCTCAAAACGGACACCATACACTGATGCTAAACCCTTAGACCTTTTAAACGATGTATAGCAATGTTATTGTTATTGTTAGCAGCATTCAAAAAAACTGACGTCTTTCCGTCCACGAGCTAACTTAGTGCTCGTCGAGAGGTTAATTTTGTGTCTAAGCTTAATCATTAATTAGCAAGAAAGCTATCACCTGTTATTAAATAATGACATGTTTATTAGTAATACTGCAATGTCTTCTAGTGGACATAATTTAAAACAAGTCAACTATACGAGCTCATAGTGGCATTGGCAATGCATAAGCCCGTTTTTACAACGTGTGTAGATAGGTATAGTAAATATTAATAAGTCAGATTTGAGTATTAAATAATCGATTATAAATCGAATATTAAAAAATAATAACGAATGAAATTCGAATGGGATAATAGAGGAAGATTGACAGCCCTAATCAGTGAACACCCCTGACCACTTGGTGATGTTTTTTCACATTCGGCAAAATAAAATAATTAAATTAAATCAAAACGAGCTGAATATAACACACTGCAATTGAGATTGAAATATGGCAGGGTCATAACTCGAAAGACATAGGAAATTCAATTGCAAATGGACTTTGATTTTATATTTGAAATTTGGCATATATTGTACGTTCGCGTAAACTAAAATGCAAACAGTTTGCATTTGCGTTTGAATTAAGTCACAGTTTTTACACCCACAAGTAGGAAACGCAATTGCAAATACCATTTGCAATTCCTTTTTAATATTGTCCGCAAAAACGTTCCATATCAAACATTGTTTGGAAAACGAATCACGTCCGAATAGTGCTAATGTCTTAAAAGCATTACTAAAACAATGTGTAAAAAAATCAACACGTTCTTTCTTAAGTGTAGGTTCCCTGTTTTAAATTGGTACTTGGCAAATAATAAGGAAACAAAGAAAGACCGACATGCATTATACAAATAAAATACACAGTGCATTATTTTTTTTTTACTTTTTAACTTACTTTTTAACTTACTTATGTTACTTTGTAAAGAAGAGCAACTGATTTTCTAACAGTGTCACAAATTGTTTTAGACCTAATCAGTGTTGGGGAAAGTTACTTTAAAAAGGAAAGCATTACAATAGTAAGTAACTCCCCAAAAAGTAACTAATTGCGTTACGTTACTTTTAAGTTACTTTTTCTTACTTGGCTGAGGCTTGATCTCTTTTAGGCCTTATTAATTGAATTAAACTGAAAAGTAACTTGCATTACTTTTTTAAAAAAGTAACTCAAATATTAATGTGTACATTTATAAAGTAATGCGTTACTTTACTCGTTACTTCAGAAAAGTAATCTTATTACGTAATGCATGTTAATTGTAATGCGTTACCCCCAACACTGGACCTAATGCATGCATTCTACCTTGAGAGTTGATATTGAACATGTTTTAGTCTTGCATTCCCAATTTGCCCTTATATTAATTTTTACTAAGTAATTTTAAGATTCATATCTTAAACTGTACAGGATGTAATTTATTAGTATTAAATACAATGCAAATTAGGTTAAAGCTGTGTTTTTGTTTTAGGTTCATGTAGAAACCCTGGATGCCATAGTGAAAGGAATGCATGTTGGCCTTCTGATCGGACATGAAGATGTTCTTCATGATGCTTTTCCTCTTGAAATTTTTTACGTGGCCGTGATGGAAGAGGAGACAATTGTTCTTCATAACCTGAGGGATGTGCCTACTGCTTTTGCTATGCTAATGGGAACAATTTACTCCCTTAATCTGGAGTATCCTAGCAATATGAAGTATTCATTTAAATTCCTGCAGAAAGTTGTCATGAACTGTGTCCTATCCCCTCTTTTATTTGTTTTATACACTAATGCATGCCAAAGTCACTATGAACGTCGTCATATTATTAAATTTGCGGATGATACTGTTATTGTGTCCCTCCTTAGTAGTGATGACCCTGAACACGGCCCTATAACAGACGAGTTTTTTGATTGGTGTAAATCCTCTTTTTTACACATTAATGTGGCAAAAACTAAAGAGATGAACATTGATTTCAGAAGAAACTCTTCTGTCCTTCCCCCAGTTGTAATGGACAATCAACCAATTGAACTCATACAGCAGTATAAATACCTCGGGACTGTGATCGACAATAAACTGTGCTTTGAGTCACAAGTTGATGTTGTGTGTAAAAAAGCACATAAGCGTATATATTTTCTTCGTAAGCTTCGTAGTTTTAATGTTGATACTGTTTTTATGAAAATGTTTTATTCTTGTTTTAAATCAGTTCTTACTTTCTCTTTTATTTGTTGGCACTGGTCACTTTCTACTAAACAGAAAACCCGCATGCAAGGTATTGTGAAGGTTTGCAGCAAAATTGCGGGTACACCATTAGATGACCTAAATTATCTGCATAAGGCCAGATCTTTAAAGGCGGCGCGAGTTATTCTGTCTGACCCGAGTCATCCCTTATGGGGTGAATTTCGGTTGCTACCCTCTGGGCGCAGATACAGTCTGATGAGATGCAAAACAAATAGACTGAGGAAGTAATTCATCCCGTCTGTTATCCCTATTGTTAACAGCATCCTTTAAATTATGTAGTACTGTGGTGATGTCAATTGTTATTTGTCTATTTATTGATGTTGATTTGTATATTTGTTTATGTGTTACTGCGTGCTGTAATCCAAATTGCCCCTCGGGGATAATAAAGTGGTCTTGACCTTGAAGATTAAACCCGACCACTGTTCCGCTCGGATACATGGACTTAGAAACAAACTGCTTAGGTTTCCATTATAGACCGGTCTCAAGCCTTTAAAGAACAGTTTACTTTACTGACTAAGTAAACTATTCCTTTACCTGGGAGGCAGCAGTTGTGTTGGACTGTTTTCTTAGATAAAGTGATGTTTTCAACACTTGACCATTGTTCTGAAATTAATTTTAAATGCTGCTTTGTTTAAAGGCATTAGGTACTTGACATTGTCAAAACTGATCCAAAGTTTTTTCTGTGACAAACTTACTGTTACTCTTCCTTAGTGACTGGGTATTAACAAAAAAAAAAAGGTTTAATGATAGTTTTATTGCATGAATTGTTTTTTAAAAAAGGTAACTCTAAAATACATGGCTGAGTTTTTATCAGTAAAATGAATAGATACAGGTATGTGTAATGATTCTATTGATTCTATTGCCAAGTAGTTTTTTTACCCATTCAGGGGTCAAAAAGTTATATAAATTTGTTCATAATGTACACAAACGTATAAGCATTTGACAGGCAGCTGTGGTGTTGATTTCAATAAATTGATTTTGAGCTAATAAGTTGCAAGTTGATTTCAGTGAATATTATTAGTCAAGATAATAAAGTGAGTTTTCTTGAACTGATAATGTAACATAGCTAGTTGTTTTAACTTCGAGTATCAAGTTCAAATAACAAATGACTTTTAGTTTAACACCATGTAAAACATAACACTTTGAGTTGAGATGAAGTGATAAAGTGAGTTTTCTTGAACTAATAATGTAATAACATAGCTAGTTGTTTTAACTCCGGGTATCAAGTTGAAAAAACAAATGATTATTAGCTTAACACAATGTAAAACATATCTCTTTGAGTTGAAACAAAGCATATCTTCAAGTTTATCCTACTTCGATTTGTAAGGCAGCAGGTGAACTTTTGTTTCTAAGTTTAACAGCATTGCTAGTACCGCAAATTAGGCATACACATCTTTCTCCTACATTTGTAAAAGAAAACTCACTCTCCAATTCCTCATGAAAATATGTTTTTTTTCCTTTTGGTTGACTGGCCGTTATCTTTACTCATCCTAAAGCAAAGTTTATACTGCCTCATCATAACCGCAAAAGTGATAACGATATAATCTTTGATGTGGTATATATTCCTGTTTGTTTTTTAATCTATTGTTCGTCGTTATCCACTTGTTTATAAATAAACAAAAATGGAATGAAGGCAGATATTTCAAATAAATTGCCTCAGAGGGGTGAGACGCCTGTTGATTAACTTACTGTATTTGATTAACTCTTTCCCCGACGTGATCTGCACGCTTAAACGCCACAGCGAGTTGATATCCAGTCACTGTGCGCTAGCTGCTTTAACTCTGCTTGCAATGCTGGTGTCAGATTTCATTTGCGCGCACCCCCCCCCAACAGAAGTCCGACAACAAAAAGAAGCAGTACGACTGTCTTTTAAATCTGAGGAATGCGAATGATGCAAATTAGGCTTTGTTATTGACGCAAACGTGAGTTATTTGCCTCAAACACGTCTTCCCCGCAAGTTGAAAAAGTTCAACTCAAGAAGAGAATGCGCATGATGCTAAAATAAATCCCACCAGTAATCTTGATTGAGGAACGCATTTTTGGTTTTTACACAGACAGCATGATGTTGGACTTAACAGTAAGTTCAGTAAGGTATAGCCTTCATTTACAATGTAAACTTTAATCTACTAAGTACAGGTATATAAAATGGCCAATTTATGTAATGTAATAAATTCACATGTTTCCTAGTTTGAATAGGATATAATTGGATGGATATTTCTCTTCAAAAATACAACATTTTGAGCAAAAAGCTTAAAAAATTGCGTTTTTGTAAATAAATTTATGTTAGAGATCAGACTCAGAATGACTATCAAACATAAAGGCAGTAAAAAATAATTCATTAAATCTTTTTAACTTCCGTTTTTGGTAAATTCGCCATCTGGTGGATAAAAGCGGTATTACACTTTCACTTTGAAATTCGTCCAGAAAAGCATATTTATTAGTTAAATATGAACTCATAAATGACGAGATAACTCAATGGCGGTGAATGAGTTAATTTCTAACAAAGCTGTCAAAACGGAGAGCATCCAAAACAACTGCTATACTACGTCGTCCACCATCTTGGCTGAATTGGTCACATGACTGCATCACATGACTAAAAATGCGTCATCGTATCCAAAAGCCTCCGCTTTCACAGGCCACCCTACGATGCGAAGACGGCGTCTTCAACTTTATCCACTCTGGAGTAGGGCTGTCACTTTTGAGAAAAATCAAATTCGAACGGATAACGAATATCATGCAATCTATCCGAATATATTCGATTATCTAGGTGCCCCCCCCCGTGTGCATAAAAAACCACCATAATGGAGATTTAATCACAAATTTAGTAACAGTGACAGTCATAAACAGGACTGTCTGGATTAGTTTTTTTTATTTAATGTTTGAAACAGCAGGTTATCAACTTATGAATAACAACTTATATGAAAAAATATAGCCATGCCCAAACGGAATCTGCGCCGGCAGATTTCGGCGGAAAACTCCGCGGATTGAATGCCCGTCATTGACAAGCACACATATCCCGCACTTGAGCGTGTTTGTGAGAAAGAATCTGTCATGACGCGGAAGGAGAGACAGGACGCAAACGCAAAGTTCAAAATAAATAACATTTAATAATAAAAACACGAGGGCTGACATGGTGAATACAGGAACACAGGAACATCCAACACAGGGAACAGACAGGGTAGCAATGACAATAATCCGGCGACCGGTGTGACAGAACAAAGGCATATAAATACAAAGACAATTAAACATGACAGGTGTGGTGTATTGGCGTAATGAGTCAATGAAAGTCCAGGTGAGACGGATCAATGCAATACACAAAACATGTCACGGACTAGACGTGACATAACCCTCCCCTCTACGAGTGGCTACCAGACACTCACATAAAACACAACATAAAAAAAGTCTGGTAGCGAGAGTCCAAGGGAGGGTTGGAGGGCTTGGGGACCCTGGCGAAGCCGGCAGCCGCCGGGATGAGACCAACAGAACGGTTGGCCGGACTGCGCCAGGAGAACCGGAGCGATCGCTCCGAGAACCGAGGCAGACGAATTACCCCCCTCCTGGGAATCGTCGACGATCAGATGCCCCCGGAAATCATCTCCCATCCCCTCGCGGAAACGGAGACCCTCGCTTGGTAGCCACCCCGGGGAAATGATCGGGCGTGGTCCGTTCCGGATCCCCCTGCGAGCAGGATGGTGGTCCTCCGAGGGACCGTCGACGACGACTCAACCGTTGGGGGACCGCCTGGGCCGATCCTCCTCCCGCAGGAGCGAGCGATCGCTCACGGTGGTCCCCAAGAGACATCGGGGTTGATGAGGAATGAACCCCGATGTCACTACTCCCCCTCGACGAAACTCCTGGGGGAGCCGCCCTCCGTGAACTTGCTGCGCCCAATGCTGGCCGGATTATTCTGTCATGACGCGGAAGGAGAGACAGGACGCAAACGCAAAGTTCAAAATAAATAACATTTAATAAGAAAAACACGAGGGCTGACATGGTGAATACAGGAACACAGGAACATCCAACACAGGGAACAGACAGGGTAGCAATTACAATAATCCGGGACCGGTGTGACAGAACAAAGGCATATAAATACAAAGACAATTAAACATGACAGGTGTGGTGTATTGGCGTAATGAGTCAATGAAAGTCCAGGTGAGACGGATCAGTGCAATACACAAAACATGTCACGGACTAGACGTGACAGAATCTCATTGACAACAAGCACACATACATAGCCTATCCCGCGCGTTTGTAAGCCGTCATTCTCTGCGCGTGCTGTTTGCTTGACCGGTTTTAATGATAGAGAGCACAAACCATTTGATATATGAGATGAAATTAAACTTACCGCGGCGTTGAGTTAAGCAGATCTCATTTGACTTTGTCTGTGTGACGCGCGAAAATCAGCACATGATCATTTCAAATCCGTTTACAAGACAAACGCTGTTGTTGTTTAATATAAAGTTTACATTGCGTTGTAAAAATGATGAAATTATCTTCATACATGCTAATTTCATAATGCGAACGTATTAACACAAGCTTTTTATTCTGCTATAAAATTTAACACTATAAACAATATGTCATTTTTATACAAACTATAATTCTATTTTGACATGAACATGTGGTTCATGTTGGTCCAATTTGATTCCCTCTCTTGCGCACAGTTGTCGTCGTCGGTCTCACTCTCAGCCTCCTTCCTATTACGAGGTGTTACTGTAAAAAATGTGCTACACATGGCATTTTAAAAACCGGATGGTTTATTTATAGTTCGAATACGGATATTTCACGTCATGTTCGAATGCATATTCGAATATCGAATAAAAAGTGACAGCCCTACTCTGGAGTAGGCTTGTGCCGGTCTTCGGTAATACGGTAAACCACGGTAGTAAAACTGCACGGTAGTGTTATTGCGGGTCTTCAAATTACCGCGAAAAGACGTGCATTATTTTTTTCCTTTGACCGGTTCAAATTACACTGCACGGATGCTGCGTAGGTGTCCCGCATATGCAGGTGCACACCTTACCAGACTCTCGTGGAGAAGGATGACAGAAGAATGAGTGCTGCTGCTGCTTACTATTTTTACACATTACAAAAAAATAATGTATGGAGTAAAGTATGGACTTTTTTGGCTTCGTGAAAAAACGAAGAAGTGCTGGTGATAGACAATTTCCTTATGTGTAGAATATGTGGATGGAACGGGTCAGCAAATTACGTGAACACTAACTTTATGCATCTTCCAGACAATCATCCACAGTTTACGGAGATAAAGGTAAGATACATGGCATCATATTTCATCCCAGATAGCACAGTTACGTCTGCAAGATGTCTGGTAAAGATCTGGAGATCTGGAATACATCTGGTGTGTAAAAACGTCTTATAAAGGTCTTAGAAAGAGCTGCTTTACATACATTCTAAATCAAAAACGTCTTGCAGATGTCTTCAATATGTCTATGACATCTTTTAGGAAACGTCTCAGAGACGTATTGCAGATGAGCAAACAATCTAAATAATACGTTTTGCAGATGTAAACGCAGACATCAAATAGACGTCTTCGAGATGTTTGTGTGCTATCAGGGATATGTTTTGTCTAAGTAATAACAGTTAAATGTCCGCTTAGCAATGCTAATGTCCGCTAGCTAACGTTACGCTGTTTAGTTTGTCTAATATTATTACGTCTATTAAGCTAACGTTATATTAGCTATTCTACCGCTTGCTCTCCGGTAAAACACATATTATTAATTATAGCTGAAACTGAGCCTGACAGGTAACGTTAAGTTAATTACTTAATATTAAATAGACTACAATTAATGTTAGTGCACAACGCAGCTGCTAGAGTTCTTACCAGGTCCCGCAAGTTTGATCATATAACCCAAATTTCAGTATCTTTACACTGGTAAGTTATCTTTTTACAAAAAAAAAATCTGCTAAATGATGTTTTATGTATATTTTAATTGTGTACATTATGTATATTTTCATTGACTGTTAAATGCGTTATGTGAATTAAGTGATGTGTCACCGTCTGACTTTCAGTCAGTAATAATAACTATTTAAATATGTGACCCGTCACGGAAACCAGGGACACAAGTCGGCAGCACAAGTTTCGAGAAAATGAGAAACAAAGTTTTTTTTTCAAAATTTGTGATTTTCGTTTTATTGGAGAATCTGTTAGTTGAGATCACGAAGAAGCCTCTCCATGTTTGAGATAGCAGTTTATGTATATTTAAAAGCGTACAATTTGCGGTTAAAATAGGCTTGTTTTTCCAGAGATTCTAGCGTGCAGCGGGGGGGCGTCATTGTCTGTGTGTATATTTACATACTGTATAAGCTTGTGTTTTCGCCTCCGCCCCCAAAGGGAACAGCGTGACTACTAAATAAAGATTGTTCGCCCAAAAATGAAAATAATGTAATTAATGACTCACCCTTATGTCGTTCTAAACTCGGAAGGCCTCCGTTCATCTTCGGAACACAGTTTAAGATGTTTTAACATTAGATTTAGTCCGAGAGCTTTCTGTTTCCTCCATTGAAAATCTATGTACGGTTTCCATGTCCAGAAAGGTAATAAAAACATTATCAAAGTAGTCCATGTGACATCAGTGGGTCAGTAAAGTTGTGTTGATGCATCGAAAATACAGTTTGGTCCAAAAATAGCACGAATTACGACTTTATTCAGCATAGTCTTCTCTTCCGGCTCGAGCGTGAAGTCACGTGACTGTAGTGACGTGGCTGCTCTGTCCCTTAGACATGTTTGCTTAGTTTTATTTATTTTTTTCAAACTTATAGCGTGCGTCTCCCCAGACTGTAAATGAAGCTCGGGCGCACAAAACAAAAGAAATATAAAAGAAGCTGGGGCGGAACAAATAACAGTCAACAGCATCGTACGTCAGCCACGTCACTGACTTTATGGGGCGCCGCATGTTACGATGTAAATAGTCCTCAGATTGTATATTATATTGTATTACCAGAAGTTCATGCGAAATAGACTATATGTCTATATTTCACGGATTATACATATTTGTGGACAAAAATCATTGGATGATTCACACATCTGAAACAGACTGGATTCGACTTGTGATCCCCGCAAAGGTAACTTTAAAAGTCCTGTTTATTTTTGCATTTTGTCATTCGGACTTCTGTAATAAAATACTATATGCTGCTAGAACCTCTGTATCTCAAAACGGCTTTACAGGGGGTATGGCTTAGCTAAATGAGATGTAAATGAGCCCTATTGGAAAAGGGAAAGTGTTAACTTTTTTCTTTCTCAAATTTCTCAGCATTCTCTTTCTTGAATGTGTTACATTCAAATGGCCACAATTTCCATGTGTTATACATCGTTGGAAAGCTTAGAATCTGCACTTTCAGAATCTATGACTAACTCAAAATGCCCCAGATCCGACTTGTGTCCCTACTAGGGGTGACCCCGAATAGTCAGAAGATTCGATGCATCGATAGGAGAAGCCTGATTCGACTACCAATCTCACAGTCGAATCGTCGCAGATGTGTTATGAAATGAGGATCATTCAATTTTGGCCGTATATGGGTGCACACATTATCTGATTTCACATATAACAGCTTTCTCACAATATATTAATATACAGCATATTATGATAATGCTGCAAATAATATGTGAAGTAACAGCTTTCAATAATTTTTTTTAAAATGCGTTAATAAATCCAGCCTCTGTGACCGGGCTACACGGAGGTTTCTTCGTTAATAAACCATTGCCTCTTTGTTTCTACATTTAAAAGACAAAGCTGGCAATTATATTACGGCTATACTTTTCTATTCTTTTAATATTTATTTTATTTTATTTATAAATCACTCTGGGTTGTCTGATTTAACTATTTGGCTTGTGTTTTGTTTCTGTGCACTTGAGGCATTTTGCATATTTGTTCTGCACTTTGTTACTTCTGACCTTATTTTATTAAAAAAATGTATCTATTATAAACGTAAATTCTTATCTAATTTAAGTCTGTAAATTTTGGATAGCTTTTCGTTGTATTAATGTTGCGCTATTGCGTGCTGGCCATGCTTGCGCATGTAATTTAGCCGAACGGGCTAGGTGTTCTGCGTCTTATATTTAGGAGTTCATCAAACTAAACATTAAAAAACGGATGTTTTTTGACGGGTATAAGTTTTCAAAATGTATTTATCATACATTTTGGTTAGCTTGTCAAAAGTTAAACTACAAAACAGGTAAGCCGTTTTTTAAAATTTCGGTGATGAAACGGAAAGTATCTGCAGTGCACCGAACCAATTTCTGCCTGACACGAATGTCTTTCTTGTGATTTAATATATGGTCGGTGTTCACTTTTAAATGATAGCAAAGAGATTCCTGAAATAAATAATATCATCAGGTCTTTTTGTATCTAAAGTGAATACAGAGATGATCAAAGTCAGAGCAAGCAAGCAGGTATTTCTGTGCTAAATAATAACGCGTAGTGTCTATAAAATCATTAATTTCAGTGTTTTTCATGTTATAAATTAACGTTTAATGAATTGTAAATTAGTTTTTATAATTTACAGAAACGATCACAAATTATTTGTTATTTCTCATTTGTCGGTTTTTTTTTGGTCATGACTGCTTTGACGCGCTATATCTCCAAATTAAATAAAAACATTTAATTGTAGCCGAGGTTTCCAAGGCAGAATCACCTTTGTTATTTTTTTTTTTAGGTTTAGTTATCAAAATGCATTTTTGTGTGATGTTCTGTAGATCGTGGCTTTAAAATGTTATGAGGAATAAATAAACAAATGTTGCCTTATATATTTTACCTTAAAATAAATATATAAATGCATCGTCAGTTTTGTCTTCGTTCATCACTTGAAAGACAGTTTTGGTCACTTTAACAGAAAGTTGTTTATGTGTGCTGCTTGTGAAAGAAAATAAAAGTTACCAATTTGTACCTTGTCTGGCCCCCTTCCAACCCATGCAGACAAACATAGATATGATTCGACTATCGGTCGACTATGGAAAGATTCGACAATTCTGATTCGAATATGTAAATCCTTAGTCGAGGACACCCCTAGTCCCTACTTTCCGTGACTGGTCACATATGTTACGTAATTTATTTGACTCTGTATGTTGAATAAACAGTACTGTGAATACAAATGGGCATATTTAGCTGTATGTGTTCTTTTACTAAAATGAAAGGAACACATATGTATCATATTTAATCATACAAACAAGTAAAAAGACAAACTATCAGTAAGCTTTACCTTATTTTATTCTCTATAATTGTCTAAAATGCATCTTTAAGGCATGAAGTAATATTTTTCTTTGTTTTACAGAGTATCCAATCATCTAGCAGTGCTGCTGCTGGCTCATTTTCAGCTGAAGCCATACAATCAACGGTCAAAGTGGCTTTCCAACGTCAGGCTGCATATGGACTGATAATATTTTGCAATTTAATCATTTAAACCACTAAAGTTGACTGCTTTTGCAGTTTGGACTTTATTCTGTTTGAATCTGATTGGTTCAGTTTACTGTGTATTGTTTTATTTATATCATTTTAACAAGTTTAAGTTATTAAATCTTTTACTTACACTATAACTCTTTCCTCGCCATTGACGAGATATCTCGTCAATCTGCAATACCGCTATTATCCACCAGGTATTCCGCAACTCATAAAAACATGCGGGCGGGGAGAGAGATAACAATGACATTTGCTCATCTTTTCAACTTGTTTTTGTAATGCATTTCAACACCGTGGTTATACCGTCTACCGTAATAAAACCTTTATAAATCACCGCAACATGAAAATTTAACACCGGCACAAGCCTACTCTGGAGAGCGTGTTCGTTTTCGGTGACTTAAAACGCTGTCTCAATGTGGATGGAAAGCCAAAACGGAGAGAAAAATATACGGTTTCAAACGAAAACGTATTAGTGTGCACATGGCCTTAAACTGGTTCATGGTTGTATGCATACGTAAGGTTGGTCACAAGAAATTAGAGGAAATTAAAAAAAATTTGTAATGTTATAAATATGATCTTTAATATAAAATGCATTAAATATACATACCAGAAAGTCTTAATCACTAAAGTTACATCCTTGTGTATCAGATTTAAGGATTACTTTGTTTTACACATGTACATGCTGTACTGTAAAAGACCACTAGGGGACATCAATCAATAGTGACAGATAACTTTTTTATGTGCAGACCCAATGTAAAAGTTTGCTGGAAATGAATTGACATTATAATAGAACAAATAATATTGTACAGTGTTTGGTATGATCAGCTAACTCACACTTTAAACCACTTCTTGCAGAGACAAATACCCCCTTCTGGCAGGCCGAAAGAAAATGGAAAAAGGATAAACTCCAAATTTCTTATGAAATTTTTAAGGACTCATTAAAAACATTCCAAAGAATTGTAAAATCGGCTAAATCTAGATATTTGGTAGAGATTATTGAGAAAAATTCCAACAACCCAAAAACTCTTTTTAATATTATAAATTCTGTAGCAACCCCTGTCGTTAAGACAAAGCTAGCTCCATCTTCAATTTTATGTGAGAATTTTCTTGATTATTTTATACGTAAAACTGAGACAATTAGGGCTGATTTTGTACTCACAACTTATAAAACACCAGGAACTGTACAACACTGCAGGTTTCGAACAATTTGATATGATCTCACTTCAAGGGTTACAGGAAGTTATGAGTAAGTTGAAGCCCACTAGCTCAGTTGGTGATATGGTCCCGGCATGGTTTTTTAAAGAAATTTTTGAGGTGATTGGTCATAGTGTGTTGCAAATTATAAATAAAAGCCTCGACAGTGGGTTTTTTCCAGACATGTTAAAACAGGCTATTGTGCAGCCCTTATTAAAAAAAACTAACTTGGATACGACTGTCTTGGCTAACTTTAGGGCAGATAGGAGTTTTGCTTACTCAAACATGTTCTGAGGGCAGAAAGGAAAATGATTGGTTAACAGCTTCATCCAATTAACCGAAGCAAGGGCGGGGTCAAGACGTTTGAACGTGCTGCGGAGTGCTGCGGAGGGATTGAGGAATACGTTACATTACGCGGAATACAATACATATATTTTTGTGGGAGAACGCATTTATTGCAAGGTAAGTTAATTTATAATTATATTTTGTTCAAATTCAACATCCTCTAACGTTTACTAAGATAATAAGCTAACATTAAAAATGCACAGAACTACTCATCATCGTCTAAATATCATGTTGTGCAATCTGATTTGACTGTTTCATCAGCCGATCACAACAAATCTGATTAGTTTACGGGGAAACTGGTGTAAAACATGCTTTTCTAATGCTACCTTGCTGTCTGTTAAATAGATGTGAGAACAGAACTCTTTCAAATCTCCACGATTTTTTACGGTCAACAACTTACATCTCCCGCCCTATCGCTGTTCTCGTGGCAGGAGTAACCATTAACGTTAGATTCAAATCGCTGTTAGAAATTGAGAGAGGATTATAGTTCTCTTAATAGGTTCATATCTCTGTGTTGTTGATAGTGAACAACGCGCTGCTCTTAAGGCAGAAGTACGTAATAGGTTTATTTTGCTTTGTTATTGATAGTGAACAACGCTCATAAGTACTTAATAGGTTTATTTTGCTTTGTTATTGATAGTGAACAACGCGCTGCTCTTAAGGCAGAAGTACTTAAAGGTGCAGTGTGTTATTTTTAAATTAATCTCTTGACAGAAATGCAAAATAATATACAAAACTATATTATCAGGGGTGTACAAAGACCTTTCATAATGAACCATTGTGTGTTTATTACCTTAGAACGAGGTCTTTTTATCTACATACACAGAGGGTGCCCTTACATGGAGGTCGCCATTTTGTGCCACCATTTTTCTACAGAAGCCCATAACCGACAAGTTTTTTACTAAGTTATCTCCGACGATGACATGTTTGTCCGTTGGCGGCAACCGCAGCTTCTCTATGTGTTTCAAAAGCAAGGGGTGAGCAGTGGACTACGCCGTTGGTCAGTGGTGTAGTCTAGATTTTTGTAGTGAGTATACTCTGATTTGTCCCCTCTCACCCTTATGCTAACTCGTCCCAGCGCAACGCACCACCACACTCACAGATGCATACAGAATGGATCTTCGTGTAACAGAGCATTCTGAAAGTGTACTCATAAACACATAAACTGAATGTGTTATCAACATGTCAGTTTATTATAAGAAAAAAAAAGACTTTAACAGCCAATGGGTTTATAGCTGGGGAAACTGGACTGATTTTTAGACTGGTTTAGTGTTAATCAACATCTAACTTGGGGCCAAAACTTACTCAACTGTTAATTAAAATTAAATAAACTTTACAATCTTCAATCCGTGGCTAACACATGCATAACTATTGATAACATTACCATATGTAATTTAATGGTGTAAATGTTTTTAATTAATACACATTTAAGATGACCATGAATTAACTCTAATACAGCAAATTCTAATCATTAAATTTGCATAGTCATTGATATAAAAAGCTTATTTTTTGCATATAATACAAGCATTGTCTAAAAATGAAAATAGGCTTTTACTTAATTATTCTTACAAGACCATCATATAGCCTAATATTAGACACCAAAACCAAGTGAAGAAAATTATCTCTTTAATTTGCAAGTCTGAACTGAACATCAACGCAGACATGAATTTCCTCACAGAAGTTTAAGATCATATATCATAGAAGTTTGAGATATATAAGATCATATCTTGAACGTAGATATATAAATGAACACAGAGAAGGGAAGTTTAACACTGAAGCACAAGCAAACATGCTGAAAGAGGCTAAAAACCATCAGAACATAAACTGGCTTATTTTATTGCACTTGAAACCTTACCTCGAGATAAAGTATTAAACTGGACTGATGATTTAAATGTTGTTTACTCACGTGTGCGTTGTTAACTCTCTGGATAACTCTCGTTCACTTCTCCACCGACTGTTTGTTTACAGTGTCGCGTGAGCAGCTACACTGCAGGTTCGACTTCATTTGGCGCTAAGCAGACCTCTTGGTGATGTCAAAGTACCGCGAGAGCGATTCAAAGCAGATTTCTCCATCTGATAACTGGAATCGCTCTCGCGCTACTTCGTTGTCACTCGCCTGTGGGTACTTGTGGCGCCACAGCAGTCTGCTCCCCAGTCACTCTAGCGCCGCTATAGTAGTAATTTGATTTCATACGCCGATCGGATCGCGCAGTTTGGCAGGAAGTCATCAAGTATATAGCTTATGTATATCCATTTAAACCCGCTTAAGTACCAAGTATAGCATGCTAATGGTTAGTGCTTCACATCTAAATTATGACTAAAAGTTTGAAATGTCACAAAACCATGCTGTTACGCATCCTCACGCTATTTTTAGTGGGTATACGGAAATCCTTGACAATTTCTAGTGGGTATACGGCGTAGTCCTGCGTATCACGTAGACTACACCACTGACGTTGGTTGCAATTCGCAGCCTCACCACTAGATGCCGCTAAAATTTACACACTGCACCTTTAATAGGTTCATATAGCTGTGTTATTGATAGTGAACTACATGCTGGGGCAGGATTACTCAATAGATTAAAATCACTGTTATTTTTAGTGTATTACTCGCTGCTCTCAGGGCAGGATTACTCAATAGATTCAAATCGTTGTTATTTTAGTGTATTACTCGCTGCTCTCAGGGCAGGATTACTCAATAGATTCAAATCGCTGTTATTTTAGTGTATTACTCGCTGCTCTCAGGGCAGGATTACTCAATAGATTCAAATCGCTGTTATTTTAGTGTATTACTCGCTGCTCTCAGGGCAGGATTACTCAATAGATTAAAATCTCTGTTATTTTGGTGTATTACTCACTGCTCTCAGGGCAGGAGTACTCAATACATTTAAATCACTGTTGTTTTTAGTTTATTACGTGCTGCTCTCAGGGCAGGATTACTCAATAGATTCAAATTGCTGTTATTTTAGTTTATTACTCACTGCTCTCATGGCAGGATTACTCAATAAATTCAAATCACTGTTATTTTAGTGTATTACTCGCTGCTCTCAGGGCAGGATTACTCAATAGATTCAAATCACTGTTATTTTTAGTGTATTACTCGCTGCTCTCAGGGCAGGATTACTCAATAGATTAAAATCGCTGTTATTTTAGTGTATTACTCGCTGCTCTCAGGGCAGGATTACTCAATAGATTCAAATCGTTGTTATTTTAGTGTATTACTCGCTGCTCTCAGGGGAGGATTACTCAATAGATTGAAATCTGTGTTATTTTAGTGAATTACTCGCTGCTCTCAGGGCAGGATTACTCAATAGATTAAAATCGCTGTTATTATAATGTATTGCTCGCTGCTCTCAGGGCAGGATTACTTAATAGATTAAAATCGCTGTTATTATAATGTATTGCTCGCTGCTCTCAGGGCAGGATTACTCAATAGATTCAAATCGCTGTTATTATAATGTATTGCTTGCTCCTCTCAGGGAAGGAGTACTCAATAGATTCAAACTGCTGTTATTTTAAGTGTAGACGCTGCTCTCGAGGTAGGAGTACTCAATAGATTCGCTGCTCTCAGGACAGTACTTAATAGGTTTATATCGCTGTGTTATTGATAGTGAACTACAAGCTGCTCTCAGGGCAGGAGTACTCAATAGGTTCATATCGCTGTGTTATTGATAGTGAACTATGAGCTGCTCTCAGGGCAGAAGTACTTAATGGGTTCATATCGCTGTGTTATTGATAGTGAACTACGAGCCGCTCTCAGGGCAGGAATACTCAAAAGTTTATATCGCTGTGTTATTGATAGTGAACTATGAGCTGCTCTCAGGGAAGGAGTTCTTAATGTGTAATGTGCCTTCTTTCAGGGCAGGAGTGTACTAATGTGCTTTTTTCTTTTAACAAGGAAGCACTGAGTACAAACAAAATGAATGGTAAGCCCAAAAAATATTCTTCTAGTTTAGAGCATTGTTTTTAATTATATGCAGTTAATATGCAACTGAAACAGTATGTGTTTTAGTAGCACAGTTTCTATAAGTGTACGGAGAAGAAAAAGCATAATAGTGTGTTTATATTCTGTACCCATATAGTTTTACACTTTTTGATCTCGGGAAAGTTAAGCTCTGATACCAAAATTGGGAAAATAGGGCCATATTCCCTATATATCAGCAGCTTTCAATCTCTTTTACAAAACCAGCAACTTCCTGATGAGGTAAAAAGAAAAACAAACAAACAAAAATAATAATAATTTCTATTGCATTTAATAAATTTCACATATGCATTTATAATACTGTATTTAAACATTGTAGCCTACTGTATAAGCATCATTTTACTTATTATGATTTTTACCTTTTTTAACCTTTTCAGATCATGGATGCCATATTTTACCTGCTCAGCATGGTAATATAACCTTATCTACCTATGGATTTTATGTCAGAAAACACATACTAAATTAAACTGACAGCATTTGAAGAGTTTTGTTGCAAAACGAGATAACCACCGTTTTTTAATAGTTCAGAAATCTCGTTTTTTGGTTGTGAATTCCAATTAATATCAATTCAACTGCAGTGGGTTTGTTTTGATTTAAACCTTAAAAAATACAGCTAAGTAGCACTATAAAACAAAATAATAACATGGTAACAAAATAATAAACATGTTTTGACAAAAATGTTAAAAAATGGATTTATCTCGTTTTGCAACGAAACTCTTCATTTATTTTAACTACCTCAATTTTTAATAAATAAAATTTCATGTGTAATTTAGAAGACAACAGGTTTAGTGGCAATCAATTGCCACACCTTGAACAACATTCTTGATGGGAAGGTCAGGGCAATAAGTCATAATTTTGTAAAGGTAAGAATTACTTTTACAGTGTTCTTTTGGCAACGCTTTAGATTACATCCTGGAATGTACTGCATAATTAAAGCAGTTTTACAGTGTAACTGTCTGTAATTATATTTTTTTATTCTCCTGGTTGTTACCCCTTTATATCCCAAACTTTACATATTGTTGTTCCCTTATACTGTACTTACATGTAAGTACTTTATTGGTACACTATGGGATAGTTTCCCAGACAGAGATTAGCTTAAGCCAGGACTAGATCTTAGTTTATTTAGGAAATATAACTTCTTTTATCAAATGTGCCTTACTAAAAACATTACTTGTGTGCATTTTCAGACAAAACAAAGGGCACTGATGTATTTTAAGTCAGTGCAAGTTGTTTTCAGTTTGGACAGCTCTTGCATTTATTTTAGTCTAGGACTAATCCCTGTCTGGGAAACCACTCTTATAATTAAAGAAAGTTACACTGTAAATTTGTCTTAATTACGCAGTACTTTCCAGGCTGTAATCGAATGCGTTATACAGTTCTTTTTTGTTGAGAGTGAATTGGATGCATTATTTCTTTGTAAATATACAAAACAGTGTAGTTCTATCGTAAAAAGTGTACGTGGTTTACAAAAATGTATTTTTCTATCAAAGATGGCAGTGTTTCATGTAGCCTTTTCATTAATTTGCAGAATAACATTCTTAAAAAGGCAGAAGTTGTTATCGGTCCATACCTGGAGGGAGGGAATCACTGGACTTTCTTTGTAAGTTCCTCTAAATTTAAGTAGAGAATTTTATTGATCTTTTATGTATTTAAAAAAAGTATTGTGGTCATGAGTGGTAATTTGCAATTCATGAAATATCATAGCATTGTGATAAATTTAAAGTAATACCAGGGCTCCAGACTAACTTTTTTCACGAGGAGCACAGTGGCCCTCAACTGAAAATTTTAGAGGCGCAACCAGAAAATGTAGGGGCACACACCGAAAATCAACATGCTAATCAAATATCCACATTTCTACTAATTTCCACTGTATTACTAATAAATACTTTGATGATAGATTCAGAAAGTACAATGCAGGCTACTGTTTCAAATTCAGTGTCACATCACAAAAAAAGTCAAATTTACTGGTCGCACTTGTGTGACTGGATGTAAAATTCAGTGACACACTCTCAAATTTTGGTGGCAAAATGCCACCATTTGGTGGCAGTCTGGAGCCCTGAATACACGCAAATGTTATCTTGCTGAGTTTGATACAACTTGTTACCTGCTATTTCCATTTTCTGTTTAGCACTGCAACATCGTGGATAGAACAATAACCTACCTAAATTCCTTTGGTGAGCAGAAAGAGAATTGTCAGAAAATAGCTGAGAATTGGAGGTATGTATGTAGAAAAGGTTTCTCTATTTCACCTTTTAACTAGATTTTATCTATACCTGTCCTGTTCATGTGGTATCCATCCTAACAGGATGTTTGCCGAAGCAAAGGGAATCCCGGGAGCATGGGACATTTGCACAAGAGAGCATGCCATTCAGAGAGATATAATTTCTTGTGGCATCTTTACAGCTGTGGTAAAACATTAAAATCTCATAAAATACAAATGTTTATTTTCTGAAGATTAAATTTGTCTAAATATTGAATTATTAGTGATATATCTGTTATAAATATTTAGTGCTACATTTCATTTACACTACAGATGCATTACACGTGTACACATTTGGATATGCACATGTAAAAAATTATCAAGTTTAATTCATGCCATTTTGTAATACTGCTTTTAAAGGGACGGTTCACCCAAAACATAAGATTCTGTTGTGATTCTGTTAAGTTGTTCCAAACCTGTATGAATTTCTTTTTCTTCTGTTGAACACAAAAGAATAAGAATTTTTGTAACTAAGTGGTTCTACAGAACAAAGAAATGTATATAGGTTTGGAACAACTTGAGAAAATTACGACAGAATTTTTATTTTTTGGGTGGACTAACCCATTGGAGAACTTTGTCACCTTTTTGTAAGTTTGCAGAGGCTCTTCTTCGAGGGGGCCAGGGCTATATTAACTGCTCTTCACTTCATGAGGAAAGAGAAAGACTAGCAATTCTGCTCTTCACTTCACTTGGTAAGTACAAAACAGGTTTATACCTACAGTTTTATGTTGGTTTGGGTTATAAAACTGTACAACAAGTGTTTTTTGCTTTCTTTAGAAATGTCAGGCATTTGTGGTGTCTGCCATAAGGCTGTTGCTAAGAGCAAGGCAAGTTGTTTTGCAAGACTCAAATTATGTTTCATATAAAAAATTGTGGCCTTTACAAATCAGTCTTTTCTAACAAACATATAGGCCAAATGTTCGACATGTGGCATGAGCGTACATGACAAATGTGTGCAAAAGAATCAGGAGACTGCTCTTTGTTTGTTGTGCAAAGGTAGACATTTTTTATTACATATATTTTTAATTATGACACATACTTTTTTATACTTGGTGTAAAAAAAATTGCCCTGATGCATTTTCTTATTATATTTTTTAGTACAAACTGAAACAACATCAGAAGATAAAGAAAACAAACAAGCAGGTAAGGCTTATAGAGTTTATAGGCTGTATATTTTTGTTTAAAGGGACCTGGGATGGGTTCCCCGAAACCTTTTGGGCTGCGTTCCCCGAAACTTCCTTAGCTCTATGTCGTTCTTAAGTTGTACCTTAAGCTGTACCTTATCGTTAATACGTGTTTCCCGAAACGTTCTTAGTTACGTATACCTTCTGTAAGTCATTCGTTCGGAAGGTTGGTCTGAAGCACTCTTAGCTATACCTTATCCCACTTGCCTCCGCTAGGGACCATCACTGTTATAAAAGCTTACATTGCAGTCTATATAACTAATTATTGTAAAAAAAAAAAAAAAGTTGCAATACACTCCATGTTCAATTAGGCAAATATTTTTATATTTAAAGAATAATACATTCACACAATTAGAGATCATTACACTGATGGTTGTTAGATTTTTTTATTTTGTTTCCCAAAGGAACATCAGCTTCGAACTATTAAACGCTAAAGACTTAAAGGAATAGTCTACTCATTTTCAATATTAAAATATGTTATTACCTTAACTAAGAATTGTTGATACATCCCTCTATCATCTGTGTGCCTGCACGTAAGCCCTGGAGCGCGCTGCGACGCTTCGATAGCATTTAGCTTAGCTCCATTCATTCAATGGTACCATTTAGAGATAAAGTTAAAAGTGACCAAACACATCAACGTTTTTCCTATTTAAGACGAGTAGTTATACGAGCAAGTTTGGTGGTACAAAATAAAACGTAACGCTTTTCTAAGCAGATTTAAAAGAGGAACTATATTTTATGGCGTAATAGCACTTTTGGGAGTACTTCGACTCGCCTGAAAAGTCCGCTTCCCTTCTCCCTCTCATAATGGGAGAGGGAGGGTGTTACTGCGGCGAGTCCAAGTACTCCCATAAGTGCTATTACGCCATAAAATATAGTTCCTCTTTTAAATCCGCTTAGAAAAGCGCTACGTTTTATTTTGTACCACCAAACTTGCTCGTATAACTACTCGTCTTAAATAGGAAAAACGTTGATGTGTTTGGTCACTTCTAACTTTATCTCTAAATGGTAGCATTGAATGAATGGGGCTAAGCTAAATGCTATCGAAGCGTCGTAGCGCGCTCCAGCGCTTACGTGCACGCACACAGATGATAGAGGGATGTATCAACAATTCTTAGTTAAGGTAATAACATATTTTAATATTGAAAATGAGTAGACTATTACTTTAAGAAACTATTTAAAAAATATATTTTGGGTGAAGCAGTTGGTGAAAATATAGCAGCTACACAGCGAATCTCATTATTTTATTTGTGCATTTCATATCCGTTAAATCTTTAGTCTACCGGCTAGTATTTTAGCTGCAAATTAATAAAGCAGGTAAAAATTGCATGCCTACGGGCGGGCGCACATTCATCACAAAATCATAATTGTTGATTTTTCTAATTAGGATTTTTTATAACTTTCAGGCAACTGCATTCAAAATAAACTGCTCCACTTGATTACTGCTTGTATAGTCTTAAGGTCAACAAATTTCCCACATAAAAACGAATCAAAGCTAAAATCTAAAGCAATCGTAATATATTTTTATATGTTATATTTGAGGTAGCTAGACAGACAGGCTCCAGAAATGCGTCCATTAAGCTTTATCTGCATTGTAAACGCGCTGCTTGCGCATACAGTGTCCAAGCACAATAAACGCGTGAACTAATGAACAACAACTGCTTGTTTTTATATATTTTAAGTGTAATGCACAGCCAAGCCAGGTGACTTGCACGACCTACCTTATTCCCCTATATGCAAAGCACTTATTTGGAACCCCTAAAATGATCCTTTAAAGTAAAGTGAAGGCATAGTGGATGCAATGGAGCAGTTTATGCATGATACGGTTGGAAATTAAGTTGCGGGTTTTACGGGTTTGATATAAAATAAAATATACAAGGTTGAATTTAGTTGTTTGCAATTTGAATTTTTTTTACAAGATATTCCTCATAAATTTAATTTAAACTATTTCTGAAATGTTTCTTTAATAAAGAACACCGCTATCTCATAACGCAGCAAAACCGATTACATAAAGTGAACAATTGATTGTCGAGCGATCGATATCAACCTATTCAGCACACCATTGCCATGGACAGCACCTGGTAACGTCGTACGTAAGAAAGTATACCTTAAGAGACCCGCTAAGGTAAAGTTCTAGAAAAGGTATACCTCTAGTTAAGGTTTAACTTAAGAGTCTTCATAGTGCGTTAAGAGACAACGTTATCGGGAAACCCAGCCATGAGCTGTCAGAACAATTAATAATTTATATAAAAATAAAATAAAAAATCTGAAAACTTAACAGGATTTGTTTGAACGTCAGAACTTGTTCTCTACACCAGTGCTTCTCAATAATTTTTCAATAACATACCTCCTATAATTTTTTTTTTCTCAGCCAAGTGCCCCCTGACCGGCCCCAATCAATTGAGGGTTATGTTGCAATGATTTAGTGATAGTTTCATATTTGTTCAAATATTATAGTGTTAGTTTTTTCCATCTATGTTGATTATGAAAAGTAAACAAAATTATTTAGATAAGATTATAAGATGCGGAATATAGCGGGAGACGTGGTTTTTACTACTTCATTATTTTTTTGCTTTGAAGAAAGCCTTTCTTTAAAGTAAATTTTGTTTTGTACAAATTGTATCTTAAAGCAACACTAAAGAACTCTGGCTCTTTGCTCCCCCTACAGGTTAGAAGCGTAATTGTTCATTACCACTGTCGTAAATACTGCAGAATAGCTGGCTCTGATTGGATAGTAGGTCTGCCGTAAAGCAAGTTTTTGTAGTTTTCACTCGAACTACAGGACCGCTACCCGACAGTTGGAAACTTCTTTAGTGCAGTTTTGGCCAATAGAGGGCTGCCGTTCACCCTGTTTTGAGTGGATGAACCACTGAAACTTTTTTGGAAACGTTATTTTAAGGTAAAAAAACTCTTGGGTGTTGCTTTAATTTTAATAGATATTTCAGCAACCAATTGCATGGAATTAATAAATAAATAGCAAATATAGACAATATAATAACCATGATAAGGAGGCTGCGGCATGCTGAGTTAATTTCCATTGCACGTGAACTGGAGCGCATCTCATCATAAATCACATTTGTCAATTACAAGACCCGCCGGTCCCTGTTAATCCGTGTATTGTTCAATCGATTTTTCCAATTAAAAACAAAAATGATATAAAGAAATAACAACTTGTTTTTCGATTTTCTGATTGTGCGTTCAGATCAAAAATACAATATATGAATAACGGAATTAGACAAATTTTATTTAATACATTAGACATATGGCATTGAATTCATTTTAAACAGACCAAGTACTAGTGTGGTAGCAGATTACAGCCATTTTAATAAGGTTGTTCATATGAAAGAGCAATCATGCTCTCCTGTAAATCTTATTTGCTTATACAGTCCGACTTTTAAACTTTTTTCACGGTGCCATTATGCGGATATGGCACAGTGAAAAAAAGTTTGTAGGCTATTGGCTAAAAAAATAAATGCTGCACAAAACTATTCCACTACTTGATGTGGCTGCGTTGCGATTTCACTGTTTGCAGCATACCCAGGGGGCAGGGTTTCATATTTTATTGAAGCTTCCCTGGACGCCGCCATTGCTTAGCGAACACCCATCTGCTGTTAGCATCTCATTGACTCCCATTCATTTTGGCGTCACTTTGACAGCGAATAACTTTACATCTGAGGTGTTTAAAGACTCAATTTGTCCATTAATTATTTCTAAAGAAACACGAAAATGTATAAAAGGCTCCATTACCATGTATCTTACGTTATGGCCCAGTAGAAGCAGTTTTTGTAAAAATAGGCTAACGATTGCGTCATAACCTGCGACTCTCTGTCGCACAGTAGAGAAATTACCGTAAGGACTGGGAGAGAAGCTCACATGCAATCTTTTACTGACTATGAGGCAATCGGTTGGACGTGAAGGCATAAAGTCAAGGGAGATTATTACTCAGAATACTAACCAAAATGTGTTCCTGTTCACGCTCGCCGTCTCTGCAAGATTCGGTGAGTGATTCAGATTTCCCGTGGCACGGCTATTAGAAGACTTACAATTGTCAGACAGGTTGCTCACGTGACATCTACGTCATTAAGCTCAGTTTGAGTCTGCGCAGTACGCTCGACACCCAGGAAGTGTGTGCTTCTAATTGACTTCACTTGTCTCCGTTGAATCCAATGGGGTCGCTGTGTCCATTTCTTTTACTGTCTATGAGCATACCGTGTAAAACGCCCATAAGGATTGAGGATTGATAAGGGCCTTCACTTAAAGGGTAATTTATATTAGTGGTTCCCAATAAGTGCTTTGCACAGGGGAATAGAGTGGGTCGTGCAAGTCACCTGGCTTGGTTGTGCATTACACTTAAAATATATGAAAACAAACAGTTGTTGTTCATTAGTTCTCGCGTTTATTGTGCTGGACACTGGATGCGCAAGCAGCGCGGTTACAATGCGGATAAAGCTTAATGGACGCATTTCTGAAGCCTGTCTGTTTACCTCAAATATAACTTATAAAAATATATATTATATAATATATAAATGATTTTAAGATTATTCCAGACGCTTCTATGATCAATATGACGTTAACGGAGGCAAAATCGCAAGAGAACTTTGTTAATAAAATATTTCTTTGTTTAATTTAAGTGAGTTTGTCTTCGTTGTTTTGTGTGTGCGCTTTTATTAATAATGAACCACAAATCGCGTTCTTGTAAAAGGGGAAACAATCTTATTTTTAATGTGTTTATTACAACTACAAATTAAATTTATATTATCTTATTTTTTATTATATTATCTTAAAGGTGCAGTGTGTAATTTTTAGAAGGATCTCTTGACAGAAATGCAAAATAATATACAGAACTGTATGAGCAGGGATGTATAAAGACTTTTCATAATGAACCGTTATGTGTTAATTGCCTTAGAATGAGACGTTTTATCTACATACAGAGAGGGTCCCCTTACATGGAAGCCTCCATTTTGTGCAGCCATGTTTCTACAGAAGTCCTTAACAGACAAACTTTTTTACTAAGTTGTCTCCGACAATGGCATGTTTGTCCAGCGGCTACAGTAGCTTCTCTGTGTGTTACAAAAGCAAGAGATGAGCAGTTGACTGAGCCGTTGGTTGCAATTCACAACCTCACCACTAGATGCCACTAAAATTTACACACTGCACCTTTAATATTATCTATTATCAAATTATACATCCAACCATTTTTAAACTTTTTAAAATCATGGATGTAAAAGGAAATTTGGTTGATGTCAGAATACAAAAAGTCATGTTGGCTCTTGAGTTTGTATAAATAATGAAATTGAAATAACCTCTAGTCTGGTTCTAAAAACGTTATCCTAATGTTAGTTTTTGGTTCCCATAACGTTATTTTTCAAGGTTTTGGTTAAGTACATAAATAGAACGTTATTTTTTAGGTTGTTTAGAATAACATTCTCATAACTTCAGAATAACGTTAGAGAAACGTTATTTTAAGATAAGTTTTAAGTTCCCCTAATGGTACTCGTGAAGAGCGGGGTAAGCACATGCAGAGATGTGCACACTAGGAATAATGGGTTTAATTATGCTTTCAATTAATTTCCTCCTAAAAAAACATAACCAAAAAATAATCTTTAGAGAACGTTCTCTAAAAGTTATTTAAAAATAACCACCCTGCAACGTTATGGGAATGTTATTTTATGGTTCCAAAAAAATAACCGCCATGCAATGTTATGGGAACATTATATTTTGTCATCTTAACAATGAAAGAGTCTGATAACTGCCCTAAAAATGGGCCCCACTATTATTTTCAATGGGACAAATCTCACCATTCAAAAGAAATATAAGTTGAAAAGCCCCATAATATACATAACATTAACATTGGATATATATATATATATTATTCCCATTTGTTGTTCCAAAGGTGTAGTTATTTGTATTTTGTTTACATTATCTTTGCAGAGACCGACAAACACCAAGATGAGGAAGTGGTGGAAAGAGAGAACATCGACAAACACCAAGATGAGGAAGTGGTGGAAAGAGAGAACATCGACAAACACCAAGATGAGGAAGTGGTGGAAAGAGAGAACATCGACAAACATCAAGATGAGGAAGCGGTGGAAAGAGAGAACATCGACAAACAACTACCGGTAGATGAGGAAGCGGTGGAAAGAGAGAACACTGACAAACACCTAGATGAGGAAGTGGTGGAAAGAGGTAACAAAGACAAACACCTAGATGAGGAAGTGGTGGAAAGGGGTTAAGCAAATAATTATTCTCAGGGTGTATTCACATCAGGAAAGTCCAATAGTTCACTTGCTTTGGTCCAGACCAAATACAATGTTGATTTTTTTGGTTTGGTACGGTTCGCTTTCACATTGCTCTTTTTGCTAGTGAATCAAGATTTGTAAACAGAAAGACGCGCAGCAGTATCAGTACAAACATGAAAATAAAAAGTTATTGTACTAGCAAAATAACTACTAATATCTCTTATAATTGCTTGTATACCAAAAATTTACCTTCTGTGTTTCAAAGGTTTCCAACCCCTAATATCTTTGGTCTTGATGAAAAATTATATCTCTAATATTCCAAGGAAAATTTGTTCATCTAAAGAATCCCATTTATGTTAAGCTCATTTTGAACAGGTTTTTTTGTAGCTCTTTGTCATCTTTTACAGATGGCTTCCTTGTAGAAAGTGTTCTGAAAGTGTCAGACTTTCACCAGGCAAAGAGGTAATGCAGCACGATTAGTGTAGGAGAAATTGTGACATTGCACGCTACATTTTACAGGCTACTTTCTTTCAGTCACCCAGTTTTTTTTACATGCACACTGATCTCAACCAAAGTTCTATAGTCAAAAATCAGATATGCCGCACACACATTTACGTGACATTTAGAATCAAATTTTGATAATTTTCTGCTTTTGATGTTAAAACAGAAATAGGCACAAACTACAAATTTTAAGATGCTGCAGTAAGAGCTGCTTTAAGAGCATGGATTAAAGTTCTCCGTCGTAGCGACGGATTTCCGTCGATTGCAGCGAGTCTACGACGGATTTCCGTCAGTGGCAAAATTATTAAAATATTTTTTCATAAAGACGCCGTGTATTCACCTTGTTAAGTGGAATGTGATCAAAGCCTGGAGTGGAGCCAAATCACGTTCCTCTCTCCACTGTAAGCGTTCTAATCACTACACACCAGATCCACTCCGGGTTTTCTGGCTGTATCTCACGTTAAACTGAGGTAACTTTATTTCTGCTAGCATGGACATACTTGTAATGCAGAAAGGACCCGATGTTTTGGACATCGATAAAGGTGTATAAGACCAATGGAGATTAACTTGGCTGAGCGAAATGAGGAAGATTGGCAAGCTTTCAGTTCGTGGGCTAAGAAATTCAAACAGCAGATCCGTTGCAGATCCGTTCCGGAGCCTATTGCTATCAGGGAGGTAATTTACGTGTCTTTGCACAGTAAGCCTAGGGTCCTGTATTTTTGGGGTAATTGATTTGTCTCGTACGTGATCGTTTTTTACTGCTACGCTGATCTAACCACTTGCTGATACAACGAGTTTGTTAAACTCATGGGTAAACTTCACGTGGCGCAAAGATGACATCAAAATCCCGTGAGAGCGAACCGAGAACTCATTAGACGAGACTGCTTCCGAAATGCTCTCGCAGTACTTTGATGTCACCCACCTGTCAGTTCTTGCAGTTGCATGTGCGCGTGGTCAGGAAATCTTGACGTTTGTACATGTATCCGCATTTAAAAGCAAGTGATTTTAAATTGAAACAATAACAACAGTCTTAAATGTGCGTGCTGTTTCTGTATGAGTGGAATAAGCAAGTCGCGCATTCGCTTCTCTTTGAGCTTGTGAGTATTTTTGCCGCTTTATTGGCCTTAAATACACATAAGGTTATGCGTCAAAAATCCCCTCTTTGCGAGTATCCTCAAACACGACCATTTAAGATTTAGGAGAGATAACAGGTTACCTTACTGAGGCTGAATAATAAACTGTTGTGGTTTCAGAATGTACATTTAGTTATGCGCTGTGTGCATGGTTGGACTTTTGTCCTGATCAAAATTCTAAAGCTTCTTTAATATTACAGATATCTGGTCTCTACAAGTGAATTAAAGCGGAGATGCTCGCCACCTGAGTGTTATTCCAGCAACACTGTGGTTTCTTATTTGCGAAAAGCAAAGGCACAGAAAAAAAACATAGAGGAAAAGCTGACTGGCATGGGTGTGCAGCCCACCAAGCGAACCAAACTGACTTCCCTGTGCTCTAAACTGTGTGAAGGTAAAACATTTTAAGTGATTGTTAATTGTCTTTTTAGGTTGGTATTATATTTTTATAATTATATTTGTTTACATCATTTCATTTCAGATGAATGCAGTTAGCTGGTCAGTGATGTAATGTTCCTGGCAGCAAAGTTTACTTAACAAAGGAAAGTGGTCCAGGAAATGTGTGAAAATGAGGATGTCCATGATGCAATTTCCAAAACTGAAGCTTGCAGGTAAAGTACATTTTATGTTGAATATTTTTAATGACTATGTAAATTGAAACCAAAAGCTTTATGTACTTCAATTGCAGGAAGACCTTACAAACACTTCTGGCGACTTTAGGGAGAAACTGGGAGACATTTGGACAGGCAACCCATGGGCTTGGGCCTGGTTTAATGGTGGGCACATTCGAGTTCATTGACTCATGCCTCAAAGAGAAAGTTAAAACACTTAAATCCTCTACAAAAGATGTGATCTAAGGTACAGTTGTTTAATACCTTTCTGTTGTAATAATATGCTGTGTTTTATAGATGCCTATAATCCATTTTATTGTTGTAATTGTTTTGTTATTTGTGATTGCATTTGTAATTTAATTTTGTTCCTTAATACAAAGGTAAAGTATTCAATATTTGATTGTAATGTTAAAGCAAAAGACAATTCAATAAAAGGCATTATTTCGTGAATTATTTAAATTGAACATTTGTTCCTTTATTTTGTTCTTATACCAAGCATCTGTACATCACACATTGGCCAAAAAGACAGTGGCAGCAAGGGGGAAAACTAAGCATGTTGGCTAGGCAGAGCATAGTTATTGTCAAAGAAACATGTATTATCCCTCTACCAGATCAACCACGTTTTTTCTTCTTTTTGACCATGTAAGTTACAGTGACTGCATCTTTTGCTTTTTTGACCCTTTTACGGTAATTATGAAGTGCAGTCACTTTTCTTTTTCTTGACAATTTGCTAAACTGTGAAAAAACTAATTTGTGTGCTCTCTGTATTAAACTGTGCACTTCCTTATCCTCATGAAATTTTTCTGATTGACTCCACTCATGAAGATCTGTGAGCATGTGTTGCAGTGTTACTTTTTTTTTCACACTGGATTTTGGGCAGGGTGGATCATCAAATATGTTCTCACAGGATGTTGTGTAGATAATGTTGTGAACTAAGACACACACACACACCTCTCCATAGCTACTTGCAATGCATGTGCAAAATTTGTTCCCTTTACAATGTACAATTCCTACACTCCCATCAAAATGATATACAGTAAGGTCTTCGTTATCTGTGGAGTAGGATTCACTGTCAACAATTTTTCTTGCTGCTTCTGCCCTAAGGTCTTGAATTACAAGTCCTTGTTTCTCTGCAATGATTTTTGAGAAAATTAAGTGTTTGCACACAGATCCACACTGGAATATTTTGCAATCGCAATTATGCATCACCAAGTCAACTCTGTGAGATTGTGTGCTTATATCTGGTGGAACTAAACACACTCCATTTTCATTTATCTCCACTTTTGCATCCAAGCCTTTTGCAATCATGCAATGCGCAGCATTTGTGGTCTCTTCAGTGTTCCCTCCTTTTATTCTTCCAGTGTCTGTCAGTTCATCTAGGTAACTGAACAATTAAATTAAAGAACAAGTTATCAAATGATTTAGACTTTTTAGACATTTGTTATACCCTTAGATCAGTGCTTCCCAATCCTGGTCCTAGAGGCCCCCTGACAGAAAATTTTAGATGTCTCCTTATTTAAAACACCCGATTCAACTTATCAGCCTACTTCAAAAATGGTAAACATGTAAAAAAAATGGTAAACAAAGCTGATGAGTTAAATCAGGTGTGTTAAATAAGGAGACATCTAAAACTTTCTGGGAGGGGGGCCTTGAGAACCAGGATTGGGAAGCACTGCCTTAGACATTTGTATAGATTTGTATGGAGCAGTGGCGGCTCGTGACTGCTCTTCCGAGGATGCGATAATTCAAAATAAGTGTTCGGACTGTCACGTGTGGTTCCCTTTTCCAAAATATGTGTCCTGCATGTGGAGAGATCCTGTGTGCATCACGTGTTTTGTCAAAATAAGTGCTGCAGACGCGTCAAAACTGTTTATGATAAAAGAGATGCTCACGTTTCCTAAATACACGCAAGACACTCACTTAACAGTAAACTCTGATTACGCATGAGATTGTGCGAATATCTGGCAAACATGAGCGTCTCTGTTCAAGTTCAAGGCAGCAGGCACTTATTTTGGCATGACACGTGATGCACATACGATCTCTCAAAGCGTAGAACACATATTTTGAAATGACGAACCACACACATGACAAGCTACATACATGTTGTGACGAACTTCGCATCATGCGCTTCAAAAAAAGGAGTCACCAGCCGTCACTGGTATGGAGCTGACAGACCTCTTTCCTAAATGTTTCCATAAGTGCTGTTTAAAGGAATTGACAATGATAAGGCTATAGAGAATAGCTAATGTTTATACTAGAGCTTCCTGTATCCAAACAACTTGGTTGACTAGAGGTAATATATATGCAATATACAGTATAATCAGTGTACCACAACTTGGTCACATGATTTCTGTAATTACAATTTAGCACCATAATAAAATTAACTTATATTTACCTGTAATATTTTTGGACATCACCACACAGCAAGCGAAGAAGCTTATCAATCCTGTTATTCATTCTTCCCTTAAGAAACTGGTATTTCATTGTGAGAAAAAATCTGTGTACAAAAGTTAAAACATTTAGAACATCCTTAATTAATATTTGTAATGAATATATCATGTTATTCACACTATATTTTAAAAAGTAATGTGAGGGCAAGGTGTTATAATTTTAATAGTTGACCTCTCTGCCTTGTTGTTGGTTTCGCTGTTGTGGTGATAGAACGTCCTTCCAAAATTGGACCACAAACCTCCCATACAAATCCACTGATTCTTGAGGTAGGTTGATACATGTGAACTGCCCAGACGGGTATCAATCTCTTCACACTTTCTAGCTGACATGCTGTTAAACTCCTCTTCCTGTAAAAAAAAAAACACGACAACATTGTAAAGTTATGCCACCCTATGTTTACACACATTTAAAGGGATAGTCCACTCAAGGTTGAAATTTTTCATTTTGTTACGCATGTCATAATTTACTCACCCTCATGTCACTCCAAACCTATATGAGTTTATTTCTGCAGTTAGAACTTAATAGATATTTGGAAGATATTAAGATCTTTTGAATAATGTTATTTTTTTGTAATAAAACTTAATTGAGTTCAATACCACATTATAGCCTATTGACTTCCATACAGAGCATGTGAGTGGAGCGTAAAGGGGAGTGAACGAGGAGCGTAGTGTGTGAAATATAGTCAGAGCGGGTTTTTATAAAAAGGCTGGATTGATCCCTCTGTCTCGCTCCGGTTCCGCTCTGATATTGCTCACACCACGAGTGTAAGGCATGCACAAGAAAAAAGGCTGCGTAGTGGACGCAACGAGGAGCGGGTTTGCTGCGTGTTGATTTGCCTATGTTAACAGACACGCTGCCTGCAGAATACGCGGGTGGACCGCACCTGATATGCGCGTATTCTGCAGGCAGCGTGTCTGTTAACATAGGCAAATGGCCGCACCATTCACGCAACAAACCAGCTCCACGTCTGCCATGCAGGCAGTGTGTCCCAGGCAGGCTTCTGTTGAAAACGGCAGGTGTTAGGCATGTAGAGGAATTTTAAATTTGAGCGAGCATGGACCGATTTCACAGGAGCGTGATGAAATTGTAGGTGAGCAGGGAGCGGAACTGAGCAACGTGGTCTGGTCCGACTTTGAGCGGTGAAACAGAGTTAGCGAACACCCACGCGAGCGGGGAGTGGAATTTCTCACCTCTCAGTTACGCTCACATGCTCTGCTTCCATATACTATAGGCAGGAAAAATTCTACTGCAAAAGAAAAATAAATAAAATTAATTATAATGACATGAGGATGAACAAAGAGTGTTAAATTGCCTTTTAAAAATGTATGTTCCCACAATTTTTTTTTCAACTTTTAACACAACAAAGTAAGACAAAATATAAACTTGACCAATCCTATTAGAATCCTATGAAGAATAGTATACAATTCAATATTTATTTTTATTATTGAAATGATTTCTAAAGAATAAAGTGATTTATGATATACAAATATTACCGTTAAACAGGATTTCATTGACACCATTGCTTGAATTACAATATTTCGTTGATTCACTGACAAGTTTCCTCCATCTCTTCTAACCATCCACCTATGCACAGCCTACAAAAAACATTCAATAGCTAGTAAATACATTTTATTATGACCTTTTAAATCAAATTAAATTTTAAAATGAATAGGTCTGTGACAGATGATAATTTTCTTTATTTTAACTAGGGCTGCACGATAAATCGCATGCGATACCACGCGCATCACGTCAGTAATGCCGGTTCCTTGATTAGTATTAAAGCAACACCAAAGAGGTTTTTTTACCTTAAAATAACGCTTCCAAAACAGTTTCAGTCGTTCATCCACTCTAAACAGGGTGAACAGCACTTTCACATTCGCTTTGCAGCCCTCTATCGGCCAAAACCGCACTAAAGAAGTTTCCAACCGTCGGGTAGCGGTCCTGTAGTCCGAGTGAATACTACAAAAACTTGCTATACGGCAGACCTACAATCCAATCAGAGCCAGCTATGCCTCAGTATTTATGACAGTGGGTAATGGACAATTACGCTTCTAACTTGTAGGGGGAGCAAAGAGCCAAAACTCTTTGGTGTTGCTTTAAATCGCCATCAGCTGTTTTCAGATGGCGCGACATTAACTGCACAGAGCCGTAGTAATTAATGCGAAATTGCCCCGATTGTCAGGGAACTACAGCTCTGTGCAGTTAAAGCTGCTCCATCTGAAAACAGCTGATGGCGATTTAATACTAATCAAGGAACCGGCATTACTGACGAGATGTGCGTGACAAACACATGCGATTTATCGTGCAGCCCTAATTTGAACTCAATACTGCTAAGTAAAGGCCCAAAATAGAGGGAAAAAATACAGTAGGATATATCTACCTGGAGTACATGAAACCAGCAAAGAAGAATCTTGGCTGTTGGAAAAACTCTTCTTAATGCATTGAGTTCTTTAAGGTCACGGTCAATCATTATCGACCTACATGATGAGAAATTAAGATGGAATTAAGATTTACATCTGTATTTTGTCAAAATGAACAGCTTGTGTAAAAAAGTCGCTAACAATTTCCTGTCTTTATGCAAGTTTTTTTTAATTCTGACCTGGGAAGAAATCCAGGGTTGTGTTCTGTGAGCTTTTCCAAGCAGAAAGCAAGTATGTCCGCTGATTCCTCACTCACAATAAAATAAGCAAATGGGACTGCTCTTCCAATACTGTTGGTCAATAAAAGTGCATAAAATGCATAACCATATGCTGTCATGGCTTTGTAAGTGGCATCCATGAATACCATGGTGTGAGCATGTTCTCTAAGTACATCTTTTTGCCAGGGCGTCTGTACTACAATTATTAGTGGTTGATTATCACTCAATGGCTGGTAAAAACAAATGTTTTCCTGCAGCTCAGATGTGACTAGCTTGTCCACACTAATGCAGTCTTTCGCATCAGGAAAACTAAGAGCATTAATGCTCTTCTTGATTAATCGAATATCTTCAGGTGTAACGTAATAGCGCCTGTTATATTTGTCCATATGTCCATGACGCTCTGCCCAGTCCACACATTTTAAAAGTGTTTCTGAAATTGACTGTCCTTGATCAAGCCACATTTCTATAAAACTTAACAACTCTGGATCAATGCGATTTTTAACACCCTCTTCCTTCATGCACACATCATGTCCATTGTGTTGAAGCATTTTGTTGACCACCGCACCTGTGAAACAACCGTCTTTGATGATTTTAATAGACACATAAGCTTTGCAAGAATTAGCTCTTGTCTTTGTTGGTTTTCCTTTGCTTTTCCCACTTGCTTCAGTTGATCTTTCACATGCAAAGTAAAAGTAGTTTTTATGAGTAGACACAGGGGACCTAAAGATGCTTTTTGTTTCCTCTTCCAGTTTCTCAATGTAACCCTGCATGAAGTCAGTCTCCTCCCCAGAAAAAGATATGACCTCCTGAATGACTCGAGTATCCTTTACTTTTTTTACCTTTCGCCTTATCCCTTCAAGCCAAATATTCTCCATTATCCTGGAAAGTACAAAAATAAATAAATAAAAAGGTACAAAATTCAAGATATAAATACAAGCACATATGGTAGGTAGATTAATAATTGAAAACTCTCCTGAATATTTTGTACAGAACAATAACACTGACAAAAGCAGCGATAGGAGCCTACTGAGTACTCCTGCCCTAAGAGCAGCGCCTAAACTAAAAATAACAGTGATTTAAATGTATTGAGGACTCCTGCCCTGAGAGCAGCGAGTAATACACCAAAATAACAGTGATTTTAATCTATTGAGTAATCCTGCCCTGAGAGCAGCGAGTAATACACTAAAATAACAGTGATTTTAATCTATTGAGTAATCCTGCCCTGAGAGCAGCAAGTAATACACTAAAATAACAGTGATTTAAATGTATTGAGTACTCCTGCCCTGAGAGCAGTAACACACTAAAATAACAGCGATTTTAATCTATTGAGTAATCCTGCACTGAGAGCAGTGAGTAATACACCAAAATAACAGTGATTTGAATCTATTGAGTAATCCTGCCCTGAGAGCAGCGAGTAATACACTAAAATAACAATGATTTGAATCTATTGAGTAATCCTGCCCTGAGAGCAGCGAGTAATACACTAAAATAACAATGATTTTAATCTATTGAGTAATCCTGCCCTGAGAGCAGCGAGTAATACACCAAAATAACAGCGATTTTAATCTATTGAGTAATCCTGCCCCGAGAGCAGCGAGTAATACACTAAAATAACAGCGATTTTAATCTATTGAGTAATCCTGCCCTGAGAGCAGCGAGTAATACACCAAAATAACAGTGATTTGAATCTATTGAGTAATCCTGCCCCGAGAGCAGCGAGTAATACACTAAAATAACAGCAATTTGAATCTATTGAGTAATCCTGCCCTGAGAGCAGTAGGGGTGGCACGGTTCATGAAAAAAATCCGAACCGTTCGGTTCGCTTGTCTCGGTTCAGAGCGCGTTTGTGTCGTACGGTTCAACGGTTCATGGCATGCGCAATGTATGTAGCCTCGTGCCCTGTATGTGACCTCAGATAGCGTGTTCCCCTTTCGCGAATAGAGCGAAAGAAGAGGTGACTGGTGTAGAGAGTGAGTGCTGCCGGTCATGTTACGTGTAGAAATGGCAAGAGGGAGAGAAAAAGAAGTCTGCCCGCAGTTGGAGGATGCGCCAGCGTCATATAAGTTTGGTGTGTGGAAACATTTTTTATTTCATGTTACCTATGATGACAGCGGAAATAAAACAATAGATACAGCCACACGCGACAGCCTTCTCTCCGACCATTTATCTAATCTGAGGTAATGAACACTGTTTTACGTCTTTTCGTATTCAGCGCTATTTTTAGCCTTTCGTTGATAAAACGAAAGCGGCTGATTTCCGCGTAGGTTCGTTTTGCTAGCGTGTGAAAGTTGCGCTTTCTTATTACATAAACTGCCCCTTAAAGTAATCAGGACAGAAATGGTCAAAAGTGGACAAAAGAGACGGATTTAAATTTTACAGGTGTAAACGTTATGTTTCTCTCTCGTTCACATATACTCTCTGCAGTATTTAAGCAGCCTCTCAGTGATAAATCTTGAAGCTACACTGAATTTGGCATTTTGATAAATGCAAGTTATCTTTGTGTGCTAAAAATGCACACAAGGTTCATGTAGATGGCAATACACATTATCTTTTTGCCAAATAAATGAAAAGCATGTTGAAATCATCAATGTATTCCCTCTTGCTGTGTCAAAATCTCGCCTGGCTTTCCTCAGGCATGTTCCCAATAATGTGCTTAAAGTCAAATTCAGTTTGTGCATGATTACATGATATAACTTTTTTTAATAATGTATCCTAAATTATGGATAATTAATACATTAATAAGATAATACATTTCTGGAGTGTTAAAAAAATAACAACAAGAACCGTACCGAACCGAGAACCGTGACCATAGAACCGTGATACGAACCCGAACCGAGGGTTTTGTGAACCGTGCCACCCCTAGAGAGCAGTGAGTAATACACTAAAATAACAACGATTTGAATCTATTGAGTAATCCTGCCCTGAGAGTAGTGAGTAATACACTAAAATAACAACGATTTGAATCTATTGAGTAATCCTGCCCTGAGCGCAGCGCCTAAACTAAAAATAACAGTGATTTAAATGTATTGAGTACTCCTGCCCTGAGAGCAGCGAGTAATACACTAAAATAACAGCGATTTTAATCTATTGAGTAATCCTGCCCTGAGAGCAGCGAGTAATACACTAAAATAACAGTGATTTTAATCTATTGAGTAATCCTGCCCTGAGAGCAGCGAGTAATACACCAAAATAACAGTGATTTGAATCTATTGAGTAATCCTGCCCTGAGAGCAGCGAGTAATACACTAAAAATAACAGTGATTTGAATCTATTGAGTAATCCTGCCGTGAGAGCAGTGAGTAATAAACTAAAATAACAGCAATTTGAATCTATTGAGTAATCCTGCCCTGAGAGCAGCGAGTAATACACTAAAATAACAACGATTTGAATCTATTGAGTAATCCTGCCCTGAGAGCAGCGTGTAATACACTAAAATAACAGCCATTTGAATCTATTGAGTAATCCTGCCCTGAGAGCAGCACGTAATAAACTAAAAACAACAGTGATTTAAATGTATTGAGTACTCCTGCCCTGAGAGCAGCAAGTAATACACTAAAATAACAGTGATTTGAATCTATTGAGTAATCCTGCCCTGAGAGCAGCGAGTAATACACTAAAATAACAACGATTTGAATCTATTGAGTAATCCTGCACTGAGAGCAGCGAGTAATACACTAAAATAACAGTGATTTGAATCTATTGAGTAATCCTGCCCCAGCGCGTAGTTCACTATCAATAACACAGCGATATGAACCTATTAAAGGTGCAGTGTGTAAATTTTAGCGGCATCTAGTGGTGAGGCTGCGAATTGCAACCAACGTCAGTGGTGTAGTCTACGTGATACGCAGGACTATGCCGTATACCCACTAGAAATTGTCAAGGATTTCTGTATACACACTAAAAATAGCGTGAGGATGCGTAACAGCATGGTTTTGTGACATTTCAAACTTTTAGTCATAATTTAGATGTGAAGCACTAACCATTAGCATGCTACACTTGCTACTTAAGCGGGTTCAAATGGATATACATAAGCTATTGATGACTTCCTGCCGAACTGCGCGATCCGATCGGCGTATGAAATCAAATTACTACTATAGCAGCGCTAGAGTGACTGGGGAGCAGACTGCTGTGGCGCCACAAGTACCCACAGGCGAGTGACAACAAAGTAGCGCGAGAGCTATTCCAGTTATCACATGGAATAATCTGCTTTGAATCGCTCTCGCGGTACTTTGACATCACCAAGAGGTCTGCTTAGCGCCAAATGAAGTCGAACCTGCAGTGTAGCTGCTCACGCGACACTGTAAACAGTCCGTGGAGAAGTGAACGAGAGTTATCCGGAGAGTTAACAACTCACATGTGAGTAAACAACATTTAAATCATCAGTCCAGTTTAATACTTTATCTCGAGGTAAGGTTTCAAGTGCAATAAAATAAGCCAGTTTATGTTCTGATGGTTTTTAGCCTCTTTCAGCATGTTTGCTTGTGCTTCACAGTGTTAAACTTCCCTTCTCTGTGTTTATTTATATATCTACGTTCAAGATATGATCTTATATATCTCAAACTTCTATGATATATGATCTTAAACTTCTGTGAGGAAATTCATGTCTGCGTTGATGTTCAGTTCAGACTTGCAAATTAAAGAGATAATTTTCTTCACTTGGTTATTAATTTTCTTCACTTGGTGATTATATGCAAAAAATAAGCTTTTTATATCAATGACTATGCAAATTTAATGATTAGAATTTGCTGTATTAGAGTTAATTCATGGTCATCTTAAATGTGTATTAATTAAAAACATTTACACCATTAAATTACATATGGTAATGTTATTGATAGTTGTGCATGTGTTAGCCACGGATTGAAGATTGTAAAGTTTATTTAATTTTAATTAACAGTTGAGTAAGTTTTGGCCCCAAGTTAGATGTTGATTAACACTAAACCAGTCTAAAAATCAGTCCAGTTTCCCCAGCTATAAACCCATTGGCTGTTAAAGTCTTTTTTTCTCTTATAATAAACTGACATGTTGATAACTCATTCAGTTTATGTGTTTATGAGTACACTTTCAGAATGCTCTGTTACATGAAGATCCATACTGTATGCATCTGTGAGTGTGGTGGTGTGTTGCGCTGGGACGAGTTAGCATAAGGGTGAGAGGGGACAAATCAGAGTATACTCACTACAAAAATCTAGACTACACCACTGACCAACGGCGTAGTCCACTGCTCACCCCTTGCTTTTGAAACACATAGAGAAGCTGCGGTTGCCGCCAACGGACAAACATGGCATCGTCGGAGATAACTTAGTAAAAAACTTGTCGGTTATGGGCTTCTGTAGAAAAATGGCGGCACAAAATGGTGACTTCCATGTAAGGGCACCCTCTGTGTATGTAGATAAAAAGGCCTCGTTCTAAGGTAATAAACACATAATGGTTCATTATATAAAGGTCTTTGTACACCCCTGATAATATAGTTTTGTATATTATTTTGCCTTTCTGTCAAGAGATTCTTTTAAAAATTACACACTGCACCTTTAAGTACTTCTGCCTTAAGAGCAGCGCGTTGTTCACTATCAATAACAAAGCAAAATAAACCTATTAAGTACTTCTGAGCGTTGTTCACTATCAATAACAAAGCAAAATAAACCTATTAAGTACTTCTGCCTTAAGAGCAGCGCGTTGTTCACTATCAACAACACAGAGATATTAACCTATTAAGAGAACTATAATCCTCTCTCAATTTCTAAAATAACAGCAATTTGAATCTAACGTTAATGGTTACTCCTGCCACGAGAACAGCGATAGGGCGGGAGATGTAAGTTGTTGACCGTAAAAAATCGCGGAGATTTGAAAGAGTTCTGTTCTCACATCTATTTAACAGACAGCAAGGTAGCATTAGAAATAGGGCTGGGTAAAAATATCGATTCATCAATGCATTGCAATTATTTGTTTCTCAATTCAATATCGATTCATCAAATTCTATGAATCGATTCAGCCCCCCGGCCAGTGGCGGCGCTGTGGGCAACACTCTAGTGAGAGCGTTCAGCGTTGTACAAGACGTGCTTTATCAAAACAGAAAGATCAAAGTAGCACTTCTTTCAAGCCTGCACCATCAACATGACCAAACATTAGTAATATTACACACATTATTTAAAAATATACTCAGGTACCTAATTGCTTGTGTATTTAATTATTATTGAATCGATATCGAAGCAAGTAAATCAATATCGAATTGAATCGAATCAAATTGAATCGAAGCCTCAAGAATCGAAAACGAATCGAATTGTGAAATTCCTAACAATACCCAGCCCTAATTAGAAAAGCATGTTTTACACCAGTTTCCCCGTAAGCTAATCAGATTTGTTGTGATCGGCTGATGAAACAGTCAAATCAGATTGCACAACACGATATTTAGACGATGATGATGAGTAGTTCTGTGCATTTTTAATGTTAGCTTATTATCTTAGTAAACGTTAGAGGATGTTGAATTGGAACAAAATATAATTATAAATTAACTTACCTTGCAATAAATGCGTTCTCCCACAAAAATATATGTCTTGTATTCTCGTAACGTAACGTATTCCTCAATCCCTCCGCAGCACGTTCAAACGTCTTGACCCCGCCCTTGCTTCGGTTTAATTGGATGAAGCTGTTAACCAATCATTTTCCTTTCTGCCCTCAGAACATGTTTGAGTAAGCAAAACTCCTATCTGCAACTTTAGGCCAGTCTCACATCTTTCATTTCTATCTAAAATTATTGAAAAGGTAGTCTTTCACCAACTTCAAAGCTACCTAGAGGAAAATAAGATTAGTGAGATCTACCAGTCCGCTACCTAGAGGAAAATAAGATTAGTGAGATCTACCAGTCCGGTTTTAAAAAACATAATTCAACTGAGACGGCCTTAGTTAAAGTTTTAAATGATCTATTGATGACTGTTGATGCTGGGAACTCTGCAGTGTTAATTTTATTAGATTTAACTGCTACTTTCGACACAATAGATCATTCAGTATTGCTCTCTCGTTTGGGGGATGATGTGGGAGTTCAGGGGAAGGCTCTGAATTGGTTTACATCCTACCTAAATTGTAGAAGCATGACCGTACATATTGGGGGCTGTTCATCTAGGACAGCACCAATTATGTGTGGTGTACCTCAAGGATAAATTCTTGGCCCAACCTTATTTTCGTTTACATGATTCCTGTGGGCAAGATATTTAAGAAACAAAACATTACCTTTCACTTCTATGCTGATGATTTACAAATATACTTGCCATTGTCACATAATAATGGGTTAGAGCCTCATATGGCCTGTCTTACAGAATTGAAAACATGGTTGACCTCAAATTTCTTGCACTTAAATGAAAATAAAACAGAGGTTAAAGTTTTTGGTACTGGGGGAACCAGGGGTACAGTACAGTCTGACTTCGGATCCTTGTCTCCTTATATTAGAACGTGCGTCCGTGATTTAGGCGTATACTTTGATAGCTCCCTAAAGCTCGACAAACAGATAAACTCTGTGGTGAAGTCCAGCTTTTTTCACTTACGCAACTTGGCAAAGATGAAATCATGTCTGACGTTTAAAGGCCTTGAAATCGCAGTTCATTCTCTGATTATGTCAAGGCTTGATTATTGTAATTTATTATATAAAGATATCAGTCAGACATCTATTTCGCGTTTGCAAAAAGTTCAAAATTCACCTGCCAGACTCTTAACGGGTACGAAGAAACGGGAGCATATTACACCCACACTTATCTCTTTACACTGGCTTCCAGTCTATTACAGAATTGATTTTTTTTTTAATTCTTTTATTGGTGTATAAATCCTTGCATGGACTGACACCGGCCTATCTTTCTGAGCTTTTAGTTGACCATCAGCCCGGACGTACTTGAGATCAGCAAATAAGAACCTACTTAAAATACAGAGGACACATTTACACCAAAAAGGAGATCGTGCTTTTGCCGTTGCAGCACCAAAATTATGGAACGGTATTCGAGACGCACCAACAGTACAGGCTTTTAAAACACAATTAAAAACACATTTGTTTTCTTTAGCTTATAATATGTGACAACAAATTTTTTATGTGCTTTTAATTTTAAGAGTTGCAATTTTTTTAAGTATATGTACTATATGTTCTTTTAGTATGGGTTTTTAATGTGTTGTATTTTTAGTATTATTGTTGTATTATATTATTGCATTACTATCTGTTTTCCAATTGTTTGTTTATTGTCAAGCACATTGGTCAACTTGTGTTGTTTTAAATGGTGCTATATAAATAAAATTGTCATTGCCAATGCCTTCTGGAAAAGAGGTCCTGCTCTTCTCCATTCATTATGCAGGATGGGGGAATAAGTGCTTCCCTGGCCAGCCTTTGCTGTTCCTCTGTCAGGGAAACGGGTGTGGTCCTTTATATAATGGATTTGGACCCCAAGAATAAACGCTGTTGCCCATACCTGGAGGACAGTGTAAAACCTTTTATAAAGTAGGTCACCCCCTTCTCAAAAGATGCCCGGTCCTGACTTGGCTGCGTAAGGTAAACCTGTGCATCATCAGAAAGTGCACGTAGATGGCTGACTGTTTGGGCGCCAGGTCGAATTTCACCCTACACCATCTGAAAGTTCCGCGATTTAATGCAGGTCCGGTTGGCCACACATGTTACACTAATGGGGTTGTGGTGCTGATATGGCTATTGTCTGAATGCCTGGTAGTAAGCACATGTAAGAAAACATTTTTAATGAATAGCATTTGAACATTTTAATTTATGATGGATGGAATAGATTTTTTAAAACATAAGCAACTCTGAAAGGGTACTTAACTTTTAAATTGTTTGGAATGGGGGTGTTGGTTCAAATTTGCTTCTCGCAAATTAGAAAGAAATTACATCCTCTGGTTATTTTTTAAACAAATAGATTATTTGCTCTTGTCAGAATCCATTTTATTATACTGTTGTTTCTTCATAAACTCTTTATGATGTTTTATTAACATAGTTCTGAAGGAGCACGTCAAATAAAACACTTAAGTACTTCCAGCTGTCTATAATCAGTAATCAACAAATACTCTAGTACCACCAGCTGTCCACAATCAGTAATCTTCATATCTACCCAATCAGCACAAAGGCAAGCCATTTATAAGTCACAGTTTAACTCTCCATAGATTTTCTGCAGTCTTCAGAATTACTCCACCACCCCGTCTCCTCTCACTCACCAGGTTATTTCCTAAACCTGGGCGGGATACTATGTGTTCAGGACCATTTCCCCGAACAGCACACCAAATACATTTACTAATTTAATCTATCCAACTTATTTGTAAGTGTGAACTCGTGAATAATCCTCTGGGGTCTAAGGTGTTTTTAGGGCCCTGGAGAAGTTTTGACCTGCACTGAGACTTGTGCTTTTTTCAGTTGGTTAAAACATAATGATGGCAAGATACTATAACACCGTGTCCCGGACAAACTGGGCTACAATATTTTATGATCAACATGTACGTGCATGTTTTTATTTTTGAAAGAAAAAAATGCATGGTTTTGAAAAAAGCTACATTTAAGTCACTGATTTAAATGTCCACAAAACTCATTCTAAACATGTTTTCCCAAGACTTTTCAAAACAGGATCTAGTAGTCTCGATTTTTTTCTTCAAAATGATGTGAAAATCATTCAGCCTACTCATTCACATAAACAATATATTTATTTACAATTTCTAAGACATTTGCTTGGGAAAGGCTGTATGCGTGGAGGCGGGAAAGCTCCTGAATAATCAGTGATTGACAGCTGAGAAACAAGAGTTGCATAATGAGCATTGTAGGAATGTTCAACAGGAATGTAACTTTCTCTGTAGTAAAACCATGATAAGGTTTACTTGGGAATTTATAACAAAAATTTCAATAGAATGTGAATACACACACATTATATCTATATACACAACCTTTAAAAACCATAGTAATCATGGCAAATGTACTGTTTGGCCATCGTAAAAATGAACACAGGGTTAAGTGTTTGGTTGGCTAGCGAGAGGTTTACTTTTGTGCAGTAAAAAGCTCAAAAGAAGAACTCCCTAGTTGTCTGGACTCTTATTTGTGTTTTTGTAATCATTATAGTAGAAACACAACAAGGGACAAGCGTGATAAACTTATCAATGTTTGTTTACAGCGGCCACCATTACTCCCTCACGTGTTGATCATAAAAGCATTATGTGTGCACATGCGGGTGATCCTGTGTTTAATAAACTTGCTGTGCGGAGATGTAAGCTTAGATGCAACTAAATAAGGATTGCACTGTTTGCCATCGCATATTTTATAAGAATACCAAAAAGCGTGTCGAATTGCCTCACTCGCGTGTTTGTGTATGTGCGTTCTTGTCGTGTAAAGTGTTTGACAGAAGGACAAAGAAACACTCACGTTTGGAGATACTGACACATATACGCAAGTAAATAAGTATTTAGATGTCATGTTTGGTGCACTCGGATGAAACAACAAGTAATGGAGAGACTGGATTGTGATTTGCGTATCCATTGACTGCAGGAGGCACAAGTTATGCATATGGATGTTTCTGCTCATTCACTTCAATGGCGCGGGGGTGTGGTGATCTCATCTCATTACAGATAAACATGTAACAGGGGAAATACGGTACCTCTCCTCCTTCTCATACAGTTAACACTGAATGACAATATCTTTTTTCGATCATTTAAAAACATACATTCCAAGCATTTTGTAGACATTTATCTTTTGTTTCTATGACATGTATTTGTTAAGTTACAGTTCATTTTTCTGATGCGTTTCAGAAAGGACTTCACCAAGGGAGAGAGAACAAAACGCGCATCATATTTATTTTCTTAATCTTGTGAAAAGCACAACATTCTGTTTTTATTAGTTGTGGACAGAACAAAAATAGACACTTTAACGTTTTAAATGTTGTATAAATCATATCTGTATGTCCAAAATCAGCAGAGTAATTTAAGTCTCTTTACGGAGTGATTGAAAAATAAAGAGTTTGTGGCGCCGCAGTAGACCTCAGAGTGTTAATGGACCCAATCATTACATTATATTCATCTGGATTCAGCTGCAGTACAGATACATAAAAATACTGTTACACTTCATTATACTAGATCTCTGATGACATGAAAGATTTAATTGCAGAATTCAGAAATTTTTATCCTCTTCATAGAACTGCCATTGCCCTTCCAGATGTTTGTCGCCAGAAAGGAATCAATGACATATGCCTTGCCTGCATAGTTTTTGGTCAGCAAAGTCAGATATGCATTGATTACCTAAACAAAAGAGAACAAAGTTCACACAGTTATTTACAGTCTTAATTTATGCGTAAAGAATGTAGAAACAAGTATGACTTGCATCACCTACTTCACTTTCAAGCCTTTCTCCAGGTCTGATGCGATTGACATCCCATGTGAACATTTTGTATGGGCCAATTCTACTGCACAATACTCCACCTTTTCTTTTGGCCCATATTTTTTGCAATACTGTGTGTGAGAGAAACATTAATTTCCAATCCATTTGTCTACATTAAAAATAACATTTCTTTCATTCATATAAAGATGTACATGCATGTCAGCAGAACAATACATACAGATTGTTTGGCTGGGAGGTCGAGGCACGGACAGGTGGCTGGGACGTCGAGGGACAGACAGGAGGCTTTGTGGCAGGACAAGCATGTTCCTCCAAAAGTAAACTAAATGGTCCTTGTTTATTTTGGGAAATGGTTGTCCTTTGTCAACCCTTAAATCTACAGACTTACCGTCTCCACTCGTCACAGTGTATGGACCAATGAAGTCTGGGTCCAGTTTGCCTTCCTTCCTCTGCCTTCTCCGTATATTTCTCCGCAAAACCCTGTCACCAACCTTAATGTCTAAAGACAATCCCTGTTCCAGCTTCCTTTTGATGTCCTTCTGTTGGGGACAACTAATATTGTCCCAGACTGTTTGGAACATCCGGTCTTGCCTTTTAATGCATTCAGAGATGCACTCCTCAGACAGAATGTCCTCCACAGATTCATTGATCTATAAATAAAATGTTGCATAGTTCAGTCTTAAATTAAAATTAAAAGTAAAACAAAGCAAAGTTAAAAACTGGCCTCATATTTGTCAGGTACCTCGGATGGATACCTTGCCTCCCAGCCAAACATCAAGTAATATGGAGAATACTTGGTAGTGACTTGTTTTTTGGTGCGGAGACCAAACATTGTGCCCTCCAAATAATCAGCCCACTTGTGTGGCTGCTTTCACACCAGCTTGCTTAAAGACCTTTAAATAAGAGAAGAGTCACAGTAGTATAACATTTACATGGAAATTCTGACAAACTATTTGCGAGCTGTGAATGTGGGAGACAAGACAGAGGCATTCTTCACTTACCAACTATACACTAGGCAAGTATTTATTTTAACTACATTGTCAAGTATTCAATTATTTATAATCAAATTATTGTTTTTATTATTGCTCTTTTATTTAAATGTAAGTTACCTCTGTATTGTGCCATTCAGACTTTCAACTAGACCATTGGTATGTGGGTGGTATGGTGCACACAAACTCCTTTTGATTCCCAGCAGCTGACAGACACCCATATTGACCTACATACACATACAAAACACACTTGAATTATACTTTTCAATTTCATAAACCATTTTCAACAAGTAAATGAAGTGTAATCCTACCTTGTTCACAAATTCTTTGCCCTTGTCAGTAATATGGCCTTTTGGGGGCGCCAAATTTGTAGAAGAGTTTCACAATACAGTCTGTGACCTCCTCAGCACTTTTGGTATTTAGTGGGAAAGCCTCACACCACTTCGTCAGATAGTCCACCATGACACAGATATACTGGTACCCATCTTTTGTTGGTGTGAGCTTTCCCACTAAATCCATTCCCACAATCTCCCATGGCTCAACTACCTGTAAAAAAGTGACCTGTTCAATGTGGTGTATAATCTGCATTATTTTTTATGTCATCTTAGATTGCTTGGCAAGGCTGCACAGTATTTTCCCTAAAAAGAGATTAATGTTGTAATGCTATGCATGTCCACATCAAACAGTATTCATTGATTACTTACCCAATTTCTAATGTCCACACTCATCGAAGATCTTGGGCCTCACTGCAGCACAATGCTTTAGCTAAACCACCCTCTTCCTTTCTTCTAATGAAGTACAAAACGTAATCTAAAACCAATATGTTGGGTTCATTAAGAAATCTTTAACCCTCTGGGGTCGGACCCTTTTTGGACACAGTCAGAGGTTCTGAGATGCTCTCACATTTGGTCTTTTTTCAGTTGGTTTAAACATAATAATGGCTAATATCACATAACATTGTATTCAGCACAAACTGTGCTAAAATAATATGTGAGTTAACATGTATGAACATGTTTGTATTTTTAAGTAAATGATGTTTATGTGTGGTTAGTAAAAAAATAAAAAAAAGTTATATAAGGCCAAGGAACACATCCTAAACATTTGTTAACAAGCTACTCTTGTAGAGTAGAGAATTTGCTACAAAAAGATGTAAAAACTATTTTACCCACTTATTCACATGAAACAATACATTGATTTATCTTTTGTAAGACACTTTTTGCCAGAGGCGATTCTAGGGTCTATTGGGGCCCCAAGCAGAAAATTCCCTGTGTGCAAAAAGTGTGCAAAACTTCTATACAATGTCCTTTGCTTAACCCACTATTCCAGTGGTTCTCAATTCCAGTCCTCGGGACCCCCCTCCAGAATGTTTTAGATGTCTCCTTATATGTAACACCTGCTGAAGCAGAAAAAGTCAATGATACGGCTTTGGAATCAATGGAATTAATGGAATGACTTTAATGGAACGCTGCTGCTGCTCCTGAATGTGTAAGGAATTAACTTTAAATGGAGAAACTTTTCCTGGAAAGGAGACCGGCGAGCGAAGTGCAACAAACAAAGAAACAAAGAAAATAAACTGCATCGGAGGTATGTGCGATTTATATTGACTGAAATGGAATCTAAATTAACTGGCATTTTTGAAGATATTTTTGTTTGAATTTTGAATTGATGGATCACGGAGTATTTTGAGGTTTAAACTCCGCTGCTTTGTTTGAGAAGACGCCGGTGAAATAAGCCACTAATGAATTAACGCAATACGCGACTTGAAATTAAGAATTGTACAAATTTAAGAACATTTTCTTGAAATTAGTTGATTGATTATTATTTACTATTTTTGCTGAAACGAAAACAAAAAATTGAGCATTTTTGGAAAATGGATTTTAGTGAAGACGAGGAAGTAAACCAAGAGGACATGTCTGAAAGGAATCTTACTGAAACATCAGCGAAATTGCGCTCTTCTAGAGCGGGTAAAATATCTCATCTTACGAGAAGAATGAACATTGTTAATACGTTGATGGCTCATAATGAAAATCTGGATGAAGTAAAAGGAAATATGAAACAGTTTATTGATGCACTTAATGAATTCGAAAAGCTCCATGAAACTTACCAAGAAACATTAAGTGAAGAAGAGAGAAATGAAGATTTAAAAAATTGGTATGAACCAAAGATTAAACCAATTAATACATTTTTGTGTACTGTTACAAGGTGGATAGATGCTATAGAAAACCCTGTTTCTGAGACTAATATTCCTGTTTTTTCTTCTGGATTTGAAACAAGTGTATATCCTGATAAAGAAGATAATGCTTCAGTAGCTGGATCAGTGCATAGTAGCAAGTCTAACAGGTCAGTCTCATCCACAGCATCAGCACGCATTCGTGCTGAAGCAGAAAGAGCAGCTCTACTTGCCAAGGCTGCTGCTTTGGAGCAAAAGCATGCTTTAGAAGAGCAAGAAGAACAGCTAGAATACCAAAAAGAACAAATCAGAAAAAGAAGAGAGACTTTGAAAATTCAAACTGAATTAACTGCAAATAAAGCCAAAATAAATTATCTAAAAAATGCAGAAACAGAAGCTGTTCGTGCCAATTCAACATTAGATACAATGAATGCTTACCTAGAAGATATGGAGAGGAGAGCTGAGCCATTTGTTAAACACACATTGATGGACACAAGGCCTAGGGATGTAGTCCATATGACAGACAGAATACAGCCGTCTATCCTGTCTAAACCTGCCACTAAGCCCATATATAATCCTTCAGCACAGGGTTCTTTATCGACAACAAGGAAAGGACAGGAATCTGAAAGTCTCTCCAAGATTCTTGAAAAACAAACCCAATTGACAAGTCTCTTGGTAAAGCAGCAATTGTTATATACTTTGCCTAAAGGAAATATCACTGTTTTTGATGGAAATATCTTGCAGTATATGTCTTTCATTCATTCATTTGACCATATCATCGAAAGTAGAACAGACAATAATCAAGACAGATTGCAGTTCCTCATCCAGTTCACAAAGGGGCAAGCTCAAGACCTCGTCAAAAGCTGCCAACACATGGATGTAAACCGGGGCTATAGAAAAGCAAGGCAATTGTTGAAAGAACATTTTGGCAACGAGTACAAGATTTCATGTGCCTACATAGAAAAGGCACTCTCATGGCCAACAATAAGATCAGAAGACTCAAGAGCATTACAAGACTTTGCATTGTTTTTGAGAGGTTGTTGCAATAGCATGGAGCAGCTTGAGTACATGGAAGAGCTAGACACAATCTCTAACATGAAAAACATTATCTTCAAACTGCCATATAAATTGAGAGAAAGATGGCGCACAAAGGCTTGTGAACTACAGGACCAACGAGACAGCAGGGTAAGAATGACTGACCTGGTGTCTTTTATTGAGAAGCAAGCTGCTATAGTTTCAGACCCAATTTTTGGTGACATTCAAGAGTCTAGTACCACCAAAATTAAATCTAAAGTCTTAATGAAATCCCTTGCTAAAGGTAGCTTTGCTACAAATGTAGATGTGAAGTTGTCACAACAAAAGGCAATAGCACCAGACAATGCATGTATATTCTGCACTGGCAAGCATGAATTGATGTCGTGTTCACAATTTGAGTCCAAGCTACATAGAGAAAAAATAACATTCCTCAAACAGAATGGAATTTGCTTTGGATGCTTGACAAAGGCTGGACATGTCAGCAAGGACTGCAGCAAGCGTCTCCAATGTTCCATATGTCATAAACAACATCCCAGTTCCTTACATATCAAAGTGAAAAGACCAACAGAGCAAACTACAGTGAGCACTATGCAGGTTTCTCTCAATGCAGGTGGGCATTCTGGGGCCGGTAATGCACAGAATTTCCCGAAATGCACATTGTCCATTGTACCTGTGCAGGTTAAAAGTTCAAAAGGTAGTAAGATCATTAACACCTATGCCTTTTTAGATCCTGGCAGCTCTGCTACTTTTTGCACAGAAAATCTCCTGAGAAGACTGAACATCACAGGGAAAAGGATCAACATCCTGCTAAGAACTATAAATCAAGAAAAATCTGTGAATACTTGCATGGTGAATGGATTAGAGGTTAGTGCATTAAATGAAAATAACTTCATTATGCTTCCAGAAGTGTACACTCAGAAAAGTATGCCTGTGGATACCAACAGCATTCCAAGGAAAGAAGAGCTATCTAGATGGCCTTACCTGAGTGATATCCAGATCCCAGAACTCAAAGGTGAAGTGGAGTTGTTGATTGGAAACAATGCTCCAAAAGCCATAGAGCCGTGGGAAGTAATCAACAGCCATGGAGATGGGCCTTATGCAGTGAAAACCCTATTGGGGTGGGTTATTAACGGTCCTTTGGAAAGCAGTGCCATTACGGACAGTAATGGGTGTCGTAATGTTACTGCAAATAGAATATCAGTTGCAAAGTTGGAAGATTTGCTTGTACAGCAGTACAACTATGAGTTTAATGAGACAATGGATGACAAAGAAATGTCAGTAGAAGATAAAAGGTTCCGGTGCTTGAGCCTACTATCATTGACTTTTGTAGTGGCAAACTCTGTGTGTTTGTTCCAATAACACTTCTAATTTTTCATCTTACCACTTCTAGGGAATACCGGTGCTTGGGTTTCTTTGACTCGTAAAAGATTGTCTGAACAACGTGGTCCTTGAATGTTGATGATATTTATTAAACAAATGAAAAGGAACTTAAAGCATAAATTATAGTCTCTTTGTTTGGCTGAGTTGAGTTCATTCAGCGTGTTCGCGTTGCACCTGTCACGCTCACGCTGACGTAGTTGCTGACGTAATTGACGGTCAATGATAGTAGGCTCAAGCACCGGAACCTTTCCTGTGGTCTTGGCTTGACACTCCTTTTATAGATGCAACCCCATTGCCTCTAGAGAGAAGGCATACTCAAAACATTAAACTGTTCTAAATCAAATATTGAAGAAAAATTAAATTATTAACTACTTATATTAACTAAAAGGAAAAAACATAAATATGGCTCCTACAGTTTTAAACACTTGAGAGTTAGCATTTGCAAGCCTTTGAAACACGTGCAAATGAGATTGTGCATGCGAGCCAAACCGTGGGTCGTGATCCGTACGGATCAACTGCGACAGCACTACTGAACGATACAGCGTCACCCATTCGCTACGTTCATTTTCGAAACTGGCAAGTTATCCACCTAGGTTGGATTTTGACTGGGCTAATCCAATGTCAATCAACATTCCGTCCATTTGGAATTTTGATATGCAGTCATGTTGAGTATCTATGTTCATCTACCGGGTGTAGCTGACCATCCGAGAAACAAACTCGGGGGCCCTCTAGTGGCTCGGGGCTCCAAGCAATTGCCTGCCTTGCCTGTTGACAAGGTGCGCCTCTGCTTTTTGCTGTGTAAAAGCAATATGCAAGGGAGGGTCAATGGTCATAAATATTGGTGTGTTTCACACCTGAGGAGACCCAACCCCCTAATGGCTCAGTGAGGACTCTTCTGACAAAAGAATGAATGTGGGGAGACTTAGGGCACACTCACACTATCCAAACCAAACCGCGCTCGGGCGCATTTGACCCCCAAAGCCTGGTTTGTTTGACTAGTGTGATCGCTCTGTTTCGCGCCTGGGCTGTGGTGTGACCGCAATCGCGCTTGAGCGCGAGTCAAAAGGTGATGACGTCAGTTGCGCGACCACTCACCTTCATCTGCCTCCGTAAAAACCTTTTGATGCGAGCAGCGGGGTTACATGAATGTCCGAGCTGCGCACGTGACAGATCAACTAAGCAATATGATGACATGTGAGAGAGGGCTGTCTGTAATCGCGCACTAAACAACTCCGAATAAAAAACAGACTTATCATTACGGTGGGTTCCAGTGTTAAGAGAGAGCTTTACTTCCTGCTTTTTTCAAAACAATCGCATCTTAACTCTTTCACCACCATTGACGAGATATCTCATCAATTGCAAGAAAACGCTTCCCCGCCAATGACGAGTTTTTCCGTCAATCCGTGTTTTAGGTGTATTACGGTAGAGAAGGGTCTTGCGCATGTCCTCAATGACTTACGGTACTTGCAGGTGCGTAATCAAAACTGCAGAGACGATCGCCGTGAGAGGAAAGTATCAGAAACATTGTAGATCATATAAAAATGAAGAGATACAGCATTGAACCGGCACTGGAGGTGCTAATGGACTCGGACTCCGATCATTCATGTTTTGATCATTTTGAATCAGATCGGGAACAGGACAAGGTCAGTGAGGGGGATGACTTTACAGACACACAGAGTTTCACGTCTGTGTCACAAAGTTTGCCGTCTGTTCGTGTCGTTGATAGCCCAATAACCTGTCGATCTAAAAGAAGACTAAGTGCTCCGGTGTGTTTAGGTGAGGGGGATGCCTTTTCAGACATACAAACTTATCCGTCTGTGTCACAAAGTGTCGCGTCTGTGTCACAAAGTGTCGCGTCTGGGTCACAAAGTTTGCCGTCTGTTAGTCGTGATACACCAATAATCTGAGCGAAGACGAAGTGCCCCAGTGTGTCAACATCTGGATACTGATTCAGAGTCAGACAGCGATACGTTGGACACTTCATGGAGCAGTTAAATGCAAAGGTCTCATTCTACCTTCCCACTTGCCAGAGTGATAAAAGGTAAGACAAAATAAGAAAATGTGATCTAAGAAGTTTTTCATGTATATATCATGTTTATATCATGTTTGTGTGCGTGCATTAGTGCTAAATTGATTAGTATAATATGATTAGTGCTAAATTGCCATCACCTTCTTTTAGATAAAGAAGCATTTACTAAACAAAGGTGTAGTTCACTGACAAGCTGGGAAATTTTGCATTTATTATCAGACCTTTGCCTGATGTTTTTGTGCGTGCGTGCGTGCGTGCGTGCGTGCATTCATACTTGTGTGTGTTCGTGCATGCATGCATTCTTGTGCGCATTCTTGCATGTATGCTTGTGTGTGTTCATGCATGCATGCATGCTTGTGTGTGTTCATGCATGCATGCATGCTTGTGTGCATTCTTGCATGCATGCATGCATGCGTGCGTGTGTGCATTCTTGCATGCATGCATGCGTGTTTGTGTTCTTGCATGCGTGCGTCCTATGCATGCGTGCGTGTGTGTGTGTGTGCGTGCTTGCATGCATGTCACTGTTACAGTAATTTTATTTATTCATATAATTATTTACAGGTAGAACACAGCAACAAGACAGACATCAGACACATCAACATGGTGCTGCTGGTGACCAGCCAAGGGCTTCTGTGAACCGTCCAGCTGAAGTTCCTGAACCTGATAGCCATGGTTGGCAGGAATCAAACTTTCAGCCAAAAAACTTTCCTTTCAGCGAGAATCCTGGGCCTCTCAGTGATGCTGCTGCTCTGGATTCAGATGACCCTAAAGACTTTATTGACTTGTTCATTTCTGATGTACTCATTCAAAACATTGTTGATCAGACTAATCTTTAGGCATATCAGTGTATACAGGCGGTGGATGACACTTCACAATATGCTAGAAGTCATTCATGGAAGCCTGTCACAGTTTCAGAAATGAAAACCTTTCTGGGGTTGTTTTTTCTTACAGGTATCATTCATAAGCCCGAACTTGAAATGTACTGGTCTACAGATGAAATGTTAGCTACCCCCTACTTCAGCAAGGTCATGTCTCGCAACAGTTTTGAAATCATATGGAGATTTATTCACTTCAATGACAATACAGCAAGGCCAGCCAATGACACTGACAGGCTATATAAAGTCCGGCCTGTCTTAGATCACCTTGTGTCAAAATTCCTTGAAATGTATCAGCCTAACACAAACATTTGAATTGACGAGGGTATGCTTCTGTGGCGTGGGCGCCTAGCTTTCAGGGTGTACAATCCTCAAAAACCTATCAAATATGGAATAAAATCCTACATCTTGTGCGATTCTGAATCGGGGTACTGTTTTAACATGAAGCCCTATAGTGGAGAAAGTGCTTCCCTGGGAGACACGGTTGTCTCTCTTCTTGATCGCCTAGCAGGTCATGGTCACAGGTTGTTTATGGATAATTTTTACAACTCTGTACCACTATGTGAGCGCCTCCTTGATTTGAAAACCCATGTCTGTGGTACAATTAGAAAAAACAGAGGTGAACCACCAGTCATTCGAGATCTCACAAATGCTGACCTTAGGATTGGCGAAACAGTCATGCGGCACACTGAAAATGTGATGGTCTTGGCATGGCGAGACAAACAAACTGTGAAAATGGTTACAACATGTCATGAAAACAACATGGAAGTTGTTGATGTATGGCAGTATGTATGTATGAAAACACTCCCAGAGCACCCTACAACAGGGACCCTAGACAGAGGGTGAATGACCTTTTTGCAGTTCATGCACTTGTTCCAATTGCGTCCACCTCGAAAAAACAACACCCGACGAGAAGGTGCAGGGTTTGTGTACGCAAGGGCTTGCGAAAGAAGACCTAATTTTTCTGCAAAAGTTGTTGTGTCCCCTTACATTCTGGTAACTGTTACAAAGTTTACCACTCAAAGATTAACTACAGTGTTTAATTTTTATTTATTTTATGTGCATTTTCAAAAAGCAACACCAGACGAGAAGATGCAGGGTTTGTGCATGTAAGGGTTTGACCTCGTTCTGCAAAAGTTGTTACAGAGTTTAACACTCAAAAGATAAATTACAGTGCTTAAATTTTTGTTTTTTATATTTATTTTCAATGTTAATTTATAGTTGAAGGTTTTATTTATCAAAAAACATGAAATCTGAATGTAATTTGCTTAAAAATGCACTCCTTTCAGAAAAATGCGTTTTTCTCAGTTTTTTGTTCAAAATGTTCAATTTTTGACAAAACCTACTTGTATTCAAGGGGTGATTACAAATGAACGCATGAAGATACAATAAAAATTTTTTTTTTGTTTAAAAGTAGAGGCTTGGTTCTTTATTTTGATATATAACATGTTTAAATATTCATTGTAGAAAATTTTCTAAGGGCCATCAAAGTTTGGTGAAAATCATCAAAAACGCTGGCAGTGGCTGGCAACTTTTTAAAAAAACGCTGGCGGTGAAAGAGTTAATGACGAAAGCGCGCCCAGACTCGGATCGATAAAAAGTACAGTGTGAGTGCGTACACCTGGGGGAGTAGGGAGGGGTGACAATCGCGCTGGGGCATGGTTTGGTTTGGATAATGTGAGTGCGCCCTTAAAGCAATAGTTCACTTTTAAATCAAATTCTGATATGCTTTAGCTTACCTCAAGGGCATCCAAGATGTAGGTGTCTATGTTTCCCCGGTAGTTCCACTTTTGATATTTTAGGGCAAACCGTTCTTGTCTGTCAGTCATAATGCAGGTCTATGGTCACTTAGTAAACTTTACTTCAAAGAGCATGCACAGAGAAGTCCAGATTAAACAATTCCCCATCGTAAGTACACATTGATGGCCTAAGACACGAAACGAGTGGTTTGTGTGAGAAAACGAACACTATCTATATAGTTTTTGCCTCTTGTACACAACCACGTCCGAGTGATCTGTGTGCTTAGTCTGCGCCAGGGGCGTAGGCAGAAATTGTATTTTGGGCGGGCCGTGGCAAAAGTGAGTGGGCCAATAGTTTATCCTAAATAAAATGACTTAAATAATAATTAAACCTTAGAGTAGAAAAAAGAATAGACAATCTGCAAAAACAGTGACATCTTTCCTTTGCAATTTTCGGCGAAGGCAATAATAAAACACTGTTTAAACATGTTCAACCAACACAGATAGCTCAATAAAGGCTGGACAAGGCAGTCTTATTTAGGCTAGTCAGTAGTGCAAAAACAGTTCACCTGAAATAAAGTAGGCTAAAAGTAACAGGAAATTGAAATAATGAAAACTCTCAGCAGAGCACGGTTTGAAATAAATAACAACATACTGCCTAATTTATATTAAATCAACCATATACTGTGCAATCAGCCTGGTGGAAATTAAGCTTTTGTGCCAAAAAATAGCAACTCGTTTAAATTAAACAATGTAACTTAACCTATAAGGCATACATCTCTATACACAACACACCACTTAGTTAAACTTCCCGAGCAAAAATTAAGGAAATGAGTAAAACAACAGGCTTACCTTTGTTGTTTTCATTCTACAAAACAAGACGCAAACGCCTGGGTTTAATGTTGAAAACAGAAATGATCTCATTATAGTCCAAAGAGTCACAGAGTTATTTTCAAAAAACAAAAGGCACAGGTTTTTGAGGCGAGTAGTACTCGTGGATTCAAATTGAGTTGTACGTGGTTCATGCCGTTAGATCGGCGGGTCAACCTGTGTCAGTCTGACCGGAGAGCGCACTGGAACTGCCGCCAGGGAGCAAGCAGCAACCGGCGCCACAAGCGCGCCTGACTAGCCGCCTGGTGGGTTGATGAGTCTGAAGAACTGGGGCCTATACCATGAAGCTGGTTTAGTTGGTTAGCCAGCTTTGTTTAGGATTAGTTTGTTCAAATCCTGGGTTTTGGGTACCATGAAAATAGCTTTTACCAACAAGGCCTGCACATTGGCTTGGTTTTGTCAACCTGAAACTAATCCTGTAACCCTGAGTTTGTTTAACCATTTTCATGGTACGGGCCCCTGGGCTGGTAGGACTCGGCAGATGGAGGCAGCGGCGTCTTCCTCAACTCTTGCTTTTTTATATAACACATTAAAGAAACTTTAGCCATTATTGTGGCAATTTTAATATTAGCTAAAAAAGCAGTTAGCAAAGTTAGCTTGCTGGCTGCCAGAGCCCGTCGCTCCCCACAGAGTCTACCTGTCAGAACCCCTAGCAACCAATTACGTTCCGGAGGCGAATTCCTACAACTTGCTTTAACAACTCCATTTTATTTAGAAAGCAAATTATACACACACCAGTCAACAATAAATCAGGATTATATTCATATATTTTCTTAAATACATTTGAATAATAAAAATAAACAAAAAATGTATTTTGATTAAACCTGCCTGGGCAAGCCAGGGAGTTATGTGGGCGGGCCAGTGCCGCCCTGGCCCATTACTGGCTACGCCCCTGGCCTGCGCATGCGCCGGAAAGTGCCGTAAGTGATCTCTCGCGCGTTTACGTCACTCATTGTTTACACAGAACTTAGATTGGATATGGATATCAACACACCCATAAACGTAATAAAGTTGTGGAGGGTCTCGCATAGGAGAGGATCGCATAGTACTGAAATCATCAGCTATGCCTATGGTGTTTTCGCATCCAACGGAGGTATGTTAACAACGTCTTTGTATGTACTTTCTATTTGTAAAGCGGGCATTACATGATTTTTTTTCGGGGGGGGGCTTGCATTTCTATAACTACAACTTTTTAATAGGGGCACCATAAATTTGGTAAGAATGGTTTTACATGATAGAGATATGTAGTCAAACCAATGTGTAACTATGTACTACTTATAAGGGTGCAATCAATGATACTACTACTACTAATAATAATAATAATAATAATATTAGTACACAGTGTGTATTCATGTATGTGTAGCTCTACTTAGTGTTGACTTTGTAATTAGGAAAGTGTACATGAACATGAACCACACCAGCCAACAGAACACAAGTCAGATGAAGATCCAGCAACAGAGTGCCTTGGTGCATACATCGACTTTAAAGATGTTCCACAATCAACACCTCAGAAGGCAATGAAAAGTGATGCTGAAACATGCACTGGACAAGAAGATAAATCACACAAGCATTTGCTGTTACTACTAACAAGTCCACAGTCATCTGAAAAACATACATATTCCTCCAAATCTGGGACATATTATGCTATTCCAGCTGTAAGGAGCCAGCTTGTAAGTATGAGACTGGTTCTGAATTTTACATGTCAGCATAAAAATGTGAAAAAAGTAACACTAAGACCTGTAAATCGAATACAGTTGTTTGTAATGTTACATTTTACGAATTGTTTTTAAACATATCTACACAAACTGTTAAAAATAATTCCTTTTGTCTTGTAGGATGAACCAGCTGCTGTTGACAGCGAGCCTGATGAACTAAATATCAGCATGCTTTCATTAGATCCACCATCTGAAAAGAAAGCTGTTAGTTTTGTTCCACATAGTTCCACATCTGCCTCCAGTTCAACCACTACAACAGATGAAGAGGAGGAACAGACATGGCAAGAAAGGAAATGGATTGTTAATGAATCAGCTTTGATGCAACAATTTAGAAGATGTCAAGACTCTGGTGCACTGATCTCTGGGAAAAATATCACATCTGTAGGGAGCCTAATCAGCATTATTTGGCAGTGTGAACAAGGACATAAGGGACACTGGAAATCTTGTTCTGATGTGCATGGAATGCCCTCAAACAACCTTCTAGTTTCAGCATGTACTGTGTTTACGGGGTCCACATATGCAGACATCTCTGAATGGGCTGCTGTGCTTAACCCTCTGGGGTCCGACCATTTTGGGACACTCTCAGAGGTTCTGACATGCTCTTACATTTGGTCTTTTTTCAGTTGCTTTAAAACATAATAATGGGAAGTGTCTGATACCACTGCGTTCAGCACAAACTGGGCTAAAATATTATATGAGCTACATGTATGTACATGTTTGTATTTTTGAGAGAAAAATGTTTATGCGTGGGTTTTAAAGTCTTTTAAGTCACTGATATAAGTCCACAATACCCATACTAAACATGTTTTAACAAGACTTTCCTAAACAGAATCTAGTAGCCTAGAGTTTTTTCTTTAAAATTATGTGACAATCACCATGCCTACTGTGACGTCCCAGTGAGTCACTGTGTTCTGTTTGAGTTACAGGTGATTGACAGATTGGATGACGTAGCAGCGCACCTGCACTAAATCAGCGCTCTTTAAAAGCGGTCCGTGTGAACTGATGAGGGAGTGAGACGAGACTTGTGCTTGCTGGAGTGGTTTGCCCGTCATGTGACTGCCGGTGTGTCTCGAGGGATATGGAGTTTGCGGGAGACCGCAGCCGCATTCGAGGAGTTCTCGTTATGATCCGCCTCACCGAGAACGGCTTTTGGACATTAATCTTCTGTTGGTTTTGTTGACTTTAATTGTTTACACTTGTATCACTTACACGCACCTGCTGACACGCTGACAATTCATCTACACTGACTACTATACATTTCATGTTTACGTTCTTTAGTTTAATAAATTGCTTTGCAAATTTAGCGGTTGTGTGGTGTCTCCCTGGTTTTGTTGGGTTCCTTGACAAAGAACCGTAACAAATGGGGGCTCGTTAACATATGCGTTCGTTTGATTTAAATTAAAATATAGTTTTGTGTAAATGTGAAAGGAACAAGCAAATCATTGTTTATTCGCATTATTTGGGAGATGCACGCTTGAGTTTATATTTAAAGATGTCCCGCGAGTTCGAAGGTAGTCGTCATTGAAGGTAAGTGTATTTTTATTACGTTACAGATAAAACATTGTTCATATTCCCCATTAGGTATTAGCAACGCTTTGCGTTGATTTGTTATTTTGCCTTTTTTATTTTTGTGTAGGCTTTTGGGTGAAGCACACCGCCGTGGTAACGAATTGGGCTATTTTGCTCAATTTCGAAACTGCCGGTATTTGGTGTTTAATGCCGCTTTACTCTTGAAAGCTGCACGAAGATTAGGCATAGAATAGTGTAGAGGGTGGTTAGGCAGTGTAGAAGGGGAAGGCGTGAACATATGTTTGATCTGTAGCTGTTGTTTTTTTAAATACACTTGCTTTTCAATTGAATAAATTAGCCAGCAAGTTTAAGATTTAAATATGGCATCCATTGAAGAATTTGTTAAAGCTCCATCAGAGGACGTGTTGAATTTGTTTGTGAAGGAAAAATTGTGGGAACTTATAGACCATTTTAAAATTGGTGATGTAGATAAACGAACAAAGAAAAAGGAACTTCATGCTATCGTGAGAAATTGGTTGATTGAAAATAAACTTTTAGTCATTTCCACACAGAAAAAACCTGAGGCTGAGAAAAATCCGGTGGATATTTTTTCAGGGTTGTCTTTTGAACAAAGAAAAGAGATTTTGCAAATGCAACAAAATCATGATAAGGAATTGGTCAAGGAAACTAGGATATATGAATTTGAGTTGGAAAAATTAAGAACTGAGAACTTGCTCAAACAACGTAAAATTGAATTCGCACAGAAACAATTGGAGGTTGAAAAATCAACACGCGAGTGTGAGTTGCAAGCGGAGCGTTTAAAGTTAGCAAGGGAAGGCAGATTACCTATTGATCCTGGTGAAAGAAACTATGGTGGTTTTGACATGGCTAGTAATTTAAGATTGCTCCCTAAATTTAACGAACATGATCCGGATATGTTTTTCTCTTTGTTTGAGACTCTTGCTGAAGAAAGGAATTGGCCAAATGCTGTACGAATTGTTATGCTCCAAACTGTGATTACAGGCAAAGCACAGGAGGCATATGCAGCTCTTCCGATGGAGGACCGGCGAGATTATGATAAGGTAAAAGTGACAATTCTAAAGGCTTATGAGTTAGTTCCTGAAGCATACCGCCAGCGTTTTAGGAACTGGAGGAAAGGTGAACGCCAAACACATTCTGAGGTGGTAAGAGAACTTGTTTCACATTTTGATCGTTGGTGCACTGCTTCAGATGTGGATAACTTTGAGAGTTTACGTGATCTTATTATTTTAGAACAGTTTAAGAACATTGTGCCTGACTATATTGCCACATATATAAATGAAAAGAAGCCAAATGATGCGGTTGAAGCTGCAGTTCTAGCAGATGATTACATTTTGACTCATAAAACTGCATACAGAGATGACAGATCAGTGCGTCACTACAGTAATTTTGCTGAAAATAGAGTTGCATCAAGGAAATTTGAGCCAACTTTTTCTTCAAAATTTGAGAGAAATGGTCGTGGGAAACCTGACCGAGATTTGGTATGCAATTATTGTTTCAACAATGGACATTGGAAAAATAAGTGTCCTGTTTTGGCCGCAAAGTTGAAATCTAGTCAAAAGAAGTCTCATGCTAATGTTAGTCCTGTGTTAATGACTGAGACTACAAAAGTCAATAATTTGCAATCAGATGCCTCTATGGATGAGAATACAGTGTGCCACTTAAAAACTGAAAATCACTTTGCACCTTTTATTACACAGGGTTTTGTTTCTCTGGCCAAGTCAGAAGAAAAAGTCCCGGTTAAGATCTTAAGAGATACAGGATCTTCTGAATCCTTTATCCTTCAGTCTGTCTTGCCTTTTTCTGAAGTATCAAGTGAAGGCAGGGATGTTTTGATCAAAGGGATTGGTTTAAACACTCTTTCTGTTCCTCTGCACAGAGTAAATTTGACTTCGGAGTTGGTCTGTGGAGAAGTAACCCTGGGAGTCCGTCCGTCATTGCCGGTGGATGGTGTCATGGTAATACTCGGGAATAATTTAGCTGGAGGTAGGGTATGGCGAGAGGTAATTCCACCACCTGTGGTAGTGCCCACTCCATTAACTGAGAAATCTGATGTATTAAAGCAGAAGTTCCCCGAGGTATTTACATCATGTGTGGTAACACGTTCTAAGAGTCGTGAGGCTTTTTGTAAAGAAAAAGTGTCAAAGTATGCACTGTCTGGTTTGTCTACTCTTTCTCCTATTTCCAATAGGGAGTTGATAATGGCCCAACAAAATGATCCTGGGTTGCAGAAATTGTTTGAGGATGTTATTTCATCAGAAGAGGTGAGAAGTGCTGTCAGTGGATATTTTGTCCAAGATGAGCTACTTTTGAGGAAATATGTTCCTTGTAAAAAAGGTTTGATTGGTGAGGCTATAATTCAAGTGGTGGTACCAAAACCGTTCCGTGAAATGGTAATGAAGGTTGCGCATGGTGAAGTAGCAGGTCATTTAGGAGTAAAGAAAACTTATGACAGAGTTTTGCGACAATTCTATTGGCCATGTTTGAAAAAGGATATCTCAGCCTTCATTAAAACGTGCCATACATGTCAGTTAACAGGCAAACCGAATCAATCTTTGAAACCAGTGCCTCTATCGCCTATAGTTGTTACAAGTAAACCTTTTGAACATCTAATAATTGACTGTGTAGGTCCATTGCCTACTTCTAAATCAGGCAATGTATATTTGCTGACTGTAATGTGTCAGGCAACTCGGTATCCGGCAGCTTACCCTATTCGAAAAATTACAACCAAAGCAGTTGTGAAAGCTCTAACTCAGTTCATTTCTGTGTTTGGGATACCCAAGATTATTCAGAGTGACAAAGGGTCAAATTTCACTTCACGTATGTTTGATGAGATTTTGAGAGTGCTTAAGGTGAGACATAATCAATCAAGCGCATATCACCCTCAAAGTCAAGGTGCTCTTGAACGATTTCACCAAACGTTGAAAGCATTGTTACGTAGTTACTGTGTGGAGTTGAACCGTGACTGGGAGGAAGGGTTACCCTGGTTATTACTCGCAGCTAGAGAAGTACAACAAGAAAGCTTGGGTTTTAGTCCAAATGATCTAGTCTTTGGTCACAGTGTAAGAGGTCCTCTCTCTGTTTTGCGGGAAGGACTGTGTGAAGATGATCCTCCACAGAATTTGTTAGAATACGTGAATGGTTTTCGTAGACGTTTATTTTTGGCTGGTTTAAGTGCGCAGAAAAATCTTGTCGGAGCGCAGAGTACAATGAAGAAGTACTATGATAAGCATGTAGAATCTCGTGTTTTTAGACCAGGTGATAAAGTGCTAGTTTTGTTGCCTTCATCTGGATCTCCTTTTTGTGCACGATTTACTGGTCCATATAAAGTTCTGCGAAAAATGACTGACCAAAACTATCAAATTGAAACTCCAGATCGACGAAAAGCAAAGCAATGTTTTCATGTGAATTTACTTAAGCCTTATCATTCTCGTCATTCTGAAAGTCAACCAGTTAGTCCAGTTGTTACTGTTTCTAGTACCTCTCTTGATCATGTTCAATCTCTTTTTGTAGAGGGAGGGGAGGATGTGATGGTCCCTGGAGACTGCGTTTTGCTTCCCCGGTTAAAGAATTCAGAGACTCTTCAAAATTTGGATGCTTTGTTTTTGCATTTATCAGATATACAGAGGTCAGAGTTGACAAAGTTAGTGTTTGATTTTCCTAGTCTATTTGCAGATGTTCCAACTCGTACGCATCTTATCCAGCATGATGTGGATGTGGGAGATGCCCGTCCTATTCGACAGCGTTTCTACAGGGTTCCTATGAGTAAGCGGAAAGTGTTGGAATCAGAAGTTCAGTATATGCTGGAGAATGAGATCGCTGTTCCTTCCTGTTCCAGTTGGGCTTCACCATGTTTGCTGGTGAAAAAGCCAGATTCTACTTACAGATTTTGTACTGACTACCGTAAATTAAACGCTATTACTAAACCTGATGCGTTTCCACTTCCTCGAATGGAGGACTGTGTAGATCAGGTGGGGACTGCACATTTTGTAAGTAAACTGGACCTTCTAAAAGGATATTGGCAAGTGCCTTTAACTCCTAGAGCTCAGGAAATAACTTCATTTATTACGCCATCTGGATTATATTCATACTCCGTGATGAGTTTTGGCCTGCGAAATGCACCCGCAACCTTCCAGAGATTGATGAATAGAGTGGTATTTGGTCTGGAAGGTTGTGCGGTGTATTTAGATGATGTTATTATTTTCAGTGACACATGGGAACAACATTTGGTACGCCTTCGTGCACTTTTGACTCGTTTGGCAGAGGCGCATCTTACTGTCAACTTGGCAAAGTGTGAGTTTGCCAAGGCGACCGTAAGATATTTGGGTAAAGAAGTTGGCCAAGGTGAGGTACGTCCTATTCAAGCCAAAATTGTGGCTATTCAAAATTTCCCTCCCCCATCAAACAAGAAGGAGCTGATGCGTTTTCTGGGGATGGTGGGGTATTATCGAGGATTTTGCCCAAATTTTTCAACGGTGGTTGCCCCACTAACTGATTTACTTAAGAATTCCATCAAATTTGTTTGGAGTGTGAATTGTCAGAAAGCTTTTGACAATGTTAAGCTATTGTTAACCACTGCTCCTGTTCTAGCTGCCCCTAGGCTGGATGAACCTTTCAAAATACAGGTAGATGCAAGCCAGGTTGGTGCTGGGGCTGTTCTGTTACAAACAGGCGAGACTGGACTTGAACATCCTGTAAGTTTTTTTTCTCGTAAGTTTAATACTTACCAAAAAAACTATTCTGTAATCGAGAAGGAAGCCTTATCTTTAATTTGGGCTCTTCAGTACTTTGACGTATATGTGGGGGGAGGACTACCAGTGGAGGTTTATTCTGATCATAACCCCTTAACATTTTTACATTCCCTACAGTCCCCGAGTCAGCGGTTGATGCGCTGGATTCTCTTTTTACAGCCTTACAGTTTAACTGTAAAACACATCAAGGGTTCTGATAACGTAGTGGCGGATGCGTTATCTCGTGTTCCTGATCAAACTGAATGAGTTTAATGTTTGGCCAGTCGTATCTGTTTTTCTGTTTCCTTTTTTTCCTTAATTTGCTTTCAGGATCCAGATTGCTGGGGGTAAGGGGACAAGGAGAATTGAGATGGCTGTAAGAACATACTATTACTGGTGGATCGGATGCTATAGAAATAAAATAAAAGGAAGTATGCTTTTAGAACTTTTCATTTTTGGGTTGGTTCTGTGGTGCTGTGCGGATCCTTTTCATAGGATACAGGATCTTTTAAAGGGGGGTGTGTGACGTCCTAGTGAGTCACTGTGTTCTGTTTGAGCTACAGGTGATTGACAGATTGGATGACGTAGCATCGCACCTGCACTAAATCAGCGCTCTTTAAAAGCGGTCCGTGTGAACTGATGAGGGAGTGAGACGAGACTTGTGCTTGCTGGAGTGGTTTGCCCGTCATGTGACTGCCGGTGTGTCTCGAGGGATATGGAGTTTGCGGGAGACCGCAGCCGCATTCGAGGAGTTCTCGTTATGATCCGCCTCACCGAGAAGGGCTTTTGGACATTAATCTTCTGTTGGTTTTGTTGACTTTAATTGTTTACACTTGTATCACTTACACGCACCTGCTGACACGCTGACGATTCATCTACACTGACTATTATACACTTCATGTTTATGTTGTTTAGTTTAATAAATTACTTTGCAAATTTAGCGGTGGTGTGGTGTCTCCCTGGTTTTGTTGGGTTCCTTGACAAAGAACCGTAACACTACTTATTCACATAAAACAATGTATTCATTTAGAAATTGTAAGAAATTGTTATCTGGATAGAGAGAGCTTCACGACAACATTTAATTAGACCGAGATTCTGATCCTGCTTGTGTTTTACGAGATGGGTGAGTTATTTTGATTCGTAACCCTTCAAAAAACGTATGCTATTATATTGATGACAACATTACTGTAATCAGCGCGTGTGACGTCCCAGTGAGTCACTGTGTTCTGTTTGAGTTACAGGTGATTGACAGATTGGATGACGTAGCAGCGCACCTGCACTAAATCAGCGCTCTTTAAAAGCGGTCCGTGTGAACTGATGAGGGAGTGAGACGAGACTTGTGCTTGCTGGAGTGGTTTGCCCGTCATGTGACTGCCGGTGTGTCTCGAGGGATATGGAGTTTGCGGGAGACCGCAGCCGCATTCGAGGAGTTCTCGTTATGATCCGCCTCACCGAGAACGGCTTTTGGACATTAATCTTCTGTTGGTTTTGTTGACTTTAATTGTTTACACTTGTATCACTTACACGCACCTGCTGACACGCTGACAATTCATCTACACTGACTACTATACATTTCATGTTTACGTTCTTTAGTTTAATAAATTGCTTTGCAAATTTAGCGGTTGTGTGGTGTCTCCCTGGTTTTGTTGGGTTCCTTGACAAAGAACCGTAACACTACTTATTCACATAAAACAATGTATTCATTTAGAAATTGTAAGACACTTTTTGTTTAGAGGGGCCGTATGCGAGAAGGATTGATTGACAGCAAGCAAACAAAGGCTCGCATAATGAGCTGCATAATGAGGCAGGAATGTGAGAATGAACTACAGTAAAGAATGTGAGGACAAATGTATACATGTTTGTTTGAGGTTTATTAAGTTAACAATATAATCAAAATAGAAATGATGGTTAGTAGGACATTTTAAGTTTATTTGAAAACATACCCTATTCCTAAAACTTTGTATAAACTAAGAAACTGATACACAACAGAGCTGTAAACTTCATGTGGCTCATGTTACCATATAACTTTATGTCCAAAAAGTGTTTTTCCACTTCATAGTTTTGTACTGATGAGAGAGATGCAGACCTATATGAGAGTTATAAACAGCTGTTAGCATAAATTGTCCACAGAAATACCCTTACATATATAACTGATGGGTAAATGTCACTGATACTAAGTTACATTCATATACTATCTTGTACATAAACTTAATCTCAGATAAACATCTGCAGCAATTAATATAAAAAGCTGTTTTCAGATGACTGTTTTCAGATGCCCATCCCCTTATCGTCTAGCTTCTGTTTTAAACGTGTTTCTGTAAGCGCGTATGAACTTTAAAACACATCGCATGTGCACGAGCTCGCGTCTCCGTGTAACGCAGCGCTCATAAAAACGGTGTCGCGTGTAAAGCGCAATGTATGGAATTACCTTGCATGTAAACAATATGGAATCATTTTACAGCAAATCCCGCAGTGCAGCATTTACTCAAATGTAGGCTGAACTGCACAAGCCATGAGCATATTAAAGGTGCAATTTGTAAGATATTTGCAGTAAAATCTCCAAAAACCACTAGGCCAGTGTTATATATTTTGTCCAGCTGATTACTATCAATATCTGTAATGTTTTCTACTACTTGTAAATCGTGAGAAAATTTCCATTCAAAACATTGACACGGGAAGTGCAGTCTCCTGTCAATGACGTTAATATCCATGTGACCCTTTGTCACCGCCTTTACTGACGTAACCCACATGAGAACACTGGTCGAGCTCGAAAAAATAAAATGGTGGCCAAGGAAGCGGCTGGAGCACAAATTTAGTGAAAATAAACGTATATTTTCACTTTTTAAGCATTTTAATTTCATTTCTAGCGATAAATTAGTATTGTAGTTTTCAAATATGTGATTAGTTATCACAAAGGCGCTCTCTGTTTTTATTTCAAACACGCTGCCTTTGAAGTGCGTCGGAAAGCCTTTCTCTGAGCTGCCTTCAGGCCTCCGAGTCCGAAGTCATGTCCTCATGAGGCAGCGAGGCCACAAGTCCTCACAGCCTTGAGGTTTCGGACGCAGCCAGTGTCGTGGACAATGCGGAACTATGCGCTTGCTTATGGACTTATATCTCTGTACCGTCTGCCGCTGGTTGTGTCAGCTCCTGTAAGCTTACGGGCCAACCAAACGACCCAAGAAGAGTTTGGAACAAAACGAGGGAGGATCAATTTGGTGTTGCATTATCTGGATAGAGAGAGCTTCACGACAACATTTAATTAGACCGAGATTCTGATCCTGCTTGTGTTTTACGAGATGGGTGAGTTATTTTGATTCGTAACCCTTCAAAAAACGTATGCTATTATATTGATGACAACATTACTGTAATCAGCGCGTCTTCCCGCGGACGATATGCACATCAAAGTTATTGTGAGATTCTGATCCTGCTTGTGTTTTACGTGATGGGTGAGTTGTTTTGATTCGTAACCCTTCAAAAAACGTATGCTATTATATTGATCACAACATTAGTGTGTAGACTGTAATCAGCGCGTCTTCCCGCGGACGATATGCACATCAAAAGGTATTGTACAGCAATATAAATGGTCATTTTAAGACACTTCACAATAAGATTTGTACTGTCAATACATTATGTGAAAAATCATTGTAAGTTGAAAACTTAATTCTGAGCTGTGTTTACCATCGAATTTGGACTAATACTGTAATATCAATATGACTAACAATTTCGTTTTGAACATCACATGTAAACTTACATAATGAAATAAACGATGTCATCAAACGCAAAATTTTAAGACTTGATTACCTTATCCATCAACGTGATTTCTCGTTCTCGTCTGATTGATGGCTAAAGTTAAAGACTACAAATCCCATAACTCCACGCTGCTTCAGAGCGTCAGTAAACAACATCATTGTTTTTGTTTGATCTGGTGCCATCTTTCGGCACATAAATACAAATTGTATCTTTAAGTTACATGATAGCAAATATAAATGGTATAAATTAACTGTTAACGTTACTTACTTCTAATCCAGCAGTGCATTCTCCATTGTTCTTCTTAGGTAATGTTAAAGATAAATGCTTCTCTTCCTCAATGTCCAGACATAAATGAAGATATTCCTCACATGTGTAAATAAAGTTTATAATCCAAACATGCTGTAAGAAGTCTATTACAGTGTGAAGATATTACAGTGTGAACGACAGTAGGCGTGTGCAAAACAAAGAGGGTATGTGTGGTGCGTAAAGCAGAGACGCACAAACAGCTGCGCGCACATACTCGTTGGAAACTCGTTGAAAACTCGTTGAAAACTCGTTGAAAACTCGTTGAAAACTCCTTGGAAACTTTACAATGGTTTCTAAAAAGGGAAAAGAGCCCAAAAAGAAGGTTTTTGTCGGGGTAGAAGCAGTTTTGGAGGAATTAGATCGTCCCAGTGACACGGATTCAGAGAGCGACGCGAGCTTCGATTCGGTGCGTGAGGGAGCGTTCATTAGTGATGCTCTAAGAGCTGATTCTTTGTAGCGAACGAGCAGAGCCGATTCTTCAGACGCAGGCAGGGGTGGCACCGTAAGAGCTGGCTCTTCTAAGGGAGCTGAGCCAGAAGAGCCGAATCTATGAAAAGAGCCGGACTGCTCATCACTAGTGTTCATCGAAGGGGAGGACCCTGATTTGGATAAGTAAGTCAATATAAACGTACTCAATCAAAAGATTTATAATTTCTATTGTAATTTATTATCATGGTTGCGCTTGCTAGTCGATTGTTTTTTTGTTTCCATTACGCATTGCGCACTGGCTATTTTAGTTGTTTGTGTTTGCATTGCAACAACTGCAAAAACCGGTAAACGAGTGTTTATGTTTACTAGTTTATCATTGGCATCTTGAATGAGAAAAAAAGTGTATTTTCCCACCCTTCAGTTGAATTTGAATAACTCTTGCATACAACATGATAAAGACAAAATTATTTTTTCTAGTGTCTCCTGCTACATGTGGTTAACAATCAGAACTGTCTGAAATCCAGATGACACAGGGCCTGAGTTATCCACTTGCAAATACAGTGTTTAGAACACAAAAAACAAAAAGCGCATTGTATTGAGGTGGTTCATCATATGAAAAATCATAATAAATCATAATATTAGTCACAAACAGCAGCTTTTCATGTCATTTCAAAGGGTTTTCTGTAAAATTCTATAAAGATATTGCATTTATTCTACTGTATGTTGGTATTGGAAGACTTCAAATTTGGGTAGGCGGAAATTGTATACAAAAAGGATATTTTTCCTCCCTTCGGTTGGAATAGAATAACTTTTGCACAGATTATGATAGAGACAAATTTCCTTTTTCCTCTATTAGCTGCCATTTGCATGAAACAAATAACATTGTTTGCAGGGACCTGGGACTCTCAGTGCCTGAGTTATATAATTTCAAACTTTAGTTTATGAAATAAAAATCAAAAAGCGCCTCTTTTATTTTTATGATTATTATAACACAGACAACATATACAATAATTTGTATCACTTTCAACACTGTTTTATGAAATTTCAAAGGGTTTCCTGTAAAATGATACCAAACTTTTGTATGTACACCCTTGTATGTGGGTATGGGAAGCTTTTGAATTTGGGTAGGACAAATCTAGGCGGAAATCCCCAAAATAGCCTCAGGGTGGAAGAGGTTAAATCTGATCAAACTTTACGCTTTGCTTGTTATGGTTGAACAGCTCGTGTCTTCATTACCATGTCAACAGCTGTGGGCGTGACCAAATTAAAGATAATGAAGTCAGCCAGGAAAAACGGTACTCTCTTTACTTCAATGCAGATTACATAAACTTGCAATATTTGTTTTCGATTATATTTAGCTTGTTTAAAAGTAGACATTTCAGGCTTTCTTTGGATGTGTGTATCATGCTTGTGTGACGAGTAATCGCGGAGTTTCAATTGATTTTTGTAACGTGTTTTGAGAGACAGCTGGCAGAGACAGAAATGTCTGGATGGACACCCTGTTTATTTTCTTTATTTGACAAAAACACAAAGATCTGTTGTTATTGTGAATGAGCACATATTAAAGAAGACCCTTTACCGTTTCAAATGATGTCAAACACGTAAGTGTATGATTATTAATGATGGAGTATTTTAAGTTGATTCTGCCATGATAAGGAAAAAACACGTCAAAACGCGGCCCCGCGTTTTTGGACCCCAGGGGGTTAACCTTCAGGTACCTCACAAAACAACTTTTAATGCAATACAGTCTTCATACATCATACCTGCAATTGATGAGGTTTTCAAAGAACAACAGAGTGCCGTACTGGATACTTTGAAAGCAGGAAGCACAGAAAGAAAGGAAATTCATTTATCAGGAGATGGGAGATCTGACAGGTAATTTTATATGTTAGTGATAATTTTGTATGTGATGTTAAGCAGGTTTTTTAGTTACAATTAACTTCTTTTATATCTCAACATAGTCCTGGATATTCAGCGAAGTACACCACATACAGCTTAATGGATGACATCACAGACAAAGTGGTAGACTTTGAACTGGTGCAAGTATGTCTCTATGAAAATAGTGAAATATGTTTTGGTTATTTTATAATTACTTTATCAAGTATAAACCACTGTTTTTTTTTTATTACAGGTTACAGAATCATCAAGCTCTGTAGCAATGGAGTCAACTGGTTTTCGGAGAGCACTCAACAAAATCCTAGATGACAACATTGGAGTAAGTGTGGTGACAACAGACAGATCCCCATCAATTCGCAAGAGTAGACTACAAAAACATTCATCACGAGTTTGATGTATGGCATGTGGCAAAAGGTATGTTTTTGAAAACAATGGCTTCTGCAATCTGGTATGTAGTGATAGAAAAATGCAGCATTCAACTGTACCAAAAAGTCAGATACAAATAATGACTGTGATGTTGAACGAAACATTTTGGATGAGGATGAACAAAATGTTTTATTTTGTTATAGGAATGACCAAGAAACTGGCTTCACTCTCCAGATACAAAGACAACAGAGTACTTCAGCCATGGATTAAGAGTATTGGCAATCATCTGTGGTTTTCTTGTTCATCTTGTGGGGGTGACCCGGATGTACGTCTCCTGATTGTGAATCTGTAACTAGTATTAATACGATACACTATAGAACACATTGAAATATTTATATTCAATTTGTCAGGAACTAATAAAAAGGTGGAAGTCACTTCTGCATCACATTTGTGGTGTTCATTCTTGGATCGAAAACGGAGAACCACAACAATGTATGCATAGTGAGCTTAGCTCAGAGGAGCAAAGAAAAAAAAATGGATCGACCCAACTTCCAGGGCATTCATTACCTTGGAGAACCTTGTCTTAGACAAGTGCCTTCTGAAGCACCTCAGGCAGATGGCACTTTTTAAGCATACTGGTAAGTTTACATATGTATGAGGTATGTTCATGTATAGACCAACAATATTTATTTACCTTTATTTTTATAAAGGTAAGCTGGAAGTGTTCCATTCAATGCTCCTGAAGTACTGCCCCAAAAGAATACACTTCCATTACACTTCAATGCTTGCACGTACCCAGTTAGCAGTGCTTGACCACAATGAGAATGTTTACAGACAGCAGGCCAGAACCAAAACTGGTAAGTTTTACTTATAATATATAACTGACAATAATGTCATAATGCATTAAAAAAATGTTTAGCATTCATTTAATTAATTTGTTCACTTTTAAGGTACACCCAGGTTCAATGTAGTGTTCCCAAAACACTCTAAACAGTGGGTGGCCAAAAAGCTTTACGAGTCCCCAACTCAGAATTTCAGAGTAGAACTTGTATGGCGTGTACTTCAGAGGCGCATGGACAGCAGTATTATTTACAGGGACTCTTCTTCACATTTGGAAATAAAACCTCTACCAAAGAACATAGCACAACAGACAAAACACACTTAAGGAAGACACAGTTTCAAAACAATTGTCACGGTTCTCCAATTAGTCTTTTACAGACTGTCAACGGTGTAAGTTATCTTTACAAAGTAATCGTAATACATTCCACATTCCATGCTGGTTTTCTTTAGTTGTACAAGGTAAATTCTTTGAGTAATTTTATTGTAGGTTATCAATTGGAAATTACACCACTTTTCTTGTCTTTTTTGTATTTATTAGGCCTTTATTTTATTTTTCTCTTTGATTTGCAACAATAGTTTTGTTCGATTCCCTTGTTGCTGAAAAATACTGTTCAATTGTGACAGAAAAGCTACAGAAAAATAAACTAACAATGCTTGCTTTTATGTAAAGTGTCATTACTCTTTATTCTAAATATCTATATATAAATATGAAGCCATTATAATACAGATTGTTAATTGATGCAAATTACAGTGCAAATGTAGTGTGAATTTATTTTTTATTTTAGAAATTCAAATTTTACATTATAATGCCGACAGGCAGCACTTTCAGAAAGTCCTTGATTGCACATTTGTCAATGAAAACTGGTAATTCCTGTAAAATGAGGAAAAGGCTTACACGAGGGGCAACCTTCCGATCCCTCTGGTGAAGCCAATACGGAAGTGACTTAAACTGCAATTCATCGACTGGCCGCTTGAGGCTGGCTCCAAAAGGGAGTCAATTTCATAGACCCCCCATGTTAAAATGGCCAACTTTACAGCAGAAAATAACATGTTTACAGCCTGGTACAAAATGAGTTTTTGGTCTATAAAGCTAATTTTGCCTCTCATAACAACTGTGAGGGGGGTGAATTTTTTTCTAACTCATCCGTTCAAATTATATTAAGCCCTAAAAGTTCTGCATAATTAAGGGCGTGGTCACATGATTGACATGTAGATTACCCCTGCTGTCACTACTAGCCGTTTGTCTGCTGTCTGCTAGCCGTCACGTTACCTTAGCTAATTGCAGCCGCTGAACTTGGCATCTCTGCCGTGTTTGTGCTTTCGGAATTATTTAATTACATTATCTAATAATGGCTTGCTGTGCGATTAATTGTACTAACAGACCGTCCAAGAACAATAAGTCTGTGCTTCATTTTTTCTGGTGAGTGAAAATCTAATGTAATTGTATTTATTGATAAGTAATTTAAATTAAATAACAATTATACATAACTTATGTATATATGTATTTAAACTTGACCACGCTCCAGAATCCGACAGTCTGTGATTAGCCGTAACGGTAACCATAGATCAGGGTTTCTCAATTGGCGGGGGGCGGCACAAATCCGAGACTGCGAGAGAGAAATGTTAAACCCCGGCCGTGATACTCGGATCACGTTTAAATCCCCGGAGGCTGAATATAATCTGTGGTCAAATAATACAAATAACACCGATTGATTGATAAATTCTCAAATTCGCGGGGAATCGCGGTTGGTTTCTCTTAATTTCCACACCAACAAGCCCACTAAAGCACAACAGACAAAACCAGACTGTGTGCAGCCAAGTTACACAGATTGAAAGCCTGTAATAAACACAAAAAATCGGGGATTAATTTTTTAGTGAATAAGGGTTTTACCTTTTAAATGTAAAAGCATTTATTTTAATTAGCCTCTGTCTCAGTCTCCTGTTACCGCTTATGATTTATTAAAACATTACGATATTCTATCTCCCACATATTTCTGATTATTTTAAGGCGGACATGTTTGTTATGCACGCAGACCGTGACGGTCAGACTCAGGCGGAGAGCATCAGACGCCATTTCATTGCGCTGCTTAGCATTTTTAACTGCACTTATCCAGAACATTAGATATGGACATTGTAAATTCTTTTTTAACTTAACAGGCAATGTTGTTTTATGTATGTGAGTACAAAAATCTGTTCACAATTGTTTGAAAACATAATATTGTTAAAATGTGAAAAAATCATAGTATTTTATTTATATTGTGACTTGGTTAACAATAACAACAATAGATTTATTATGATATTTTTAGCAGTCATTTTAGTTGTATTGTTTGCATGTGAAGTAAAGGAGGTAATTATCTGTTTGTCTGTGTAAAGTTTTCCTCTAGGTGATCAAGACCATCTCAGGCTAGACCAGTGGATGCTCAACATGAAACGTCAGAATTGGACTCCTAACAAGGCTTCTCGTGTGTGCAGTGAACACTTCGAGAGTCATCACTTCACCACTGACTCCAGGGTACAGAATTCTTCTTTCATAACTAACAAAAAGTCAAGCTACTTATTATTTGAAATTGGTGAAGTATTGACCACCATACATTAATTTACATTACATTACTAAAATATTTATTAGGTCACTGATGAGGCAAAATTATTGAAACACCAGTGAAATTTGGTGTTTCATCGATGCAAAAACCCAAATGAAACAACCAAATCTAACAACATGACAAATTTTAGCTAACCTTTACATGTCTTGGCCTTAACCTTTAAATGTTTTAGCTAACCTCCATACATTTGATGCAAATACCCTATCACAGAAATTAATGTTGGAAAACATATTCTCCAATTGAGACAGCAGAGCACAGCATATTTTTGGCGACAGTTATTGAGAGCAGGTACCAGGGTTCCTACGGGGTTTGGAAAAGTATGTAATTTGATTTGAGTCATTTCCAGGTCTGGAACAGTATAGAAAAAATAAATCAGAGTATGGAAAAATATTTAAGTTACCAAACTATTGTCCCTATTTTGTTTACTAAATATAACATTAAGAATTTTTAAATGTATATAATAAATATATATTATATATACAATAATTTTTATATGGTGATTGGATCAGTCTGCGAGCACTGCCTAAAGATAATTTTTACACTTGATCTTATTTAGAATGACGTGACCGTAAGTAAATCTTCATTTCATTTTTGGGTAAATTAATAACCCCTAAAAAATTGTGACTGATTTAGCATTTTGTTTCTTAAGGTCACAAAAGGCAATATTTTAATATAGAATTTCTAAATATTTTATTTATAATTAGCCTATTATTTTAACAGTCTTTTCAAGTTTGCTGTACCTAACAGCTTATTAAGCATTGTCATTTGACTTTAGCTCTATTTTAAAAATTTCTGCTTAATTGTACATGAACATCCCTTCTGTTTTGACTCAGAGTGTAACATACTTGTCGTTGCTGATAGCATTGTGGGTAAGTCCATCACCATGTAGCGCTGTTGTGCTTCGGGAAACCTGAGTTCGAATCCTGGCTCATGGACTTTTCCCCATCCCACCCCCCTCTCTCTTTCCTATCTTAATAAAAGGCAAAAACACCAATACTAAATGTTTAGAATGTAACATACTTGTTAGCAGTTGAATTATAAAACAATTTATCAGAACAAGTTAAATATGGTCTGAAAAATCTGTCGGGAAGTCTGGAAATTTGAGTCTGGAAAAATATGGAATTTTGAAATGAAAATAGTGTAGGAACCCTGAGGTACATATTTTTTTCATAGCAACAATAATTTGTATGTGTAATCTGTACTTTCGTACTAGTGATAGACCGATTATGAAACAAACACATACATCTCTGTTATGAATGACAGTCATTTACAACAATGCCATAATTTTTTTTATTAGGGAAGAACATGCCTGAAGAACACAGCCATGCCTACCATTTTCTCTTTCTTGAAGGGCGAAGAACAACAGCCTATAAGAAGATGTCTGGTAAGCATTAATGAGGTGGTAAGTGGTATGCCTATTTATGCTGTAAATAGTAATGAGGAGGTTGCATATGTAGAAAATGGGAGTAGTGCCAACAGCCTTGCAGCCAATCAGAGCAATGTCATTATGATGGACAACACATCTGAACAGGCCTTTGTTGCTCAAGAAGTTGTGCATGATGATATTGCTCTGACAGTAAATGTGTGTGAGGATGTTGGTTTGGGTAGCAGCGTTCAACACATAAATCAGAGTGTAAAAAAAGCAAACTCTGTATCAGGTCTCTCTTACACTAGCACCTGTCCGAGTGATCACTGCTACTATATTTTGGAGTCTCCGAAAACACTTAAAAAGAAAGCTCATGAGGTAAAGGACAAGCTATGTTTAGCTCGCCAGAAGCTGAGGTTGAAAAGCCAACAGACAAGGAGATTAAAGTCAAGAGTTTCTTCCTTGAAAGGTGTAATCAAAGTGCTTCAGAAGAAACATATCATTTCAACAGAATGTGCCTCTCTTCTTGAAAGTCTGGATGATGTCCCTCGGGAGATCTTTCGGAGAATCCAAAAGAAGGTAAAATCAGTGTTTCCCGAAAACGTGAAGCAATTTGCAACTACACTGCACTTCTACTCTCCAAAGGCCTATGACTATGTGAGAGAGAAGTTTCTCTTGGCTTTGCCTCATCCTCAGACGATACGAAAATGGTACAGTAGCATCTCTGCGGATCCTGGATTTACTGTTGCTTCATTTACAGCTTTAAAAAGTCATGTTGCTGAGCAGAAAAAACTTGGAAAAGACAATGTTTGCTCATTGATGATGGATGAAATGTACATTCATAAGCAAACTGAGTTTGGCGGGGATCAAATTCATGGCTATGTTGACATTGGTGCTGGTGAGATAGAAAATGTTGTGGCAACACAAACACTGGTCATCATGGTTGTTGCAATTAATGCGTCTTGGAAGATTCCCATTGCTTACTTTCTTATCAACAGCATGACAGGACCAGAGAGAGCAGGAATCATCCGAGAGAGCCTTGTTAGGCTTCATGCAATCGGAGTTAGGATTGTGTCCTTGACGTGTGATGAACCCTCCCAAAACTTAGCAATGATCAGAGAGCTTGGTGCTAACTTAAGCATCATGGACATGAGACCTTACTTTTTCCATCCTGAGGATCACACTCAAAAAGTCCATGTGCTGTTGGATCCATGTCACATGCTCAAGCTTCATCGAAATGTGTTCTCAACAGTTGAGGTTCTGATAAGAGAAGATGGCCAGGAGATAAGGTGGCGGTACATTGAGGAGCTCCACAAGCTTCAAGAAAAGGAAGGCTTGCGTCTTGGCAACAAACTAAAAATGGCACACATTCAGTGGCGAAATCAAAAAATGAAGGTCAATCTTGCAGCCCAGCTCTTCAACAGTAGTGTTGCTGATGCCCTAGAGCAGTGTTCTTCATTGCGCGGCTCGGAAAGCTTTAATTTGTGGCTCGCATGGCAGTAAATAATACAGTGATATGATCATGCAGGCATGCGGTTTTTCTGTTTTCTCTGCTCCGGACGCTAACTTTGTTAGAAAACCATACCTATTAGATCAAGAAGCACGTCGAACCGCAGCGCAGCGCTTGCACAGAGCGATCGTCATATGACATCAAAGTACCGTGAGATCAGACTGCTTATTATGCTTTCGAATTGCTCTCGCGGCACAGATGTCACTCGCCAACCGTTCTGTGCAGCGCCGCATGAAATTACAAGAAAGGTGGCCCCCTGGTGGTTTAGGGGGGTACTGCATAAGCATATTATAAGAATGCTTAGCATTAAAATCCTTTTTTTGTCATTAAGGGAAATCATATTGTCTCAGACTGGCAAATGATAAAGAATGATTTGCCCTTGTATTTATTGCATTGCAACAGATTGACGGATTGATAGGCAGACATGCTGTTTATGACTGCATGTAACTTTTGATACTTTGTGGTAAAGGCGGCTCTCCTATTGACCCTGACCTATAAGTGTGGCTTTCATGAAAAAAATAGTGAAGACCACTGCCCTAGAGTATTGTGAGCAGGAACTGAAATATCCCCAGTTCATTGGATGTGCACCTACAGTTCAATTCCTGCGCACAATTGATGCAGCCTTTGATGTCCTAAACAGCCGTAACCCACTTGGTAAAGGATACAAAGCACCCATCAAGCCAACTACCAAAGACCGTGCTAAGGGTATTTTAGAAGAAACAGAGTCACTTCTCCGTGGGCTTAAAATGAAAGGAAGAGACAACACACTTGTACATGTGCATTCCACACAGAAAAAGACACCTATCTATGGTTTCATTGCTTGTGGCAGAAGTGTAATGGGCATCTACGGAGACCTGGTAGAGCAGCCAGCTGCCACATGCCGATACCTTCTGACCTACAAACTCAGTCAGGACCACTTGGAGTTGTTCTTCTCTGCAGTCAGAGCACGTGGAGGTTACAACAACAACCCCAATGTAAGGCAGTTTCGAGGGGCATATAAGCGCCTCCTTGTAAGGCACCAGGTGAAAAGGGGCACAGGCAACTGTCTCCTTCGTGACAACACAACCATCCTGGACTCAACTGCGACTGTAAACATCGCTCGCCAGGTGGATGTGGAGCCTGTGGAAGTGCTTGTGCCTGAGGATGACTCCCTCTCTGACCTTCCAGATGTTGACAATCTGTCCGAGTATAAGGAAGCAGCAATCGCTTACATCACAGGCTTCATTGTGAAAAAGATGAAAGAGAAGGTAACGTGCATGCCTTGCTCACAAGCACTGACATTAGATGACTTGGTACATCGATTCCTTACTTTAAAGGACAGAGGTGGCCTACAGAAACCATCTCCAGGCATCACTGCAGTTTGCCAAGCTACAGAAAGATGCTTTCAGCGGCTTCTAAAAACAAATGGGGGAAGGCCTCCACAGGGAAGAGGAACAACAGCAGCCATTGTCACCCAGGTTCTTTCTGATTGTTCTGAGAAGAATCTCTTCCCACAGCTGCACAGTCACATGTTTGACATGTGTGTTGATGCCAATCATGTCCATGTTCTGGTGAAGATGGCTTCTGCATGGTACTGCAAAGTCAGATTGAATCATATAGCAAGACGGGAGACAGATAAAGCTAAAGAAGGCAAGGTGGTCGCAAAAAACTCACTAAATTAATCATTTTTATGGAGATTAATAATAATTAACTTCAATGCCAGATGTAAAGCTGTTAAACATACTTGGAGCCTGCATAAATGGGGCCTAAGTATATATATTGTACATAATTGATGTTGTTGTAATTGTTTGTTAGTGTTGTTTTATTGTGTACAGTGTTTATATGTGTGTACATATACATATAATATAAAATGTATATTTGTTGTATATTGTGTGTTCAGTGTGTATATATTTATATATCTATGTAAAATCGTACATGATTTTTTAATTGTGTTCTGTTTTTATTTTAACACTCATCTGATGTGCTTGTACTTGAATGCCCCATGACTACGGGGATTAATAAAGGAACATCTTATCAAATCTTATACTGATGAAGCACTTGTTTGTATACAACGATTTTCAGGATGATTTTCAGTTGGAGTCGGCATGAATGGTGCCCCACTTTTACAAATCATAGCATGCTGCGATGCTACAGTAACATGCAATAAAAACACAGTAAGTTGTGCCTTTATACATGGTGCCTGATTAATCTTATAGTTCTATGGGCTTTCCCGTGTCACATGAAAGATCTTCTATCTCCTCATAAATAGAAAGATATCTCTTAGAGTCTGCATAAAAGGGGCTTAAGGTGATATTAATCTGCAATCTTTTATGTAAAATACATATGCAACCTCCCTACATATGCAACCTCCCTGGTAAATGTTTTCTGGTAAATTTCTGTAGATAGTTTTTGGAATTCTGTGTCAAAGTTGAGCTTCAGTTAATGACATTTTTACAAAAAAAAAACACAAAAATAAATTACAAAAAAACTTCTCATGTTAAGTGGCAAGCTTCAAAAAGTTAACATTCATGGTTAGATTTTATATTACAGATATTAAGTTATTGAAGTGTTATGATAATACAGTAATTTAGTACTTTGGGTTATGCTATATAAAATAATTTCACATCCAATCAATTTTTACATTGAATCTCATATTTTTCTGATTGCTGTTTTCATTAGGTTTGGGCAAAATGTTTATATTTGTAACGGGTTGCTTTGAAGAAAGCGATGAGAAGATGAATCCATGTGCAAAAGGTGTTTATTATGTTAAATCCCAATAAAGGGCCAGCAACCAAATCCAAACAGGGTAAATCCAATACACGTAATCCAAATAACAGGCGAGGGGTCAAGGCAGGCAGAGACACAATCATAAATCCAAACAAACAGGCGAAAGATCAAGGATGGCGGCAAACAGGCGATAAATCCAATAAAACAGGCGTGGGTCAAAAACAGGCAGATACAGGTACAGATACACGTAATCCAAATAACAGGCGAGGGGTCAAGGCAGGCAGAGACACAATCATAAATCCAAACAAACAGGCGAAAGATCAAGGATGGCGGCAAACAGGCGATAAATCCAATAAAACAGGCGTGGGTCAAAAACAGGCAGATACAGGTACAGGATACAGGATTACAGATAACAGATAACAAACACAGGTAACGGGCTGGGCATACGAATGTAATATACAGCCGGGAACAGGTGTACAGGAAGTGACTTATATACAGAAACAAACAGGAAGTGTGAAGCGTGACATGGCATGATGAGTTTCAAAATAAAAGTCCAAACAGAGCAGAGAATCAAAATACAAGAACTAATAACAAAAATACACAAAATACAAGAAAATACAAGACAAAACCTTACAGAATCCCCCCTCTAAAGGGCGACTCCCGGAGCCCAACATACAACTAATAAAGTCCAAATAGAGGGTGGGTGGGCGGGCGGGCCAGGACCTCTTGGCAATGGCAGAAAAGTTCATAAGAGGTCCTGGGTCATAAGGGGCCAGCATGGTCCCGGATCATGAGGCAGATGTGAGCCCGGGTCATGGGGCAGGCTAGGACCTGGGTCATGGGGCAGGCTAGGACCTGGGTCATGGGGCAGGCTAGGACCTGGGTCATGGGGCAGGCTAGGAGCAGGATCATTAGGCAGACATGGAGCTATATCATGGGGCAGGAATAGACCTTGAACACAGGGAAAGGAAGGGTCCGAGCACACTTCGGCCTCCGCCTTGGTGTCCTCTGCCTCCTTCCTGTGTCCGGGTACTACCCCCCCCAAAAAAAAAACTTGGGAAAGCTCCCACTGTCCAAGGTGGCGATGTCCCAGATGGTGAATCAGATGAGTTCTTATAGCCAGGTGAATCAGATGAGTCTTTAGAGCCAGGTGAATCAGATGAATTAGATGGGATCGGTGAATCAGGCAGGACAGACGAATCCGATGAGTCAAGCAGATCAGAAGAGCGGGCAGATCAGATGAGTCGGGCAGATCAGATGAGTCGGGCAGATCAGATGAGTCGGGCAGATCAGATGAGTCGGGCAGATCAGATGAGTCGGGCAGATCAGATGAGTCGGGCAGATCAGATGAGTCATAGGAGTCGAGTGAATCAGAGCAGTCGGATGAATCGGATGAATCAGGCAGATAAGATGAGTCGGATGAATCAGATGGGTTGGATGAATCAGATGGGTCGGATGAATCAGATAAGTTGGATGAATCAGATGAATCAAGCAGATCATATGAGTCCAGGGGTTCGGGTTCAGGGCCTTGAGAAACACAAGAGACAAACGAGCAGCAGGCAGACCAAACGCACCACAGGGCTATGGCAAATTCAGGAAGTACCAAGTCAAGGAGACATACCTCTAATGTAGTTGGTTCAGGCATGATGGCAATCTTGACGGCAGGTGCAGGGTGAATACTAGCCCTCCTAAGTGCAGGTGTGGTGGTGATGATGGCCCTCTGAAATACAGGTGCTGGAATGGTGGTAGCTCTCTCGAGAACAGGTGCAGAAACAGGCAGGATGGTGGTCATTTTTGGGACAGGCAGGATGGTGGTGGTTTTCATGAGGACAGGTGCAGGTGCAGAGACAGGCAAGATGGCGGCCATTTTGGGAACAGGCAGGGTGGCGGCCATTTTAGGGACAGGCAGGATGGCGGCCATTTTGGGAGCAAGCATGGTGGCGGCCATTTTGTGATCAGGCATGACTTTAACAGGTTTGGGCAGAACGGGCAGAACATGGCTAGGTGTGTGGTGAATATTCCCAGGTTCATTATCCACCACACCCACAGTGAACGGAGAACCACACAACAGCAATGCAAAGTCAATATAACTCTCCAGGGACCAGGCAGACATATCATGTGGCATACATAAGCGCAACCATTCATCCAATGCATTATAAAACAAGTTCTTAAGTGTCACATCGTCAAAATGTACCTGATGGCATAAATCCAAAAACTCACTCACGTATTCTTCGATTGGACGGTAGTTCTGGCGTAGTGCAAGCAGGGCAAAAACAGGTTTCATGGTGCTGGTGGGAAGTTACAAACCTTTGCTGGATTCCGGGTTAGGCTGATTATTCTGTAACGGGTTGCTTTGAAGAAAGCGATGAGAAGATGAATCCATGTGCAAAAGGTGTTTATTATGTTAAATCCCAATAAAGGGCCAGCAACCAAATCCAAACAGGGTAAATCCAATACACGTAATCCAAATAACAGGCGAGGGGTCAAGGCAGGCAGAGACACAATCATAAATCCAAACAAACAGGCGAAAGATCAAGGCAGGCGGCAACAGGCGATAAATCCAATAAAACAGGCGTGGGTCAAAAACAGGCAGATACAGGTACAGGATACAGGATTACAGATAACAGATAACAAACACAGGTAACGGGCTGGGCATACGAATGTAATATACAGCCGCGAACAGGTGTACAGGAAGTGACTAACATACAAAACAAACAGGAAGTGTGAAGCGTGACATGGCATGATGAGTTTCAAAATAAAAGTCCAAACAGAGCAGAGAATCAAAATACAAGAACTAATAACAAAAATACACAAAATACAAGAAAATACAAGACAAAACCTTACAGAATCCCCCCTCTAAAGGGCGACTCCCGGAGCCCAACATACAACTAATAAAGTCCAAATAGAGGGTGGGTGGGCGGGCGGGCCAGGACCTCTTGGCAATGGCAGAAAAGTTCATAAGAGGTCCTGGGTCATAAGGGGCCAGCATGGTCCCGGATCATGAGGCAGATGTGAGCCCGGGTCATGGGGCAGGCTAGGACCTGGGTCATGGGGCAGGCTAGGACCTGGGTCATGGGGCAGGCTAGGACCTGGGTCATGGGGCAGGCTAGGACCTGGGTCATGGGGCAGGCTAGGAGCAGGATCATTAGGCAGACATGGAGCTATATCATGGGGCAGGAATAGACCTTGAACACAGGGAAAGGAAGGGTCCGAGCACACTTCGGCCTCCGCCTTGGTGTCCTCTGCCTCCTTCCTGTGTCCGGGTACTACCCCCCCCCAAAAAAAAAACTTGGGAAAGCTCCCACTGTCCAAGGTGGCGATGTCCCAGATGGTGAATCAGATGAGTTCTTATAGCCAGGTGAATCAGATGAGTCTTTAGAGCCAGGTGAATCAGATGAATTAGATGGGATCGGTGAATCAGGCAGGACAGACGAATCCGATGAGTCAAGCAGATCAGAAGAGCGGGCAGATCAGATGAGTCGGGCAGATCAGATGAGTCGGGCAGATCAGATGAGTCGGGCAGATCAGATGAGTCGGGCAGATCAGATGAGTCGGGCAGATCAGATGAGTCGGGCAGATCAGATGAGTCGGGCAGATCAGATGAGTCATAGGAGTCGAGTGAATCAGAGCAGTCGGATGAATCGGATGAATCAGGCAGATAAGATGAGTCGGATGAATCAGATGGGTTGGATGAATCAGATGGGTCGGATGAATCAGATAAGTTGGATGAATCGGATGAATCAAGCAGATCATATGAGTCCAGGGGTTCGGGTTCAGGGCCTTGAGAAACACAAGAGACAAACGAGCAGCAGGCAGACCAAACGCACCACAGGGCTATGGCAAATTCAGGAAGTACCAAGTCAAGGAGACATACCTCTATTGTAGTTGGTTCAGGCATGATGGCAATCTTGACGGCAGGTGCAGGGTGAATACTAGCCCTCCTAAGTGCAGGTGTGGTGGTGATGATGGCCCTCTGAAATACAGGTGCTGGAATGGTGGTAGCTCTCTCGAGAACAGGTGCAGAAACAGGCAGGATGGTGGTCATTTTTGGGACAGGCAGGATGGTGGTGGTTTTCATGAGGACAGGTGCAGGTGCAGAGACAGGCAAGATGGCGGCCATTTTGGGAACAGGCAGGGTGGCGGCCATTTTAGGGACAGGCAGGATGGCGGCCATTTTGGGAGCAAGCATGGTGGCGGCCATTTTGTGATCAGGCATGACTTTAACAGGTTTGGGCAGAACGGGCAGAACATGGCTAGGTGTGTGGTGAATATTCCCAGGTTCATTATCCACCACACCCACAGTGAACGGAGAACCACACAACAGCAATGCAAAGTCAATATAACTCTCCAGGGACCAGGCAGACATATCATGTGGCATACATAAGCGCAACCATTCATCCAATGCATTATAAAACAAGTTCTTAAGTGTCACATCGTCAAAATGTACCTGATGGCATAAATCCAAAAACTCACTCACGTATTCTTCGATTGGACGGTAGTTCTGGCGTAGTGCAAGCAGGGCAAAAACAGGTTTCATGGTGCTGGTGGGAAGTTACAAACCTTTGCTGGATTCCGGGTTAGGCTGATTATTCTGTAACGGGTTGCTTTGAAGAAAGCGATGAGAAGATGAATCCATGTGCAAAAGGTGTTTATTATGTTAAATCCCAATAAAGGGCCAGCAACCAAATCCAAACAGGGTAAATCCAATACACGTAATCCAAATAACAGGCGAGGGGTCAAGGCAGGCAGAGACACAATCATAAATCCAAACAAACAGGCAAAAGATCAAGGATGGCGGCAAACAGGCGATAAATCCAATAAAACAGGCGTGGGTCAAAAACAGGCAGATACAGGTACAGGATACAGGATTACAGATAACAGATAATAAACACAGGTAACGGGCTGGGCATACGAATGTAATATACAGCCGGGAACAGGTGTACAGGAAGTGACTTATATACAGAAACAAACAGGAAGTGTGAAGCGTGACATGGCATGATGAGTTTCAAAATAAAAGTCCAAACAGAGCAGAGAATCAAAATACAAGAACAAATAACAAAAATACACAAAATACAAGAAAATACAAGACAAAACCTTACAATATTTAAGGTTGTTCCTATTACCCACCCTCAGTTTTCACCATTGTGTTGCATCTCAGTGTTGAATTGGTTATATGTTCTGTTCTCAATTTTTTCATGTCTTGTCCCAGTGGTTTTGTAACGTCTTATATGTTTGTCCCTTGTTATATGTTCCCACTCCTGGCCTGCACCTTGTCGTGGTGAGTTGGCTTTTAACCAAGACAGGCCATACTGAATGTATTCTTACCAGTATTTTTTAACCTTGTCATCTTTTTCTCACATAGGATGTGTGACGGCCCCTGCTTGTGTGTGTGCTTTTTCAGTAACCATACCCATGTTTTCAGTTAATGTGCCAGAGGAGGTGATTGCATATTAAAGGCAGAGTGCAAAATGTTTGAAAAACGCTTTGGAAAAGGAGACGGGCCAACTACCAAAACACACTTATAGCCAATCAGCAGTAAGAAGCGTGTCTACTAACCGACATCATTGCCGGGTTGCGTATGTGTGGGGCAGGTCTTTTAAAAGAAGGTCCAGATTCTATTGGGGTAGGGGCGTGTTTGTTTAGGTGATTTCAACTATCAACATTGGCTTTCAAACATTGTGCACTCTGCCTTTAAGTTACAGTTCAGCTTTTTTTTTTATAAAAGCAGTTTTTATGGCAACTTACTTTTTTGTGAAGCATTAAAGGGATAGTTCCCCCAAAAATGAAAACTGTGTCATTATTTACTCACTCTCATGTTATTACAAACCTGTATACATTTCTTTGTATTTTTTTTGAGGAATGTTTGTAAACAAACCGATCGTGAGGCATATTGACCTAATACCATGGAAGTGAATAGGGCTCATGAACAGTTTAGTTTCAAATATTCCTCAAAATATCTTCCTTTGTGGTCATCCAAACAAAGAAATGTATACAGGTTTGTTACAACATGAGAGTGAGAAAATTATAACAGAATTTTGGGGTGAACTATCACTTTACACATTTTTTTAAGTGAAGCATTTCTCCGTTTAACCCATCCCACTGAGTAGTGAACACATACACTGCAAATCGTTAACACAAACACAAAGAGCAGTAGACACTTAAAAAAACAGATTTATCACATCAAAAATCAGATTTATTTATTTTACACACTTGAAAAAGGATCCATAAATTGTTCTAAATTAACTTCAACAATGAAATAAAAACAGTTAGCAGTTTACCGTTTGAATGTGGTCTTTAAGGCAGTTAGCTACAGAACTTAAAAATAATTCATTACCCCTACGTGTGAAATGAACACCATCTCCTAAAAACAGTCCACGACAGTCATGTCTGATGTTAGAACTCTCAATCATTAGAACGCTGTGCACAAATGTAGCCATAACACTGTTAATAAACTTTCTGGCCTTGTCAAGTTTTACCGGCTTGACACTAGCCTTCCACCGGCACCTCTGGGTCACAGCTGACCACATGATCCTCATGCCAGGGTGCCAGAGTTTAAGCTGGTGCAAGTCCTCCTTCATCAAATTGACCAGCTGGACGCCTCTGACCTCCCCCACTTCATTGCCACCACAGTGGATGATAAGGACGTCCGGTGCTGCTCTTCCTCGCAAGGAGTGGGAGAAGAAGGGGAAAAGTCCTTTCCACTGCAGTCCACCCGAGCCAAACCAACAGACACGGACACCTGGCAGACCGAGGTTGCTTCCCTTGGTCTCTGCAGCTCTCTGGGCACCTCATCTGACATAGCTGTCATCAATGATCCATACTGGGTCTATGGAAAGAAAACAAATTAGTATTATAAATGCTTGAGGTAATAAAACATTTAAAAGAATTAAACTTTTTTATATTAACAATTTGTGTGGGAGAAATTGATCAAGAAAACATCATCACAAAAATATAGATGATAGTCTAATATGTTGTTGTCCTTTTAAGTCAGGACAGACAATGTCAGTAGCCAACACTAGTATTTAAAGTTTAAGCTCTGTGCACGGTTGGCCATGACCTTAACATTAATCGATCGTTGAAAGAAATAAACATATATAAATCTCTGTTCAAATAATAAAATAAAATATAAATTTGCATTTCTATCTCAGATGTCTGAGCAATCACACAAACAAAGCTAGTGTTAGATTCATATTGAGTAAAACGTCAGAAATATTATTCCCCTGTTAGTTAGCGTTTTGGTTAAATGTTGCAATTCCCCACAACGTACTATTTGTGATTTAAAATTGAACCTTAACGTAAGCCGTTAAACGCTAACTAATGCGGGAATAATATTCCTGACATTTTACCTAATATGAATCTAACACTAACGTTAGCTTATTAACATTATAATGACTAACATAGTTTTAAATAAAGTTGATAATAACGTGTTTATGTGTGTGTGTGTGTGTGTGTGTGTGTGTGTATATATTAGGGCTGTCAATAGATTAAAAAAATTAATCTAGATTAATCGCATGATTTCATGAGTTAACTGCGATTAATCGCAAATTAATCGCACATTTTTATCCATTCTAAATTTACCCTAATTTAACACTTTTCAGGTTTTTAATATTCTAATCATATATACATATATAGATGCTTTATGGAAATGTATGTTAACAACAGCCTGTTTACATTTTAACAGATTCACCAGCCATTGTTTTGTATATGAATTTTCCTTTCAGAAGATTTTTCTTTCTCCATTTTTGTTTGCTGCTGCATCATTTGTGACCTGTGCTGGCAAGTTGAGTCGGAATTAGCAAATTTTTAAAAAATATTTGTTAATATTTTGACATTCTCTATTAAAACATAGAACAATGCATGATTTGTTGAAATATAACAAAATATGACAGAACTACACTTGTTTGAAGTTGAAAGAGTCAAATTACCACAAACATTTCCACATCCATACATTATATTACCACATCAATACCTTAAAATCACTGGTTAAACTAATAGATTTAGCACACACAAAGCAAAAACATCATCAATGTATGTTCAACTTTTTTTCTTTTGTTTGATTGACATTGAGACAGATTGCTTAAAATCTAAGTGATCTAATATAATGTTACACATCAGATAGTTTTACCCAACAGTTAACCAAACATTTACTTAAAACATAACAGATTATAGAGCCTACCTGCGTGAATTCTTATCAAAACAGATATTTGTAAAACTGTAATTTTGTGTAGATGTCTATATATCCGGGTCGCGCACTCGCGCGTCTGTGTGCACGCGCTTCAGATATCAGTCAGTCAGCGTGAGGGGATCGTTTTTGAGTCTTGTCGCTCTTAATAACTCTTTAACATTAATCAGGTACCGAACTTTATCTCTCTTAATGACTATTTTAACATCAAGCAAGTCCTGCAGTCTATTTTATAAGTCATGCATAAAAGCGAAACCAAAATGAATTGAGACGCATTTTTGTATTAGATTAAGCATTAGGAGGACGGTACGTTACACCTCTCAGACGTATAAATAAAGATCATATCAGATGTCCAACGAGCATTTAGAGCATTGGATTTGGTAGACGATTTGCTTAATGTTCTTATTTCTATGAAAACCTTTTACTCATTTAGAGAGAGTCACATTTGTCTGCGTCTCTGTTCATTCAACTATGGGCTGGACCAAGGGTCAAACAGAAATTGCGCGTTGCGTTAATCTCCGTTAATAAAATTAGTGGCGTTAAAATGAATTTGCGTTAACGCGTTATTAACGCGTTAATTTTGACAGCCCTAGTATATATATATATATATATATATATATATATATATATATATATATATATATATATATAACGTATAAAATTTTTTTTTATGACAACTTATAACGTTTATTAACTGTTAAGTAATATACTAAGTGTATTAAACCGTGTGAAATATAGTATTATTAACAGATAAATAGTTCAAGTTTAAGGTTAATTTACCTGAAGAGTTGAAAACGCTGAAAATCCACTGCCAAAATCGTCCATCCCCGCAACCGCCAATGCCCTAGAAAGCTTGGACTTCTAGGCTTCCATTAGCAGCGTGTAGCATATGGGTGTAGCATAGCATTAGCTCCTTAGCCTAAGCTAACTTCATCACGTCGATATAGTCGGGCGTGGTTTTAGCAACCAGGCACCTCAGCTCCACCCTCGTTCCGGCTCTTTGCCCATATTCTGTTATCCGGGAATGACGCGATGCCAAGATGGCGACGACCAGCTCCGCCCACTTTAAGCTTCAAAACCGGTCTTCACAAACCAATGGGTGACGTCACGGACACTACGTCCATATTTTTTTACGGTCTATGGGCTTACATTACAAGAAAAAAAATATAGAACATTGTGACAAATTATAACACAATCTTAATACAAATTTCTACAACATTGCAAAAGCATTCTCTGCCTCTGTGAAGCCAACATAACATCCGGAGGGGGATGGATATTTATCGCGGATGGCTTTCACCACACAAGAGGGTAAAACTTCTCTATTTCGTCTGCCCAGAAATTCCCCCTTCAGCATCCACACGGTACGCCACCAATCTGCACTGTCTAAAATATAATGCAGTGATTGTAATTAATTAATTGGTTTATAAGCATCCTATAATCGTTCCGATAATAATAAAAATACAACACATTACTCACTCTATTGACAGCGTGCCATTGGGTCCCTCTGCCCTTGGACGTCGCCTCCAGTTTATACGTGGTAAACTAAACACAACGTGCAAAACGCCGCGGCTCAACAGCGGAGAAAACTCAGGATCTTCGGTCAGGCAGGTGTATGATGGGATACTGTCAATGTCCTCGTCGTCGTCTTGTAGTTGTGGCATTGCTATGTTCCATTCGTGACAACATATGCTCTCCACTTCTGTTGGCATCTCACAACACTTGCTACAAGAACACCACCAATTTTGAAGAGATCTCGGTCTCTCTGAGGCTTGAAAGCGTGCTGCTGCAGCGGATGCTTCCTCCATCGCTGTGAGTTCTTGATTTGTGTATTCTGGTTCAAATAAATATGGTTGTGAAAAAAATTCAACGCTGTCTGTTGATATATCGAAATCGTCTTCCATTGCGATTGCCTGTACGTCTAAATATGTTTAGATAAAAGGTCACACCTCTGAAATCTCGGCGTAAACAATGAGTGACGTACACGCGCGAGAGATCACTTCCGACGCTTTCCGGCGCATGTGGAGACTAAGCACACAGATCACTCGGACGTGGTTGTGTACAAGAGGCAAAAACTATATAGATAGTGTTCGTTTTCTCGCACAAACCACTCATTTTTAGGCTGTTTTCACATATGTTGGTGCGCACCGTGGAGCGGCCTCGGACCGCACCAAAATACATTGTATCATTTTTCAGTTAGTGCGGTCCGTGTTCACATATATATATTTTTTGCTGTACTCGAAATGGCGCACCGTACACCATGTGACAACGGTCAGTGCTGTCATTGGTCTCTGACAGCTCTTACCGTCTCATGACCACCCCCATGTTTCCACGACAACCAGCCTGACAAGGAGAGCGCAGCTATCAAGATGTGGAGATAAACGATGCACGTCTTTGCGAAGTTTCTATGCTTTAACGCGAAATTGCATAGCTGTTCTATCTAAAAAACCCGTAATGTCACTATTTGTGTGTGGAGGACAGCTATGCATTTATAAAATCATCAGCTCAAATGTAAAGGAGACAGCGAATCTCTATGCAACAGACCAGGATTGGCTTGTTTGTTGTTAACCCACAATATAACACCCGGCTCACGTCACAACGGAAGCCCAGTGGCTCAAACATGTGGAGAACTTCCTGTACTTGGTTCGGCCCGAGGTCCAGCAGTGTTCACACCACAGGTGGGTCGCCCCAGAGTTCGGCAACAGCCGCTCCGAGACCACCTGTTTAGAGGGGTCTCGGAACGGCTGTTTACTGCGGACCAGAGTGCGGCTGTTGTGTTCACACTGTCCTAAACGAACCGTACTCGGACCGACACGTCATTTGGGCCGACCTAAACAGTGTATGTGTGAAAACACCCTTAGGCCATCAATGTGTACTTACGATGGGGAATTGTTTAATTTGGACTTCTCTGTGCATGCTCTTTGAAGTAAAGTTTACTAAGTGACCATAGACCTGCATTATATGACTGACAGACAAGAACGGTTTGTCCTAAAATATAAAACGTGAAATTACCGCGGAAACAAAGACACCTACTTCTCTGATGCCCCTGAGGTAAGCTAAAACATACCAGATTTAAATTTCAAAGTGAACTATCCCTTTAAAGAGAAAATCTTTTGCTTGTAGTTTAAAAAAATAGGTTACAATAAAATACAAAAAACTTAAGACTTTATTTTTATCTGAATTTAGTCAAATAAAAGTCTTATAGGGTTGCAAAAAAATGCTAAAAAAATGAACAATAAAATAGAGTTTAGAAGCTTTATTGTAATATAAATAAAGAAGCTTCATTGTAATTATAAACAATAAAGTAAATATGTATACATGTAACAGTATTTTATATGACCAGTACAATATGGCTCTAATTAAAAGAAAATTATTCTAAATGTCAGCTGTGAATGTACAGTTTGGTGTGCATCTAAAAACTGTTTGTGGGTCATGTTACCACATAGCTCCTTGTGCACAATGAAGGCATTGGTGGCAGCAACGTCCAAGAAGTGTAAAAAGATCTTTCTGTACCACTTCATTGTCTTGTGCTGTGCAGTGCAACAAGCAACAAATCAGTAATACTAATATAGTGCAGGCATAACAGAAAAATGGGTACATGTTGACGTACTCTTTATTGTTCCCAGTTGCGCAGCTGCGTGCCCTCGTGCGAGTACCAGACGAAGTTGGTGTTGCAGACATTCCTGAAAACATATCTTAAATAATATCATGTATTTTCAAAATACAAAGCAACACATCAGTATTACTAGTAATATTGAGAATTTTTTTTTTAATAATAAATAATGTATTCTCCACAGTAACAAACATATAAAGCAATAACTAAGGCAGTAAAGCATTAGAGCTGAGATAAGATAATTGGGCACAGAGATGTGCTGTATATGTTTGTTAACAGGCCATTACCGGACATATTTATGGCTAAAAATTAACACATGACATATCTCTGGGCACATTTACAGCACATCAATACTAGGCTACATTGAAACATTTACACCCGAACAGATACATGCATATTTGCGCATGATGACAATCTCCGGGCACATTTACTGTTATCATGTAAGCAACATGTCAGTAATACAAATATTGTGAATGCATAAGTTCTATGTTAATGCATATTTTTATGTATAAAAAAAAATCAAGCAACACATCAGTAATACTAATATTGAGAACAGAAAAGCTGGTAAATGTAACTTACACTTTATGAATTTTAGATTTGTTTCTGTATGCCCCGTGTGAGTCAATGACGGTGAAGCCACGTTACTAAAAAAAAAAAAACATTATTTGTATCATGTATTTTCGTAAAATACATATATATATATTTAAAAAACATTATTAGCATCTTGTATTTTCCAAATTACTACGCAAAACATCAGTAATAGTCTACTAATAAAACAGAAAAAGCCCGCAAATGTGACTTACCCTGTATGAATGTCCGTCGCATTTCTGCAAATGCCCGCTGAAGAGGAGAGTGATGCTGCCACATTCCTACAAAAGTTTTTAATAATTAATATAATGTATTCTCCACAGTAACAAACATAAAGCAATACTAAGGCGGTAAAGCATAGTTGAGATAAGATAATTGGGTACATAGATGCGCTGTATATCTTTGTTAATGGGCCATTACCGGACATATTTATGGCTAAACATTAACACATTACATATCTCCGGACACATTTACAGCACATCGATACTGCATCCATATACAACCCCAAAACAGAAAAATTTGGGACACTGTAGAAATTGTGATTAAAAAAGTACTGGAATAATTTACAAATCTCATAAACTTATATTTTATTCACAGTAGAATATAGATAACATATCAAATGTTGAAAGTGAGAAATTTTGAAATGTCATGCCAAATATTGGCTCATTTTGGATTTCATGAGAGCTACACATTCCAAAAAAAGTTGGGACAGGTAGCAATAAGAGGCCAGGAAATGTAAATGTACATATAAGGAACAGTTGAAAGACCAATTTGCAACTTATTAGGTCAATTGGCAACATGATTGGGTATAAAAAGAGCCTCTCAGAGAAGCAGTGTCTGTCAGAAGTCAAGATGGGCAGAGAATCACCAATTCCCCCAATGCTGCAGCGAAAAATAGTTTTCTGAGTTTCTTAGAGAAAAACTGCAAAGAGATTGAAGTTATCATCATCTACAGTGCATAAAATCATCCAAAGATTCAGAGAATCTGGAACAATTTCTGTGCATAAAGGTCAAGACCGGAAAACCATACTGGATGCCCGTGATCTTCAGGCCCTTAGACGGCACTACATAACATACAGGAATGCTACTGTAATGGAAATCACAACATGGGCTCAGGAATACTTCCAGAAAACATTGTCGGTGAACACAATCCACCGTGTCATTCGCCGTTGCCAGCTTAAAACTCTATCGATCAAAAAGAAGCCATATCTAAACATGACCCAGAAGCGCAGGAGTTTTCCCTGGGCAAGGCTCATTTAAAATGGACTGTGGCAAAGTGGAAAACTGTTCTGTGGTCCAAGGAATCAAAATTTAAAGTTCTTTTTGAAAAACTGGGATGCCATTTCATCCGGACTAAAGAGGACAATGACAAACCAACTTGTTATTAGCGCTCTTTTCAGATGCATCTCTGATGGTTTGGGGTTGCATGAGTACGTGTGGCATGGGCAGCTTACACATCTGGAAAGGCACCATCAATGCTTAAAGGTTTATCCAAGTTCTAGATACATATGATCCCATTCAGACGTCGTCTCTTTCAGGGAAGACCTTGCATTTTCCAACATGACAATGCCAGACCACATACTGCATCAATTACAACATCAAGACTGCGTAGAAGAAGGATCCATGTACTGAAATGGCCAGCCTGCAGTCCAGATCTTTCACCCACAGAAAACATTTGATGCATCATAAAGAGGAAGATGCGACAAAGAAGACCTAAGCAGTTGAGCAACTAGAAGCCTGTTTTAGACAAGAATAGGACAACATTCCTATTCCTAAACATTGGTCCTCCTCCAGCTGTTCCTTATATCCGTACATTTGACTTTTCTGGCCTCTTGTTGCTACCTGTCCCAGCTTTTTTTGGAATGTGTGGCTCTCATGAAATCCAAAATGAGCCAATATTTGGCATGACATTTCAAAATGTATCACTTTCAACATTTGATATGTTATCTATATTCTACTGTGAATAAAATATAAGTTTATGAGATTTGTAAATTATTCCATTCCCTTTTTACTCACAATTTCTTCTGTGTCCCAACTTTTTCTGTTTTAGGGTTGTATTTATGATGCCCCTCTGTATTATTATGATCTGTATGATAGTTTGAGTGCTTACAATGGCAGCAAATTTAAAAACAAAACGAGATGTTTTTATTGACATTATGTAAGTTAGTTCAGATTCTTTGACAACCATTTTTTTATGCACAGTGCAATCTGATTTACGTTATTGTATGTCAGATGTATGAAATATACAGTGATTTAACAGGTGTTCCATATCATAGTGTGCCATACTGTGGATTTTAAACGCATCAAGGGCTGGACATGACTGAATACATTTCTTGCCATTTTCCTTAACTAATATTTCCCTTGTATATGTTTCCTCTCTTCTTGTGTGTTAACAGGTCATTGGCACTGCTGTGTAAGTATTTCACTGACAGACACCTCAAGAAATTTTAGTGGGTATAACTGGAAATCTTTTATGTAAATCTGTAATATTCAATTGTTATGTTTTATGTCTTTGCAAAACAGATCACAACATCATTTGCTGTAAGTTGTTTCTAACCAGCTGTTACAGACATTTTTTATTATTTGACTTTAACTCTAAGTGTTTTTTATCTTAACCATACTGTCATATTAGTTTTATCGGAGAAAGGACATGCCACCGCCATCTGTTTCTCTGTGCAGGACATGTACATCTAGGATGCGGCCTATCCAGATGAGATTCTCTCCAATGCCAGCAAAGCGACAGTGGAAGACACGAGCCAGCACTTCTCCCACCACATTGCCTCAGGCTTTTGAGATACCCACTTATAACTGCTTCTCCCCCCTATGTTGGGATCACCGGGGCCTCCATCGCTCGGCATGTACACGCTACATCAGGTGTAGGTAAGACGCACACTCACTGCTTCCCTGGAGCTTGTGTTCTCAATGTTTCTGTGCAGGTGCCTGGGATTATGAAGACAATTTGGGTTGTGGTGTTACACGCCAGGTGAACAACATCAGAGTGCGGCAGTCAGAGATCCTAAAGAAGGACTCCATATGTTTAGTCGAGACAGTACGCCGTACATCTCTTATGACGAGGATATTTGTGTCAGGACCGCTTTCCCGATACGGACAGGGACATTTAACTCATTCACCGCCATTGACGAGTTATCTCGTCATTTATGAGTTCATATTTAACTAATAAATATGCCTTTCGGGACGAATTTCAAAGTGAAAGTGTAATACCGCTTTTATCAAAAACGGAAATTAAAAAGATTTAATGATTTATTTTAACTGCCTTTATGTTTCATAGTCATTCTGAGTAAAGTAAATATATAATGAAACGTTTTTTCCCCATTTTGTTTGTTTGTTTGTTTGTTTATTGTTTGTTTGAAAGCAGAGGGTGTGTTCTTTAATTTGATATAATTTGTATGTTTATATATTTATAGAAAATAATTTTTCCTGCAAGAAATTTTGTGAAAATTTTGTTAAAATCACAAAAATGCAGGTGGGCAACTTTTCTCAAAGAGGCTGGCGGTGAATGAGTTAAGGTTCAATGGACAACTTGCTTTCAATGAATGGTTAATGTCTGTAGCCCTTTTCACACACATATTATTAAAAAAAATACAGAGAACACATCCGGGAGTTGTTCGGGATTATTTGATTTTGGTTAATTCACGCTGCCAATAGTTTTCTGAATTTGTTTGTGGTTTCACACACATGCCATAAAGACATGACATATTTAAAGTCTTGCACTTGTTAGTTTTTTTTTTTTTGTAGCATCTGTAGTTTGCTTAACCGTGATTTCTCTCTCGAGAAACCACAAATGTATTCTTTTGTTTATGATAAGATCATAAAGGAGTGCGTTACACCAGTGCTTCCCAATCTTGGTCCTCGAGCACCCCCTCCCAAAAAGTTTTAGATGTCTCCTTATTTAACTCATCAGCTTGTTAGGGAGACATGTTTACCATTTTGGAAGGAGGCTGATAACTTGAATCAGGTGTTTTAAATAAGTTTTTGGGAGGGGGTGCTCGAGGACCAGGATTGGAAAGCACAGCGTTACACGCTGTTTTGTTATGCTGGTGAATGTTCATAGCTGATAGTGACTCCCTGATTTCTTCTTCAGTCCAGTTTGCAGATATTTCTCATTGTGAACATTAATCTGCATTTAAATCTGCCATGTCAAAGGGGAAAAGGCTATATTTTTGTCGTGATGACACAATATTTATGTTGACTAATTATCGACGTTGAAATTGACACCGCCGATTCTATCGACCAAACGCAACAGCTCTTAGCATACACATAATTGCATTCACTAACCTTTGCCTCAGGTTATAAATAACTTAATAATCACAACTATCTACCTAAAAAGCTATGAACAGCAGTCATGCAAATTTTCTCAATTTGCTTTTCTATTTCTACTAGCAATTATGTGAGCTGCAGTCTGGATCCTGCTTCTGTCAGATGACCTAACACAAATGGAAAGATGACATCGGCCCTTGCAAGGACTTCAGACGATGCCAGCACTGGACTACATACAGTGGTAATCATGTGCGTTTCATGTTTAACTTTATGCCTTCTGGAGATCATTTCATCTTCCCCTCGCTTAAATGTTTACATTAACAGAATGTTTTTACCAGGGGTGCCCAAACTTGTGCATGTCACTGTACTGATATATACTATACAAATAATGTAAGTTGAATTTACTTATTTGAAACACATTATACTAAGCACTATACTGCAATGTTGTTCCTTACATTTGTGCGTAATATATTATTTTTTGTCTTTTTCATTCTTTAGATTTTCAGTAGTCTGTGTCAAATTTTATTTCAAGGTAAGATAGCTTTACATGTCTTTCATTGTGCTTTAGTGATCATCACACAGGCCCTGTTTATGTTCTTAACCGGCATGAGTTTATTTATTGTGGTATACACAAAACAAGATATTTTGATAAATGATGAAAACGCTTTCCCCGCCAATGACGAGATTTTCCGTCTTTCCGCAACACCGCTATTATCCACAAGGTGGCGCCCTTCCGCAACTTTTTAAACCCGGAAGTATTGCCCTATGGCAAGCGGTTGCATGTCCGTGTCTGTTTTAAAGATCGCTCTGAATGGGATCTCTATGAAAAGTCTGTCACAAAAATGGAATTATCTCTGCTTTTTGTTTTTGCAGAAACCTACCCATATTCAAAAGCTGATTACAAAAGAACCACTGAAGGTAGGATGAAACAGGTTTTTTTGTTTGAAAGCAGAGGGTCTGTTCTTTCATTTAGTATATTGTATGTTTATATATTTTAAGAAGAACATTTTCTGGAAGGCATTAAACTTTGGTGAAAATCATGAAAAACGCTGGCGCTGGCTGGCAACTTTTTTTAAAAAACGCTGGCGGTGAAAGAGTTAAGTACACAGCTGCTCATTTACTTCAATAAAATTTATTTTTCCTATTATGGAAGTAAATGGGTGCCATCAACTGTATGATTGACATCATTTATCAGATTAAAGAATTTCTGGCAAGTTTATAACAACATGAAGGTGAGTAAATGATACAAATATAATTTTTATGTAAACTTTTAGCTTTGAAGGATTATTTACTCAACCCCATGTCATCCAAGATGTTTGTTTTTATTTCTTTAGCCAAACACAATTAGAGTTATATTAAATACTGTCCTGGCCAGTGGCGGCTCGTGACTGCTCTTCTGAGGGGTGCGAATTCAAAATAAGTGTTCAGAGTGTCATGTGTGTGTCACGGTCTTGTCAGACATCTGTGCTAGATGTAGGTCTGAGTGCATCTGACAGGACCGTGGCAGTATCATGTTCTGTGTGGGGACATGTGGAAGCCACACACACAAGGTGTCTTGTTGCTGTCGTGATCTTGCCAGACCTTAGTATAAGTTCAGGTCTATGTTAGAGGGCAAGATCACGACAGCATTGTGTCTACATGGGAACACGTGTGTTTCACATTATGTCTGTGTAACACGTGTTCCCAGTGTTTTGTGGCTGTCATAGTCTTGCCTGACCCTGGTTATTATCCAGGTGGTATGTTAAAGGTGAAGACTATGGCAGCATGGTGTTTATGTGGGAATACGTGTTGTTTCACATCATGTATGTGTAACACGTGTTCCCAGTGTTTTGTCACTTTTACCCTACTCCCTTATGTACTCGTGTCTTAAGTGATTAATTATGTTCACCTGTTCCCCATTGATGTGGTGTCTTTATAATGCCCTTGTGTTCTCTGTGTGGTGTGCGTGCGTTGTCGTTGTTCAGTGTTCATGTTTGCTGTGACCTGTTCATATATTCCCGTGTTATCTGTGATTCATCACATTGTTTATTATTCCTTGTTTTACCCCATCGTGGGTGTTTCTTTTCTGTTCTGTAAATAAATTCATAGTTATATTTTCTTACATCTCTTGCGTTTGGGTTCTCCTTTTATTTTCCACAATCCGGTTATAACCGATCGTGACAGAACGCACGCACCCAAAACTGAACCCAGCGAGGATGTTTGCTGGCAGCCGCCTGGCGATACGGGGAAGAGGATCCCGTCCCGCATACGAGTCGGGTTACGAGTTTTATGACCCACTCGTATGCGGACCCGAGGTGAATGCCAGGCGGCGACCAACTGGGCTTGCTGGACCCCGCCAGACTCAGTCCAGCGTGAGGGGGATTATGACCGGCGCCATCAGGATGGGGAGGTCGAATTCCGTCTCCCCGACGCTAGAGACTACCCCAGTGACCAGTGGTCTTTCAGAGCTCCCGGTGTCTGGACGAAGAAAGAGGAGAACAAGGAAGGTCTCGCAGCCGGCACAGTCGGAGACACGTCACCCGCCGGCGCAGCCGGAGACACGTCATCAGCCGGTGCAGCCGGAGACACGTCACTCGCCGGTGCAGCTGGAGACTCGTCACCAACCGGCGCAGCCGGAGACTCGTATCCCGCCGGCACACCTAGAGACACGTCATCCACCGATGCAGCCAGAGACACGTTATCCGCCGGTGCAGCTGGAGACACGTCATCAGCCGGAGCAGCCGGGGACACGTCACCCGCCGGCGCAGTCTGAGATCTGTCACCCGCCGGTGCAGCCGGAGACACGTCACCAGCCGGTGCAGCCGGAGACACGTCACCAGTCGGTGCAGCCGGAGACACGTCACCAGCCGGTGCAGCCGGAGACACGTCACCAGCCGGTGCAGCCGGAGACACGTCACCAGCCGGTGCAGCCGGAGACACGTCACCAGCCGGTGCAGCCGGAGACACGTCACCCGCCGACGCAGCCGGGAACACGTCACCCGCCGGCGCAGTCTGAGATCCGTCACCCGCCGGCGCAGCCGGAAACACGTCACCAGTCGGCTTTTCAGCCGCGGGAGTTTAAGACTTATGTTCCCCATGGACATTTTGTTTCCCCTGTTTTTGCCCCACCACCCCTTTATCATATATTGTTTTTGTTGAATCACCCTAATCCGTTTGTCACATATGTTTGTTTACCTTTGTTGTTTGTGGTAATGTTGTCGTGGTTGTCTTCTGTTGTACAGTCTTTCGTTCCTCGTGTTTAATGTTTTTGTTTGTGACGTCTTGTATCCGTCTTTTAAGAGGGGGGTACTGTTACGGTCTTGTCAGACATCTGTGCTAGATGTAGGTCTGAGTGCATCTGACAGGACCGTGGCAGTATCATGTTCTGTGTGGGCGCATGTGGAATCACATTGTGTGTGTGGCTTCCACATGTTCCCGGTGTCTTGTTGCTGTCGTGATCTTGCCAGACCTTAGTATAAGTTCAGGTCTATGTTAGAGGGCAAGATCACGACAGCATTGTGTCTACATGGGAACACGTGTGTTTCACATTATGTCTGTGTAACACGTGTTCCCAGTGTTTTGTGGCTGTCATAGTCTTGCCTGACCCTGGTTATTATCCAGGTGGTATGTTAGAGGGCAAGACTATGGCAGCATGGTGTTTATGTGGGAATACGTGTTGTTTCACATCATGTATGTGTAACACGTGTTCCCAGTGTCTTGTCACTTTTACCCTACTCCCTTATGTACTCGTGTCTTAAGTGATTAATTATGTTCACCTGTTCCCCATTGATGTGGTGTCTTTATAATGCCCTTGTGTTCTCTTTGTGGTGTGCGTGCGTTGTCGTTGTTCAGTGTTCATGTTTGCTGTGACCTGTTCATATATTCCCGTGTTATCTGTGATTCATCACATTGTTTATTATTCCTTGTTTTACCCCATCGTGGGTGTTTCTTTTCTGTTCTGTAAATAAATTCATAGTTATATTTTCTTACATCTCTTGCGTTTGGGTTCTCCTTTTATTTTCCACAATCCGGTTATAACCGATCGTGACAGTGTGTTGCTCGTGTTTTCAAAATACTTGTCTTGTCAAAAGAAGTGCCTGCTGCACATGCGTCAAAACCGTTTATGATAAAAGAGATGCTCACGTTCACAAAATACACGCAACACATTCACTTAACATTAAACTCTGATTACGCATGAGGTAATGCAGTTATCTTTTATTATAAACCATTTAAACGTGTGTGCAGCAGGCACTTATTTTGACATGACACGTGATTCACATGGGTTTATGCGATACGCCAAACACATATTTTAAAATGATGAACCACATACATGTTGGGGCGAGCTTCGCATTACATTGTGTGCCCTCGGAAAATAAGTCATTGTCCGCCACTGGTCCTGGTTCTTTAACTCATTCACCGCCAGCCTTTTTGAGAAAAGTTGCCCACCTGCATTTTTGTGATTTTAACAAAATTTTCACAAAATCCCTTGCAGGAAAAATTATTTTCTATAAATATATAAACATACAAATTATATCAAATTAAAGAACACACCCTCTGCTTTTAAACAAGCAATAAACAAACAAACAAACAAACAAAATGGGGAAAAAACGTTTCATTATATATTTACTTTTTCTACTTAATTTAACCACTGAAATATGGATATTTCTCTTCAAAAATACAACATTTTGAGCAAAAAGCTTAAAAACTTGCGTTTTTGTAAAGAAATTTATGTTAAAGATCAGACTCAGAATGACTATCAAACATAAAGAGAGTTAAAATAAAACGTTATATTTTTTTAACTTCCGTTTTTGATAAATTCGTTATTACACTTTCACTTTGAAATTCGTCCAGAAAGGCATACTTATTAGTTAAATATGAACTCATAAATGACGAGATAACTCGCCAATGGCGGTGAATGAGTTAAAATTAGTTGTAATTGTCTTTTTATGTGTTTAGGTGACATCCCCAGCAGCACCACAAGAAAACGCTGATGAGAATGCTGACGCTGGATGCGCTCCAAAGAAAAAGATGACTTTGGGAAGCTATTTTAAAACTACTGAACAAGCCTTGCCACCTAACAACCTAGAGCCCAGTGTAGCCTGTGAACTGCAGTCTTACTTGCAGTCATCCAACCTGGATAGTGAGGGGGACCCACTAAAATGGTGAAAAGAACATGAAAGATCTACCCAAGGCTGTCAAAAGTGGCAAAGAAATACTTGTGCATACCAGCCACAAGCTCACCTTCAGAGAGGGCTTTTAGTACATGCGGAAATGTAGTTACTTGCTTGCGGTCTTCCCTAAAGCCAGATCATGTTGACAGGCTTGTGTTTTTAGTCCAAAATCTCTAACATGCATAAACAAGTAGGCATATCATAGGCCAGTAAAAAATAATTGTTTTTTTTTCACATTGCAGTTTTATTCTAATTTGATTTTGTTTTTACTATTTGACATGCAAACAAGCAAAGTTTTTTATTTGTTAAAAAAGCATCAAAACCCTCATACACAGGGTTACAGTTGAGGCTTTATGTGCTGTTGAATGTACCTAAAGAAATACATTGAGAAAAGTGGATCGTTTCTGGTTAAGCAAATACATGCCACTATAAAGTTTTAGTACTTTGTTAAGGTGTTCTTAGTGACTGTAAGTATAAAGGCATACAATAGGCGAACAAAAATGTTTTACTCTAAAAATGTTTTTTGTATTCAAGTTTTATTCTAATTGGATTTTGTTATTACCATTTGAAAAGAGGCACAGTTTTATTTTTACAAAAGTTATAAAAAAACATTGTCAGAAGCCTCAGCAAAGTAACTTTTAGTATTTTATCTTCTAGTTGCATTTTTTATATACTGTGTGTATGTGTATATACACATGGCTGTAAAGTGTAAAAAAAACTGAAGTGAATAAAAGTTCTTATTCTTCACTAAAAAATTAATCGTGAAAATTAACCGTGATCAAAAATTTGAGCAAAATAATCATGATCATAATTTTTCCTCTAATCGTGCAGCCCTAGTGTGCTTTGTCTTCTTATCGGCCCCACCAAGTGTGAAGCGGGTGGGCAAGCCGGGAATTAAGTGTGGTTGCAGGCAGTGGCCAGCAAAGCCTCCAAGCCCGGTTGGGACCTCGTCAGCGTAACCAACAAGATCTCTTCTCCCTCTGTCCAGAGCTGGTTTGTGCCAAAGGAAGAGAACAGACCATATTGATTCACTAGAGTGTGTGCTGTGTAGTGCAAGAGTGATCTTCTGACGTGAATACACTAAGCTTGCAGTGTGGTGTCGTGTCCTTGATGTTTTTGCTCTCCTCAGGAAGAGACCAGTTTCTGTAGAGCCTACTGGGAGTCGCTACGCTGTCGTAGGCCCCTACCAAGATTTCACTTTGTCGCTGGCTTCACTCTGTGCGCATTAGTTACGATCCTGATAAAGGTACTGAGGGGAAAATAGGAGGTTAGCTGGGCAACCGTCGGCAGAAGAACTGTAAGAGTGAAACGGAGGGTCCGGCGTTGTGTGGGTACTGTGTGTGACCAGTGTATATTCATTCCTGCTGTTTTGTCTAGATCTTCGCCTGCCCTAGGAGAATGGGAAGAGGACGCATGGACCCGGTTAGTGTGAATCCACCGATAGCAGAGGTGTTGTCGCATCGGTCTCAACCCCCACGGAGAGGCCCCGTCCCCGTGCTGTGCTGCACTAAATGGTGTGGTGACGTATGACCCTAGCTTTCATATCTTCCCCCCCTCCTTTTGTGCCTAGTAAATATTCATCCGACTCCAATCCCAGAGACCTTGAACGTAAGATACTCACTGTGATACGAGCTAAAGCTATAACTTACTCAGCACGACTCGAAGCCCAGAGAACTTGAAACGTAGGATATTCACTGTGATACGAGCTGAAGCTATAACTTACTCAGCATGACTTTAAGCCCCAAGAACCTGGAAAGTAAGATACTCACTGTGATACGAGCTAACGCTACCACTCACCTAGTTTGATCCGCAGCCAAGAGAAACCTGAAAAGTAAGATACTCACCGTGATACGAGCTAACGCTACCACTCACCCAGTACGATCCGCAGTAAAGAGAAACCTGAAACGTGAGATACTCATCGTGATACAAGTTAAGGCTAAAACTATCCAGTATGATCCGCAGCCAAGAGAAACCTGAAAAGTAAGATACTCACCGTGATACGAGCTAACGCTAGCACTCACCCAGCACGATCCGCGGCCAAGAGAAACCTGAAACGTAAGATACTCACCACGATACAAGTTAAGGCTAAGACTACCCAGCATGATCCGCAGCCCAGAGAAACCTGAAAAAGCAAGATACTTACCGTTCCGTCACTGAGTCGTCCTCCCCCCTCATTAGTCGTCGAAGTTCCCGGCAGCTGTGGTCTCAGGGCCAAGTGCCTGTGGAGGAAGAAAGAGCGTTAGTAAGGAGATACGGAGTTGATCAGAGCTGACGAAATACTTACGTTTGTTTGCTTTACCCTCAGGAGGAAGCTAGGAGCCCCAGGAAGTCCTTCTTTGCAGGAGGTGGGCCGAAGGAGCTCCACTCGGCCCTTGCCCTGCTATTCCCAGATCTCCTGGAACCAGGCTTCTCCCCCTCCAACGCCCCCTGGCCCGTAGTTCCCCCTGAGGGAGAGAGAAGTTTTTAGATTCCCTTCCCATTTCCCCTTTCTAATTTTAATTAAATTAAACTTTAATAAAATTCTATTTTTATATTTTACTTATCTCTTGTTTGTCTGGTCATTGGGGTGCTTTGGGGACCTCCTCGAGGTGGAACTTTGGTAAGAGCGTGACTCACGTAGTCTGTGGTCCGCTCAGGCCGTGACACTTACATAAAGTACCGTATGTTTTGTGGACCTTTTTGATTATCTATCCAATATACACGATTGTTCATGTTTGCCATAGGCACCTAAATTTAAATATAAAAATGTGATCGTATGATTAATAATTTTTTTTGATGTTTCCATTTAGGTGATCCTAAAGCAAAAAAGAGGAACCATGGAGAGGAAGAAGTGGTGTCCAGATGTTTAAAAGGCAGTGTTTAGGACAGGAAACAAAGGCAACCAAGAGAAACCTTTAAGGTTTAAAGGCGCTGCTTGCAGAGACAAGTGTAGGAAACAAAGACAGAAGACCTGACGAAAATGTTTTATGATTAAATGTTTTTGTTATGTACATGCACATTATTATTTACAATATATTTCTAAGATACATAAATATGTAACCTTGTATATGAAATCCAGGCTACTGTCTTAACATCTAATGACATCTAAAGTTTGAATTTACCGATTTAACACTGAGTTCAGTCTTTGGCATGACCTTACTCAGTCAGTATTGATGTCGTCAAGATTATATTTTCACAGAATGTTTTCTGTATTGTGTAGGATGATTTTATGTAGAAAACAGTAAGTCACAAAGAAATACTTTGCTGGGTTTTCACAGGCCATGTCCCATTTATACAACATATGTGAAATATCCTGAGACTAAAACTTCTGAAATCCAAACTGTTATATTTTAGCATTTCAAATGCAGCCACCCTTTGCCTAGAATTTGAAATATATACCCTTGGGTTTTTTCAGTCATTTTTTGAGATCTCACCCTGAGATATTTTTAAAGAAATTGCCATGTATTATGGGCTTGAATTTCTAGTTTATTTTATCATTTTGTCCAAGTAATTTGAAAAAGAAGTTTTAAATTAAATTTTAGTTCTCAATTGAAATAAATGTATATGTTGACACTATATTTTTGTCCACAAACGTAATTGAATCATATACCTTAAGAGTATATTATTTTGAACGGTGTAAGAAATATTTTAGTTAAGTGTTTAAAAACGTTTACACAGTAGTATAGCAGTGTATAATAGTTACAGAATATGTAATTTATATTTATGTGTGACACATCTAAGTATTCTGTTACTGATTTATCCAAGTTGTTTATGTGTTTTATTTGTCAAATGAATAAATTTGCAACTGTTATTGACAGTGGTGTACTTGTTCTTAGTTATTATTGCACAGAAGCACATTATTCTGAATAAGTGTGAATGAATAAAGGGTTAAATTAATAAATAAATGCCCGGTAAAGCCCGTGCAGAGCGGCTGAAATTGCATCGTTTAAACATCGGCCCGAGAGCATTTGCGACAAGGTGCCGACATCTAGACGACATCTTCCCAATTAGCAAACGCTCCCTGAGCGACATCTTGCCGATGGAACTTTGAAAGTCGGCACAACGTCGGCCAGATGTATGTGTGCTGTCTGGGATATATATATATATATATATATATATATATATATAAACATATCTGTATTTTCCCAAAATACATGATACAAATAATGTTTTTTTTTTTTAGTAATGTGGCTTCACCGTCATTGACTCACACGGGGCATACAGAAACGAACCCGAAATTCATAAAGTGTAAGTTACATTTACCGGCTTTTCTGTTCTCAATATTAGTATTACTGATGTGTTGCTTGATTTTTTTATACATAAAACTATGCATAAACATAGAACTTATGCATTCACAATATTTGTATTACTGACATGTTGCTTACATGATAACATTAAATGTGCCCGGAGATTGTCATCATGCGCAAATATGCATGTATCTGTTCGGGTGCAAATGTTTCGATGTAGCCTAGTATTGATGTGCTGTAAATGTGCCCAGAGATATGTCATGTGTTAATTTTTAGCCATAAATATGTCCGGTAATGGCCCGTTAACAAACATATACAGCGCATCTCTGTACCCAATTATCTTATCTCAGCTCTACTACTTTACTGCCTTGGTTATTGCTTTATATGTTTGTTACTGTGGAGAATACATAATTAATTATTTAAAAAATGTTCTTAATATTAGTAATACTGATGTGTTGCTTTGTACTTTGAAAATACACGATATTAATTAAGATACGTTTTCAGGAATGTCTGCAACACCAACTTCGTCTGGTACTCGCACGAGGGCACGCAGCTGCGCAACTGGGAACAATAAAGAGTACGTCAACATGTACCCATTTTTCTGTTATGCCTGCACTATATTAGTATTACTGATTTGTTGCTTGTTGCACTGCACAGCACAAGACAATGAAGTGGTACAGAAAGATCTTTTTACACTTCTTGGACGTTGCTGCCACCAATGCCTTCATTGTGCACAAGGAGCTATGTGGTAACATGACCCACAAACAGTTTTTAGATGCACACCAAACTGTACATTCACAGCTAACATTTAGAATAATTTTATTTTAATTAGAGCCATATTGTACTGGTCATATAAAATATTGTTACATGTATACATATTTACTTTATTGATTATAATTACAATGAAGCTTCTTTATTTATAATTACAATAAAGCTTTTAAACTCTATTGCATTGTTCATGTTTTTTGCAAGTAGTAATGATGCAAAGTCGGCAACACCAAAGCTCCAAAAATATCAAAAATGTTTATTAATTAAAAACAGTGCTAGGCATCAGGTAACGTTTCGAGCACGCAGGCTCTTCATCAGACAAATTAGCCCAGCTGCTCAACCACTATTTATACACATACCACCAGGTAATGAGGTGTCACATGATCAAACCAAATTAACAAAACGAAAAATAATTCTTATATATAACAATGAGAAATTATCAATGACAAAATAGAATAAAGGAGAAAATAATAATGAAAATAAACGAAAACAACTGGAAAATGCACAATGCACAAAACAAACAGATACCAAGGATTGCGTAAATCACAGCTGATCACCACAAAAATGTCAAAAGTATAAAAACTTACATACATTAAAGAAAAGGACGAATATCAAATTCTTCATTTAAACCTTTTGGTGACAATGTGTTTAATCTGTAAATCCAATACAGCTCACGCTGTAAAAGCAATTTATTAATGTCACCACCACGGCGTGGATATTTAACTTGCTCAATGCCAATGTACTGCAGAGTGGAAACAGAGTGTCTCAAATCAGTAAAATGCTGTGCAACCGGACTTTTTGGGTCGCGATGTCTAATAGCACATCGATGTTCAGAGATACGAGTTTTTAAAGGTCTGCTGGTTTTTCCAATGTAACACAACCCACAAGGGCAACGCAAAAGGTAAATGACATTAGCCGTCTTACAAGAAATAGTGCCTCTGATCTTAAATATTTTTCCTGTGTGAGGGTGTGTGAAAGTCAAGGTCTTGTATGTAAAATTGCACTGTTGGCAGTTGCCACATCTGTAATTTCCATCAGCTATTTTATCTAAGAAATGACTCGGTGGTTTCAAATCAGCTCTAACCAAGATATTTCGGAGATTGGGAGTTTTCTTATACACTACGCGGGGAGGTTTTTCAAAACATTTCTTAAGATTAGGATCGCTTTCCACAATATGCCAATGTTTCAATAAAACCTTCTGAATGCTCATAGAGACGGGCGAATATTGGATGTAACAATTCAAACGCCGGTCAACTATTTTAGTGTTCTTAACAAGACTATCATGTTGTGAAACATCTTTAAAACGAGTGACCGCAGACTGAATCCACTCTTCATTGTAAGATCTTTGTCTGAATCTCTCTGATAAAATTAGAGATTGTTGTCGAAAATCGTCATCACTACTGCAAATGCGGCGGACCCGACTCAATTGGGAAATAGGTAACGACCGTTTTAAAGATATAGGGTGATAGGACTGTCCATGTAATATAGTGTTACGGTCAGTAGGTTTTCGATACAGGGTGGTTTCAATGCCCAATGCAGTGTTAAGAACAAGTACATCCAAAAAATTCATTTTCTCATGATGAAATTCCATAGTGAATTTTAAAGCATTGCAGTTATCATTGACCCAACTATGAAATTGCAATAGTGCAGGTTCAGTACCACTCCATTTCATGAAAACATCATCAATGTATCTCTTCCATAAAACAATATGTTTAAAAAAGTCATTGATCTCAGGCTTAAAAACAAACTGATGTTCAAATAACCCACAGAATAAAGATGCAAAACTTGGAGCCATCTTAGACCCCATGCTTACCCCTGAAATCTGCAAGTAGTAATCTGACCCAAACAGGAAATAATTGTATGAGAGTACCAATTTGGCCAACTCAATCAAACATGCAGTACTAGGAACTTGACTAGGACGTTGATCCAGAAAAAATTTAATAGCCTCTAGCCCTCCCAGAAAAGGAACATTGGTGTAAAGTGATTCGACATCCATTGTGACTAAAAGTACAGGACACTCAGTTAACGTCACATTCTTAATCAGTTGAATAAAGTCCATAGTGTCTCTAATGTAAGAGGGTAAAGAAGTTACCAAAGGTTGTAAATGAAAATCAACGAAAGACGAAATTTTTTCTGTAAGTGACCCGATAGCTGCCACTATGGGTCTGCCAGAAGGAATGTCCTTATAAGGTTTGTGAATTTTAGGCAGAGTATATAATACAGGTGTGATCGGATGCTCAACAACCATATATTCATATTCATGTTTGGTCAGTGAACCTGAATCAAGGAAATGTTTTAAAGTGTCATGTACAGCTGCTTTATACTGGGCCAATGGATTCGTATTCAACTTTTTATAAAAGGTTGAATTAGACAATTGTCTATGAATTTCACTTTCGTAGCTTTGTCGATCCAAAATGACCACAGCTCCACCTTTGTCAGCACTTTGTATAACTATAGACGAGTCATTTTTGAGTGATTCCAATGCAGATAATTGTGACTCCGTCAAATTGTGTGCAAGTTTGTACTGCCTTATAGATTTAAAAATGGACCCAACATCGTTTTCTACAAGCCTACAATAAGTATCCAATGAAGCATTTCTGTTTTTGAAAGGAACAAATGTAGATTTACCTCTAAAATCAGACCGATGTTGTGCACTATGTTCCACTTTAGAAGAGTCACAATCATTGTCCCGTGCTGCGGATGTAGTGTCCGACACGGACACTTCTGAAGCCATCGAATGAGTCTGTAGTGAGCCGTTCTGTCGCCCATTAAAAAATTCTTTAAGTCTCAAATTACGAAAGAATTTATGCAAATCAATGTAAGTGTCAAATTCATTACAGTGTGTTGTCGGTGAGAACGAAAGTCCTTTATTTAGGATCGTTAAACAATCATCAGAGATCACTTTACTCGATAGATTGATGACAATGATCAATGACTTTTTTAAACATATTGTTTTATGGAAGAGATACATTGATGATGTTTTCATGATATGGAGTGGTACTGAACCTGCACTATTGCAATTTCATAGTTGGGTCAATGATAACTGCAATGCTTTAAAATTCACTATGGAATTTCATCATGAGAAAATGAATTTTTTGGATGTACTTGTTCTTAACACTGCATTGGGCATTGAAACCACCCTGTATCGAAAACCTACTGACCGTAACACTATATTACATGGACAGTCCTATCACCCTATATCTTTAAAACGGTCGTTACCTATTTCCCAATTGAGTCGGGTCCGCCGCATTTGCAGTAGTGATGACGATTTTCGACAACAATCTCTAATTTTATCAGAGAGATTCAGACAAAGATCTTACAATGAAGAGTGGATTCAGTCTGCGGTCACTCGTTTTAAAGATGTTTCACAACATGATAGTCTTGTTAAGAACACTAAAATAGTTGACCGGCGTTTGAATTGTTACATCCAATATTCGCCTGTCTCTATGAGCATTCAGAAGGTTTTATTGAAACATTGGCATATTGTGGAAAGCGATCCTAATCTTAAGAAATGTTTTGAAAAACCTCTCCGCGTAGTGTATAAGAAAACTCCCAATCTCCGAAATATCTTGGTTAGAGCTGATTTGATAAAATAGCTGATGGAAATTACAGATGTGGCAACTGCCAACAGTGCAATTTTACATACAAGACCTTGACTTTCACACACCCTCACACAGGAAAAATATTTAAGATCAGAGGCACTATTTCTTGTAAGACGGCTAATGTCATTTACCTTTTGCGTTGCCCTTGTGGGTTGTGTTACATTGGAAAAACCAGCAGACCTTTAAAAACTCGTATCTCTGAACATCGATGTGCTATTAGACATCGCGACCCAAAAAGTCCGGTTGCACAGCATTTTACTGATTTGAGACACTCTGTTTCCACTCTGCAGTACATTGGCATTGAGCAAGTTAAATATCCACGCCGTGGTGGTGACATTAATAAATTGCTTTTACAGCGTGAGCTGTATTGGATTTACAGATTAAACACATTGTCACCAAAAGGTTTAAATGAAGAATTTGATATTCGTCCTTTTCTTTAATGTATGTAAGTTTTTATACTTTTGACATTTTTGTGGTGATCAGCTGTGATTTACGCAATCCTTGGTATCTGTTTGTTTTGTGCATTGTGCATTTTCCAGTTGTTTTCGTTTATTTTCATTATTATTTTCTCCTTTATTCTATTTTGTCATTGATAATTTCTCATTGTTATATATAAGAATTATTTTTCGTTTTGTTAATTTGGTTTGATCATGTGACACCTCATTACCTGGTGGTATGTGTATAAATAGTGGTTGAGCAGCTGGGCTAATTTGTCTGATGAAGAGCCTGCGTGCTCGAAACGTTACCTGATGCCTAGCACTGTTTTTAATTAATAAACATTTTTGATATTTTTGGAGCTTTGGTGTTGCCGACTTCGCATCATTACTACTACGTTTTTTTGTCGAGCACCCTATTTAAATTGATGTGCGTGCTTTAGCCTGCTCATGTTTTTTGCAACCCTATAAGACTTTTATTTTACTAATTTCAAATAAAAATAAAGTCTTAAGTTTTTTGTATTTTATTGTTACCGATTTTTTTAAACTACAAGCAAAATATTTTCTCTAAGTCTCCCCGCATTCATTCATTTGTCACAACAGTCCTCACTGAGCCATTAGGGGGTTGGTTCTCCTCAGGTCAGTGTTGCCAACTTGGTGACTTTGTCGCTAGATTTAGCAACTATTCAGACCCCTTTAGCGACTTATTTTCAAAAAAGCGACTAGCGACAAATCTAGGGACCTTTTCTGACGTTGTTGGAGACTTTTGTGCCTTGAAAGCACGTATTATTCACTCTTCTCAACGAGCAGCTACCGCTGCTTCTGTGGGCTTCACCCCCATCCCAAAGCACTCACAGGTGGCCTAGTCGTCGCGGCTCGCGCAGGAGAGCAGAGTCTTTCCCAGCTGCAGTCAGGGTAGGAGGTTCATCTCTCCGCGTCCAGTGCATAATCGTGCATACGGGAATCCGGAGCTGCCTGATCACACGATGGCTTTCAGTTATGGTGGGATGTAAATAAATTGTATTTTATTAATGTATTTGAGTGAGCTGAACAGCATCACATTCAGAACAGACAAAGTGAACGGAGTTGACGCGTTAATGAGCTAAGTTATATACGTTACCTGCAAAACAACGTTTCCCATCATTTATCAGTTTATCCTCATATATGTTTTAGAGCTGGACTACTTGGACATATAAACATGAACATATTTTGTTTCATGAGAACAGAAGCAGATAAATGAACGAGAAAAAATTTTTATGCATTCATGTGTATTAAAATTACATTTGTGACCGTTCATAGAGAAAGAGAAACGTTAAAAAGCCAATGTAGTAAGAATGCAAATATCACGTGATGACGTCACGGTTATGCTAATGACGCAATGACCTAATCTAGCGACATTTAGCGACTTTCCAAGCAAGCTTTAGCTACTTTCCGTTGAAAATAATTGGCAACAGTGCCTCAGGTGTGAAACACATCAATATTTATGACCATTGACCCTCCCTTGCATATTGCCTTTACACAGCAAAAAGTGTCTTACAAAAGTTAAATCAATGTATTGTTTCATGTGAATAAGTGGGTAAAATGGTTTTTACATCTTTTTGTAGCAAATTCTCTACTCTACAAGAGTAGATAACTTTTTTGCTTGTTAACAAATGTTTAGGATGTGTTCCTTGGCCTTATTTCAGCAACGTTTTGTTTTCTTTTTTTTACTAACTACGCATAAACATCATTTACTTAAAAATACAAACATGTACATCCATTTAACTTACATATTATTATAGCACAGTTTGTGCTGAATACAGTGTTATGTGATATTAGCCATTAATGTGTTTTAAAGCAACTGAAAAAAGACCAAATGTGAGAGCATGTCAGAACCTCTGACTGTGTCCAAAAAGGGTCCGACCCCAGAGGGTTAAAATAAGACAGATTGACCATGTAAACCGGAAGTTATAGTAAATACAGCCTATAAAAAAAGCCAAAGTTACACCAGAGTAATGTTAGAAGAAAATAAATAAATAAATTAATATTTAATGTGGTTTCCATCGTATGGACCAAACTGTTCCCCCTTTCTACCAGCAGGTCGCAGTATTTAAACAACTAATTGTATTGTGTCTTTGGAAACTGTTTTAAATCAAGATTACTGATACAGATGTATTTATGGTTGTTCATTTAATTTCTGATTTTATTTGCAGCCTAGTTGTCATCATCGCCATTCACCCCCAGCCCAGAGTTAAACCTGCATGCCGTTCTGTTTTAAACTGATTCTAACACTCCTATCAGCTTCTTAGCAGCTCAGATCAAACTAACATCAGAAATGTCCTAATGTAGGCCATCTGGCAAAAACAATGATTTACCAGTGTGCTATATTCTGTGTGAATCTTTCTTCTTTTTACACATTCCAGTGTGTATACTACACCCCCATTGTGTCACGCAAGTGAAGGTGTTAATAATGTCACGGAAGCGCTGCGGGACCTGGGGCAATACGTTCGGGCAAACAGGGTCAGCACGGTGGCTCTGACTAGTGACCAGGTGGCAACAGTGAGGTCAACCTTTCAGTGCCTTATATGCAGAGGTTAGTCAGTTGTAAATTATCTTCAAACATGTGATATTCTGCAGAAAAATCAAGTCATTGCATTACTCTCTTTGAAGTTGCCTGTCACATTAAAGGGTTCAACATTATAAACGGACACTGCGCTGCCAAACTTTGTTCAGAGATTTATTTTAGATTCTACTACAGAACCCAGGGTTTTAGAAGAAAACAAAAATGTACTGCTTTATTACAGAGAAATGTGCCAACATTTTATGTTTAATGTAATCCTGCAGCAATAAAACAATGGCATATTGGATTTTAATTATTGTATCAGTATAAGTGTGATGTAGCTTCAGTGAAGATGTAACCAGCAGATATAAAATATGGATGCTACTGTAATACAATATAGAACAAGGGGCTTTTGACACCAGAGATATATAGGGGAATACAAGGGGATATTTAGACAGATAACAATACTATGACTTACTATAACTAAAGTTTATTATTGCAGTCAATGGGAATAGAGGGTATGCATTGACATCACTTTTCCACGTGACCACGCGAGAGAGCTCGCCCGGTTGAGTAGCAAAACGTGCAACAAAATGGCTAGTTTTCATAGGGGCTGCTGCGAAAATGCCAGCAAAACTGACCATTATCAGCTTAAATTAAATTTAGTTGGACTTGATAGTAGAGGTGGACAATACTTAGTTACATTAGTTACATTTTCCAAGCATTTGTGCTTCATTAGGATGTTTGTATTGGGATAAGTTTTACTTCACTACGGTCTAAAGCAGTGTTTCTCAACCATTTCTCAACCATTCTATAGGGGGGCGCAAAGCACATCCAGTGACCACCAACGAATCGTATTTTCGAATGTCACATGTTGAATCATTATTGCCATAACTGTCTAATGCTGTTTCTTAACTGTCCTATAGGGAATGTGGAGTTGACGTCACGTGGTGTTGCATTATGTGTAATCCGCCATATTTGCAGGCACGCGTCCTATCTCGCTGTATTTGAGTTCATGTGTTGGAGGTTGTTTTTGTATTTTCTGTCGAGATTTTAATAAACTTTGATATGTTTGGTCAGTACTGCTCGATCAAGCAGGTCACGCGATCGTTCAGGGAGGAAACTGAACAACGGAATACGTTTTTCCAGCTTTTATTCGTGGAAAAAACAAAGGAAGCCGGTGCAGGAGCTGACGAAAAGACGCCGGATCGCGTGGTTTGCCTGCTGCAATCAGAAGAAAAACGTTTACTTTTCAAAAACAAATCCCTGCATCAGCGAGAGTGTGTTCGCTGCATTTTCAGTCATTCAGTAATTTGTGATTAATAAAAGCAGAACCACTTAAATTGTCTTGTTTTTATGCTAACAACTTCTCGATTTCTTCCGTTCTTCTTCAATTTTACCTAGTTTTAGCTTAATATGCCCACAATTAAATGGCATAGCGGTCGGCGGTGCCTCTAAACATGGCGCACACGTCCCATAATGCAACACTGCGGTGACGTACATTAACATTCCCTATTACAATAATTTATCGCTGCCGCGAACGGCTCTTATTGGACAAAATCTGCTAGCGGCGCGGGTAGGCTACTGCAATGCATTTCTGTACGCAGACTGTATGCAGCCACAGCCTGTTAACTTGACAATATGCATCTGTTTTTTAACTCTTTCCCCGCCAGCATTTTTCATGATTTTCACAAAAGTTTAATGCCTTCCAGAAAATGCTCCTTTTTAAATATATAAACATACAATATATGAATTAAAAGAACAGACCCTCTGCTTTCAAACAAAAAAATCAGTTTCATCCTACCTTCATGTGTTCTGTTTTTATCACCTCTCAAATATGTGTAGGTTTCATCAAAAACATCAAATTTTGAGCAAAAAGCTGAGATAATTCCATTTTTGTGAAGGACTTTTGATAGAGATCAGATACAGAGCGATCTTTAAAACATACACGGACATACAGCTGTTTGCCCTAGGGCAATACTTCCGGTTTTTATAAGTTATGATATTTTTATAAGTAATATCCACCTGGTATTGCAGATTGACGAGATATCTCGTCAATGGCGGGGAAAGAGTTAAAAGAAAGACAGCAGAAGACTCAGAAACTCCTTCCACTTCAGAAACTCCTTCCACTTCAAAGGCAGCAAAATGTAAACAACACACTGTGGTTTTTCGTCCGATGCAGTGAATCCATATTTAATAAAGTCTGGGTTGTACTTGCGTTGAGTGTGGTGAGGTCTTAGCAAAGGAGTCCATGAAACCATCCAAACTTGAACGTCACCTACAGACTAAACATCCAACATTTGTAGGTAAACCTGTTGATTAGTTTGACAAAATACTACTTTGCTGTCTTTTAAGTAGGTCTCGCTTTTGTACACTCACGACAGCTTCGAAAAGCACTTTGAAGGCAAGTTATCTGGCAGCTGCGCACATCGCCCGTGCTAAGAAATCATTTAATATCGGTGAAGAGCTAGTTATCCCATGTGCAGTTGACATTTGTGGTGAGGTACTAGGGGAAAGTGCTGCTAAAAATATAAAAGAAATCCCACTCTCCAATGACACTGTCTCCAGGCGGATTATAGACATGAGCGATGATATTGAAACGCAACTTTTGGATCGAGTGCGAGCAAGCCCCTTGTTTGTCATTCAATTTTTTGATTTACTAATGTGTAATGACCTCCCAACACGGACAACAGCAGACGAGTGTTTCTGTTGCCTCGTTGGGTACTTTCAACAGAAAGGGCTGGATTGGAAGAATTGCGTAGGCATTTGCACGGATGGCGCGGCTTCCATGACTGGGAAGCATAGTCGGGTTGTGACGAAAATTTTGGACAGAGCACCTGAGGCGACATGGGTTCATTGCTTTTTACACCGTGAAAGCCTCGCAGCCAAAGAAATGTCAGTGCCCTTAAATGAGGTGATGGACATTGCTGTCAAAACAATTAATCTAGTGAAGAACAATGCTCTAAGTTCCCGCTTGTTTTCAGTATTGTGCGATCAGCTGGAATCAGACCACCGTCAGTTGCTATATCACAATGAAATTAGGTGTCTGTCACGGAGGAAAGTTCTTAATCGTTTTTTTGAAATCAGGTGCAGACATTTCTGGAGGAGAACCATTATACGGAGGCTGAATTTCTTGTGAAACTGGCATACAGGTCAGATATCTTTGACCAGCTAAACCAGCTAAACTTATCCTTTCAGGGGAGAAACAGCAATGTTTTCTTGATGGTTGACAAAATTGAAGCATTCAAACGTAAGTTGCTGTTGTGGGAGAAGAGAGTGCAGGAGAACAATTTTGACAACCTTACAGATGTTCTGCAGGAATTCCCTCACATCAGCACCAACATACGACGAATTGTCCAGGACCACCTGACCAGATTAACATAGAAATTCTCAGATTATTTTCCCAATGACCGCAGAGTTGGGAATGCTTAGATTCGCGATCCCTTTTCAGTAGATCCAAGTGATGTGAATGTTGTACTTCCCATTAATTTGCAAACGCAGTTAGTGGAACTTGCATCTGATGGCAGCCTGCAGTTTGCTTTTCGCAAGACAGACCTGAGCTCCTTCTGGATTCAAACCAGACAGGAATATCCAGAACTCGCAAATCGTGCAACGAAGATTCTCTTACCATTTAGCACGACCTATCTTTGCGAGTCGGGATTTTCAACAGTGACTGCAACAAAAACAAAAAGCAGGAATAGGCTTACAACAGCTAGTTTGTGTGCGACATTACGAGTAGCCCTTTCCCCAATTCCACCTCGTCTGGATATAATCATGTCAGGTCACAAATTTCACATTAACGTGAGTACAAATAAATAAATCAGTTTGCATCATAGTCTGCCTAATTATTGAAAGTGTTTGTGTGGTTTCGTTAAATTAATTATAAGCATATGGTGTAGCAAAGAAGCATATCAGTTATTTTCAGCCTTAGTGGGTCGTATGACTGGCATACGAAAAAAAAGTGGGTCACAGTAGGTAAAAGGTTGAGAAACACTGGTCTAAAGCATAGAATCATACTGTGTATTCTTTACGTATTAAATACATTTTAATATGGAATATTAATTACATTAAAATTGTGTACTTTAACTTACTTTTACTCAAGTAAAAGGAATAGTCTACCCTTTTGCCATATTAAACTATGTTATTACCTCAACTTAGACTAATTAATACATATCTATCTTTTTTCAATGCGTGCACTGTACAGCGTGTCGTGAATGTGTTAGCATTTAGCCTAGCCCCATTCATTCCTATGGTACCAAACAGGGAAGCCACCAAACACTTCCTTGTTTTCCCTATTTAAATACATGAGGAGTTATACCAGTAAGTATTGTGCCACAAAATAAAACTTTTTTTTGGTACCATAGTAATGAAAGGGGCTAGGCTAAATGCTAACACATTCACAACGCGCTGTACAGTGCACGCATTGAAAAAAGATAGATATGTATTAATTCATCTAGATTGAGGTAATAACATAGTTTAATATGGCAAAAGGGTAGACTATTCCTTTAATGTACTTAAATATTAAATGTAAAACAAAACATGTATTTATGAAATGTAATAGAATAAAAAATTATGATAATACGCTTTGGAATGTGTTTTCCCAAGAAAATCACGGATAAAATACAAATACTTGAAAAAATACTTTTAAGTAGAAAGTAAAACCTCTGCTTGATAGTGACCCTAGCAACTTGTCAACCCACCTGTGGTCTGTGGACGTTGGAATGAACGATCAATTTACTTTTCCTTTCTGTGTTTTATGGCAGTCTGTAAAAAGATAGCTCAGAATTCTTGTTAATCTGTTAGTTTTCACTGTGTTAAACCTAATTAAGGTTTTCACTGTGTTTTCACTGATGTCACACTGTACTCAAATGCTACTGCTCTGTCTTTTGCCACTCAGCGGACGTAACCGCAGTTCCTCTTGCTGACGGTAATGTCATGTGCATACCCTCTATACATAACTATTAACACACTGTAACACTAACAAGTGAAATAACGCATATGAAAATTGCTTTAGACCCGGGGTTTTCAACCTTTTAGGACATGCGCCCCCCTGTGCTTGTTTAATTTCACCCGCGCCCCCCAACACGCACAGTCACATACAGTAGTAGGCTATACGCAGGGCCAGATTAACACTTTGTTATACCCTGGGCAACAATATTCAAGGGCCCCATCATCACGACCCCAGGATCACCATAATATGGTCAAATACAGAATATATTACTGTATTATACAGTACATATACTCAATACCTTAAATTCTAACTGGCATCAGGTGTATTTTGATTTACAAATATTTAAATGCTCATACAAATGCACTACTATGTCCCCTATCAAAGACATTCACTCACATATGATGCTATGAAAACAAAACACATCAGCATCTGTATAATCTCCGGCTGTAAAAGTAAGCTGGCGGTGTAGAAAAGTCCTGGCTGACTTAGCTGAGTTGTCCTCGTCATTGACGGAATCTGACTTAACAGAACTTTTTAATTAATACACATTTAAGATGACCATGGATTAACTCTAATTTGCATAGTCATTGATATAAAAAGCTTATTTTTGCATATACAAGCATTGTCTAAAAATGAAAATAGGCTTTTCCTTAATTATTATTACAAGAACATCATATAGCCTAATATTAGACACCCAAACCAAAGTGAAGAACACTATTTAATTTGAAGTCTGAACTGACCATCAACGCAGACATGATTTTCCTCACAGAAGTTTAATATCATATATAGGCTACATCTTGAACGTAGATATATAAATGAACACAGGGAAAGGAAGTTTAACACTGTGGCAAACATCCTGGAAGGCAGCTAAAAACCATCAGGACATATACACGGCCTTATTTTATTTTATTGGAGCCTTACCTCCAGATAAAGTAATAAACTGGATTGATGATTTAAATGTTGTTTACTCACATGTGCGTTGTTAACTCTCCAGATTTTATGTTGTGCACTGCTTCACTCGTTTACTTTTCCACATGGCCGGGTTGTTTACAGTGTGGCGTGAGCAGCTACACTGCAGATTCGACTTCATTTGGCGCTAAGCAGACCTCTTGATGATGTCAATGTACCGCGAGAGCGATTCAAAGCAGATTTCTTCATGTGATAACTGGAATCGCTCTCGCGGTACTTTGCTGTCACTCGCCTGTGGGTTCTCTGCTCCCCAGTCACTTTCGCGCCGCTATAGTAATTTGATTTCATACGGCGATCGGATCGCGCAGATACCTGCGTATCACATAGACTACACCACTGTTTATACTTTACATTTTCTGCGTTTCTGATGCCCTTTTCCTTTTTTAATTTCCGCTTCGCGCTCCCACTTAGCTTCTCCGTGTCTCGTTTTTTCTGTTGTACCAAAGCCTTGCGTCACGTAATGCTTGGCGAACCGTTGACCCACCTCATGCGGACTGACCAATGAGGAGAGGGTCTTAACCTGAGGCCCTTTCTTCATTGGTCAGTCCGCATGAGACTCAACCGCTCTCAACTCACGTTCAAAGTAATAAGCGCAGCGTTTCTCTTTGCAGCGCAAAAGCCCATGTTGACAGTTTGTTTAATATAAAGCGGCGAGCGGGAGATTACCAGATACAGTATTTTGCTCGTGCCCTTGCTGCCCTGGGCCCTTTGGAGGTCTTGGGCCCCTGGGCAATTGCCCAGTTGCCCATATGGTTAATCCGGCCCTGGCTATACGTTATACTGCATAGTATCTCTAATCTCATTTTTTTGTAACATATGATTAAATAAATATAATAAGCTTACCGTATTCAGTGTGACGGCTGAGCTTGTTTCTGAGAGCACAGGGTGTCAATCCGTGGTTCTATGCCTGACACAGCTAATCGTACATCATATCCACACTTAATAGTCGCGAGCGGTGCTTGTTTTTGATGTAAGTGCAGGCTGAAAATGTGGCTTCGCAAAGCCAAGTTGAGGCAAAAGGCAAAAGTACATCAATTGCCAGATCTGAAAGTTCTGCATACTCTGTATCCACTGACAACCAGAATTCTGACAGCGTGCTTGAATCAAACAGTGCTTTCAAAGTGCGGTCACTTGAAAGGTCCAGAAGGGCATCCTGCTGGCTTAATGACAGACTCCCATCGATGCTTTCGACGAAGGGATTACGAACCCAGTTATACTGGTTCCACCTATCCTGCTCAGGAAAATAATTATTGAAGTGTGCAGACAGCACTTGCAGATGTTGAATTATTTCTTTTTTTGAAACATCCCAGTTAAGCTCATTATCCGTGAGAAATTCATCCAAGGTTGGAAACATGTCTACATTTCCCCTTTCAACTTGACCTCTCCATCGCTCCAATTTCCTCACAAACCCCAGAATTTTATCAGCCATTGTTAGCAGGTTTGAATTTGGGCCCTGCATAGATGAATTAAAAGTATTAAGTCGGTCAAAAATGTCAGATATGCAAGATTTGTGAGCTACTTAGGGTCAGTAAAGTAATTTGCAAAGGAAGATTCACAATCAAACAAAAAAATTCTTAGTTCGTCACGCAAGGAAAATATACGCTGCAGTACTTTTCCCCTGGAAAGCCACCGCACCTCTGTGTGCAAAAGTAAGGATTCGTGTTCTGAGCCCATTTCTTTGCATAACAGGGCAAACAGTCTTGATTTTATGGGACGAGTCTTGATGAAATTTACAATTTGTGTTGCTGTTTGAAGCCCTGCGTTCAGCTCTGCAGGAAGAGTTTTTGCTGCAAGGGCTTCTCTGTGAATCATACAGTGGGTAAAGCGGACATGCGGAGCTACGTCACGAACCAAAGCAGCGAGTCCTTTATTTTTCCCTAACATGGCTCCCGCTCCGTCTGTACAGACACCGACACAGTTGTCCCAATGAAGTCCAAGTTCATCCAGTTTGTAATTTAGTTTTTCAAAAATATCTCGGCCTGTGCAGGTTTTCTCCAGTTGTGAGCAAAATAACAAATCCTCAAGCAGTTTTCTCTCATATCGATAGCGGACGAAAACGAGTAATTGTGCAGAGTTTGTAATGTCTGTTGATTCGTCTATTTGCAATGAAAAAATTTTTCCGCCGTTTATTCTCTCTATTAGTTGAGATTTGACGTCTGTTGCCATGTCAGTAATACGCCGGCTCATTGTATTGTCTGATAGCGGGATATGTTCAATTTCACTACTGGGACACTTGTCACCAAACATTGTTTTACAGATGGCCATTGCTGCTGGACGAATAAGGCTCTCTGCAATAGTATGGGGCTTTTTGGCCTTGGCAACCAAGTATGCGACCTCATATGAAGCAGTAAGCGCTTTGGCTGCAACAGTAGTTTGGCTGGTCGTCGTTTGTTTTTGAATTCTTAACCCTGATTCTTTACGGCGAAAAAAATCTACTGGTTTATCTTTTAATGTCGGGTGTTTGGTTTGTAAGTGTCTTATCAGTTTCACAGGTTTTAAACTGTCATTTGCAAGGACTTCCGAACATACAACACATTGTGGACGTGGTTCGTTATTTAGCGTTATGCATGTAAATCCATATTTTATGTATTGTTCATTATACTTCCTTCGTTTTGAAGCACCCGTGCCCGTTGTTTTTGCGTGCAATCCTCTCTGTGTGGAAAGTCCTGATGATCAAGGATCGCCATCATCAGTAAGGTGAAGACGTTTATTCTCCTCTTCTTTTCTGTCAGTTGGTTTATCAGTGTTATCACTAGTTTTTTTTACAAGCCACTGTTCCATTTCGGGTTTTGTTTAGTCAATCACACACCTTGAATAACTACTGTACTAATTGAGGTATATTAGCGCCGCGCAGACTGACGGAGTTATGACGCATGAGCAACCGATGCCAGATCACATGTGCTCTTTTACTCGAGCGTATGCTCGCGCCCCCCTTAACAGGTGCTAGCGCCCCCCAGGGGGGGCCCGCCCCACAGGTTGAAAACCCCTGCTTTAGACAACCGTTGAAATAGTTAAAAAAATATTCTGAATCTTGCAGATGTGATGGAAAGGCCAGTGGTGGCGCCATGCTGCCGCAGCCTCGTTGGGTGCCGGGTCTGCATGAAACGGTGGACAACCAGCTCGACTCACTGCCCAAAATGCAGGGATGACAGTTTTCAGGAAAAACATTTTGAACTTACAGGGATGGGGGAGGTTGTTACTGTTTTGAAGGACACCATTAGAAGTTAGGGTGGTTGTTGTGGGGCCTGATATGTTGAGTTATGTTCATCTCTTATGTTATTTTATGCAAATGCAAATAATAAAGTAATACATTTTTCAAAATGTTCTATTATGTTCACTTGCAGAACAGTTAAGTTTACTTGAAAGCTTTTGTTGTAATCTGTTATTTTAATTATTTGTTATTTTATTATAAATTAATCAGTTTATTTTATTAAAATGTTTAGATTATGTTTTGAGTTATGTTCATCTGTTATGTTATTTTATGCAAACAATAAAGTAATAAATTGTTTATTTTTTTTCTATTATAGCCTACTGCTTGTTGTCTATTAGTATTATACACACTAGAGCCACAAACCACACTGGACTGTTGGGCTTTATTTTCTTAATTTAATTTAACATCTTTTGGGATCGTTTGCGGCAGCAAATGGACATCTTAGCTTGTTAGCCGCTAACGATAAATAATGCTAGCATTAGTACTAATAATCAGAGGTGGGTTGTAACGAAGTACATTTACTTGAGTATATATTATATATATTATATATATTAATTCCACATCATTAATCCACCCTTCCCCCAATACTCTGCAGGTACTTAGGGAGATTAAAACTGTTTAGAAGATCATTGATAGCCATCTCCCGAGCATCAGTGATGTTGTGAGGTGCAGTGCCTACGCAGAGCCCAAAGGATAATAAAGGACAGTACCCAGCTACAGCCTGATGATCACCCTGCTGCCTTCTGGGAAGAGAAAGTTTCTGCTGCTGCACCACCACACATTTGGTTTTTCATTTTGAAACAAAAAACAGAAAAACTGGATAATCCGTAATTTGTTTGTAATTATAAAATGAAAATACAGAGATCTCCTGACCTTTAATGAAATATATCTAATAAATCATTATGTTGCTTGCTATGCACATGGAGAAGTAATATTAAGTTTTAGAGAGATGGAACATAACCAAGTTAATACTGTGACTCAAAAAAACTAAATAAATCAAAACAATTTATGCTATAATACAGTAGTTCATAAATGTATTCAGGAATTGAATTTGTTAGTTTAGTGAAAGGTTTTAATAGAAAAAGGGATTAAAGATAAGATTAAGAAAAAAATGACTTACTGTTTGAAAATAATGTAAAAAAAAGAAGTTAAAAGCATTTATATTTTTGATTATTATTATTTTCTAAATAGTACAATGTATATGCAGTACATATACAGATATATTGTGGTTTTTATGTTAAAATAGCTCTGAGGCCCTCCGGCAAGATGTCTATCTTAGAAATGGTCCCAAGCCAGTATGAGACCCCTGATCTAAATGAAAAACATAGTATGCCCAGAGTCATTAAGTACTTTTACATAATGGGTCATTTTATAAATCTAATCTCAACGTTTTAGCTTATTGTCTTATACATGTAGTCAATCTGATAGCATTATAAGGCAGGATTTTGATCTATGTAACGAAAATGGGCCTCCTAGAAAGAAATAAACGTGGGCTTATTAATCCTAGATGCAGAAACAATATCTTTGCTCATTTCACCTCTTGGTACTGGCATGATCAAGATAAAAATGAACTGTGAAATCAATTACAGTAAACTCTAAAGGCCAATTTTTTGTTATGGCTTACTATTGAAAATGTGTGCAGGGTCTTAAGGGTCCTGTTAACACCTATATGCTGCATCCAAAGATAATCCCCCAAAGCATCATTAAAAGTGTGAAACAAACTCACATGGAGGGAGATTGACAGACTGATGCAATAGTTGCTCTACATGCAGGTCAGTGTCATGTCTTGCACGGTCATGTGAGAAATGTTCAGTTGCACATAAAAATAATTCATTAGTAAAAGTTATTTAATTTGATTAAAATAATTAATCAATACATTCTTAAAGAATGGTATCATTGTGCCTAAGCAGTAAGGCTAAACATCATAGGCTGTTTTTTTATAAGTACCTTTACACATGTAGTCTATAATTATATATTTGGCCTGCAATAACTTACAGTGCAGTATAGTGTACATTATACATTATAATCTGTATGTGTGTTCCCTTAGTTTGAACCAAGCAATCCCAGCACTATAGATGTGACATAGTTATAAATTCAGAGAATGCCTTCATTATCAATACATTGAACAATCTGTTAATTTTTTCCTAAACCCCTGATGATAGACATCAGAAAAATATCAGTCTATACCCATGTTTTCTATTTTAGATGAGGGAAACATTATGGAGCGTTATGGAGGCACAAAGCAGATGCAATAATACCCAGCACATGAAGAAAAGGTGTCCCTTAAAAAACATTTAATTTTTTTTCCGTTTTTTGTGTGTTAATAAAGAAGAAGCAACGTTATGGATCTCGGTATGGTTAAAAACTGTGGATAAAAACGTTTCATAATAAGGTTGACATTCACACTCTCCCAAATGTAAGCATAATTTTTGTGTTGAACTTTGACCATTTTAAACAATGCTAGTAAATCCAAAACCTTAATTATTATAATGAACAGTTATTCTATTGCAAATATTTTGGATAGATTTAGGATGTGTTTAACTGACGTTCTAAACCAGGGGTAAAATATAGCATAGATGAGAGGATTCAGACCTGAATTAATATATAACATCCATAACATGAAATAGGCTACAACAGAAGTCATTCTTGTGATTGGTGTTAAAGTTAAGCTATAATAGGGAATCCAGCTAAATAAATAAACTGTCACAATGATTCCTAATGTCAGAGCGGCTTTGCTCTCAGATTTCCTCTTCACTGAACCTTCTGTTAGATGTTTTCCACTCCTCATCAGAGAGTTTATAACTTTAACCTGCAGATGTGCCACATAAAAGATTCTCAAATATAAAGTTATAATGAAGATACAAGGAAACAGGAAAGACACAAACAGATCAATGATTGTCCAGGCAAAAGTAGTCATAATTATACATTCTCCATAACATGTGTATTTTCTATGTGAGGTAGTTAAAACAAGTGAAATGGAATAAACTGAACAGCAGAACCAGGAAACAGAGATAATGATTATTGTTCTAGTTGTTGTTATTTTCTGTGGGTACAGCAGAGGGTGACACACAGCCATATAACGGTCAACAGCTATTAAAACTAAATTACTCAGGGATGTGGAGATGAGCAATCCCAAGATTAATATAAACAGTCTACAGATGGTGTCTCCAAAGTACCAACATGTTTCAATCAACCTAATCGCCTCTAAGGGCATGACAATAAGTCCTACGAACAGGTCGGCCACAGCCAGAGAGAGAATGAGCATGTTGGTTGGAGTGTGAAGTTTCTTGAAGTGAGAGATGGAGATGATCACCAGCAGATTCAGAAACACAGTCCATACTGACAGCAATGAAAAAAACACATACATAATATTGTATTCATATGTGGAGCGTTTTGTCTTGATGCATGAAGAGTTATTGGCAGGAAAGCAGAAGTGAGTCTTATGATATTCTGTCTCATAGCCCATCAGTAAAGTCTCCTCCTGTTAAGAGTTTGATGTGATCTCCTTACTGTTCTTTCATTTATACAGTATCTGAATCAGACTGACCAACCCATTACCCACCCACTCTGATGCAACATTGTTTTTCAATGGATATTATGTTGCCTTTTTTCACATTTTTCTTTTTAGATGTTTGTAAATAATGAGCGATAATCCAAAAATATGTAAGTGCAAAAAAAATTAGACTTTTGTGTTCTCCTGTCACCTGATCATGATAAATAAGTCAATTTCCTAAATTACGTCCTCCAAATGAATGGCTTTAATTTTTAGGTTGATATTCCTGATAAGAACACATGAATTAATCATCCAGTACTATTCCAAAACCAGAGCAGTGCTCCAACTCACCCCAAACCTGCTCCTGATTCACAAATCTTGATATCTTGTTGTTTGTCTACTCCTGAACTCCGTGAGGTGCACCCCAAGTCTGGTTCTCTCTTGTTCTATGGTCCCCATGGCATCCGAGGTATGTCCTCTAATTTCTGTGCTCCCTGTATTTGCCATGGCTTTGTGGTGTGTGTGGTCTGCTTTTTGTTTTTCGTTTCCCTTAGAGGATGAACCTGAGCTTCCTGTCATGGCTGAAAGGTCCAAACATACGGGCTCAATCCAAAATCGCATACTTACTGAGTAGGTACTTCATTTTACTGAGTACCTACTTAACGTGAACTAAGACAGTATGTACGTTAGTGTTAGTATGGACAGCATCCGTCATATTGATGTTATCATGTGACCTATGACGTAGTAGACTTGTTCGAGTTCATGCGGAACCACAAGAACCGACAGGAGGATGACATCACAACACCGCGAGGTCAACTCGAAATCAGACTTCTCCGTATGGTTTCGGGAATTGCTCTCACGGTACTTTGATGTCATCCACCTGTTAGTTATGTAGTGGCAAAAAGCTTGAATCTTCATAAGAAAAAATAATCAGGAGACAAAGGTTCCAGGTGTCAAACAAAAATTTCTTTATTTGCTCCAGCCAAAAAAGTGAGACAATCAACACCCCTCAAAGAGGTGCTCAAAGATCATCTGACCTCCCAACATCTGACTCCATTTTTATACAGTAAGATCAAACACTTCTTTTCTGAGATGACGTATATTCTTCTCATTGATCTTGGTCTGCCACAATTAATTTTATTTGTTTGATGTAGCAAAAGTGCAGCTGAATCCTTCCTCATATCTAAAATGATATATTCTGTTTATTGGTTCTCATGGCCTTGGCCTAGCTTGCAGAGATATCTTATTATTAATGTAGCAAAGTACAGCTGGACTTCTCCTCAAATCTTAAATTGACGTACTCTATTTATTACTTTGATTGGCTTTGGCTTTCCCTAGCACAACTAACGTATTGTTAATGTACCGAAGTACAGCTGGACGACTTCTCTAATCTAAAATGACATACCCTTGTTTATCAGTTGTTTTGACCTTGTTTCTCAATAATCAATAATCGTGGTGAGAACAATCATGGCATAGTCGCAGGATCGCACCTGGTCTCTTTAAATTATGAAACTGAGAAAACGAAAGTTAACTAATCTAAAATGACGTCCTCTTGTTTATCGGTTATTTCAACCATTTCTCATAATAAATGTTGCGAGAACATTTGTGGCATAGTCACAGGATCGCACCTGGGCTCTTTTAATTATGAAACGAAAGTTAACTGAGAAAACGAAAGTTTAACTGGGTGACATCATAGACATCATGGGCGGATGGCGCTGACGCGGTAACTGTTGTGGTTTTCCTTTTCCTCAAATGAAACAATCTTCAGTCTTAGGTTTTGATTTCAAGAGATAGACTTTTATTTTCTGTTTATTTTTTCTGTTTGTCACGGCGGAGTGTGTGATATTAAGCAGCACGCATGAGGAGATAATCACAAGAGGAGCGAAAATCTGCGGGCACAGGATGGAGCAATTTCAAGGTTCATTGTCCGTCAGTAGTCTCCAGAGGCTCATATGGTTTGTAATTATGTGGATTTTTAAAACTCAAATATAGTTGATAAGAAAGTGTGCTCTCCCTCTGTTCCTGTGTCCCGCTCCCTCCCGTCTCATAATGTGTCAATCATTTCTGATGGGTTTATTATTAAATAATTATGGATTTAGATAGCTCAAGGTTTAAAAAGTGGTGGGGTCTTTGAAGAGGGCGTATTATAAACTATAAACGTTTTATGAACAAAACCATGGTTCATTGTTGGCAAAATGATCATGATAGCCTTTATATTTCACACCTATGTGGTTCAGTCTTGTATACTTATTAGGCATAGGCCTACTTTGCTATTCATTAAATATTTAGGCCTAAGAAGTTGTATGAAATATATTTATCAAAATTTATGAATTAGTTTCCACTATTTTCACCAGAAGTCTTCATTTCAGGGGTTATTTTTTTTTCCAAAATTCTCTTCCGTGGGAGCATGTCACCGGACCCAGTAAACCCCCCCCCCAGTTCCTTATTTCCATTTCAGAAAGTTGGCAACCCTAGCCGTATGCGAGAAGGATTGATTGAAAGCTGAGCAAACAAAGACTCGCATAACGAGCTGCATAATGAGGCAGGAGGGAACTACAGTAAAGAATGTGAGGACAAATGTACATGTTTGTTTGAGGTTTATTAAGAAGTTAACAATATAATCAAAATAGAAATGAAGGTCAGTAGGACATTATCAGTTTATTTGGAAATGAACCCTATTTAAAAAACTTAACTTGTATAAGAAACTGATAAACAACAGAGCTGTAAACTTCATGTGGCTCATGTTACCATATAACTTTATGTCCAAAGAGTGTGAATATGTTTTTCCACTTCATAGTTTTGTACTGATGAGAGGGATGCAGACCTGTACGAGTTATAAACAGCTGTTAGCATAAACTGTCCACAGAAATACCCTTACATACATAACTGATGGGTAAATGATAGCACTACATTCAGATAAACTATCATAAACTAAATTAGTATCTCAGATAAACATCTGCAATGATTAGTTATATAAAAAGCTGTTTTCAGATGACTGTTTTCAGATGCCCATCCCCTTGTCGTCTAGCTTCTGTTTTAAACGCGTTTCTGTAAGCGAGTATGAACTTTAAAAAGACATCGCAAATGGATGTGGGCGAGCTCGCGTCTCCGTGTAAACAACGCGGAGCTCATAATAAAACTGTGTCGCGTGTAAAGCGCAATGTATGGAATATGTTGCATGTAAACAATATCATATTAACGCAGATCCCCCAGTGCAGCATTACTCAAAGTTGCCATGAAGGATACGAAAGTGAATAACTGCGTCGAACACTGTACAGAATGTAACAATGAAATCCGCCATTACGTGATCACGCTTACTCGTTTGTAAATAAGCATGTAAACAAGGAATCATATTACAGCACACACTTAAAAGATACAGCAGTGCAGCATTACTCAAAGTTGCCATGAAGGATACGAAAGTGAATAACTGTGTCAAACACTGTCTGTACAGCATGTTTCAATGAAATCCGCCATTACGTGAAATCACGCGCCCTCGTTTGTAAACAATGCGAAAGTTTTTAAATCCGAAGCATGCCGTCTGCTGAGGTTGCTTATGTAACATATTACATGATAGCAAATATAAATGAAGACAAATGACTTACAGTTTCTTCAGGAATATATCCTTCTCCATTGCGTCTTCCATTGTTCTTCTTCTTAGGTAACGTTAAACTTAGGAAAGTTCTTAGGAAACGCTTCTCTTCCTCAATGTCCAGACATGAATGAAGATATTCCTCACATGTGTGTATAAAGTTTATAATCCAAACATGCGGTAAAGTCTTTAAATCTGATAAAACTTTACGCTTTGTTTATTATTGTTGTAACTGCTCGTCTCTTCATTACCATGTCAACAGCCTGAGGGCGTGACCGCATTAGAGATAATGAGCTCAGCCAGGAAAAACGGTACTCTCTTTACTTCAATGCAGATTACATAAACAGGCATTATTTGTTTTCGATTATATTTAGCTTGTTTAAAAGTAGACATTTCAGGCTTTCTTTGGATATGTGTTTCATGTTTGTGTGACGAGTATTCGCAGAGTTTCAACTGATTTTTGTAACGTGATTTGAGAGACAGCTGGTGGAGACAGAAATGTCTGAATGCGCACCCTGTTTATTTTCTTTATTTGACAAAAACACAAAGATCTCGTTATTGTGAATGTACACTAATTAAAGAGGACCCTTCAGAGTTTCAAATGATGTCAAACATGTAAGTGTTTGATTATTAATGATGGAGTATTTTAAGTTGATTCTGCTATGATAAGGAGAAAACACGTCAAAACGCGTTCCCGCGTTTTTGGACCCCTGTGCCCGGTTGCATGAAAGTCCTTAAGCTAAGAAATCCCTTAAATATATGGTTAAGGGTGCCCTTAATAAAAAATGGGTTGCAAGAAAAACCCTTAAGTGAACCTTAAGGCTGTCAATAAGTATTTACCCTTAAATGCTAAAGTATTACCTTAAGTTCTGCTATGCGTTGCAACAAAGTCCTTAAGTCACATTTTCCCTTAAAAACTTAAGGGACTATAACAGGTCCCTTAACGTCACACGCGATGGCTGATTTTATGGTTATTTAAGAAAATGAAGTACCAACGCGCATTTCTAACCATCGAAATAATCCCTAGAGAAAAAGAGGCGCATTTATTAGGAGATTAGCGGTTTGATCGTCCGTCAATGTACAGTGTTTCCAGTTTGAATTACTTTGAGGTTTTATACACGCAGCACTTTACAGTCTGTTATTTGCGATGTTTCATTCTACACAAATCCGCCGTCTGTTGAGCTGCGTGCGTTGATTTGTTACCGCTGTGAGATTTTGTAACCATAGCAACCGCGTCTCCGCTGCCGTGTTTTGGCAGAGACTACCGTAAAATACTTAGTATAAACACTTAGGTAAGGGTGACGGTTAAGACCTTTGTTGCAACGCTCTTAAATAAATCCCTTACCTCAGGGATTTTTTCTCCCTCAGGGAAACCCTCACTTAAGGAGTTTCATGCAACCGGGCACTGGGGGTTAAACAGGCTCATCTCTGACTGGAAAAACTGCATGCACACATGGACACACACAGATGCCCTGTTTTTAAACACGCCCCGTGTGTCTCTCATTAGTTTACTAGCTCGTCAATAAGTCTGTGAATCTCAATCGGAAGTGATTATCCCGTTGAAGATCAGTGCTCTTGGATGTAACGTTAAACTTAAGTGGAGTAATGTCACATCGTGTGGACGATTAACATATGGAAAAAGGAATGAAAACAATAATTTTATCTGGAGCGATCTCAGAACGCGAAAACATAGTGGAAATGTTAGCGTAGCGTAGCGTAGCGTAAGTTCTACCATGAAACTTGAATGTTACGTCATTCATTTCACAAGGCGCAATCAATCACCCCTAATACTGATTGCATATAAGCCTCGTACCAGAGATGGGGACTCGAGTTTGAGACTCGGACTCGAGTGCGACTTAAGTCGCACACACAGTGACTTCAGACTCGACATGAGACTCGACCCTCAAAGACTTCAGACTCGACTCGGACTCAAGCCGCGCGACTCGTGAACAATGTTTAGTTTTAGGAAACGTCTGATGAGCTCGCTGTCATAGCTCCCTCCGTTACCTACAACCTTCCCACGACGTAACACGTGACGTATTTGCTCCGCGCGCGCGGCCGCGAACATACATGTCGACTGAAAAAAAAAACATACATGTCGACTGTACCTGCAGGCAGCTGCTGCTGTGGCATTTATCTGAAGCTTTGGGTGGTGCTGTGACGGATCCGCGGTTCGGCTCGCATGCGATTTGCGGATTAATATGCAATTTAAATAGGGTAAGTTTATCATTAACGTGTTTCTAAGGCTTGCAATTGTTTACATTTTTAAACAATTTAACCGCAAAAAGGCGCTCAAGTGAGCAGATTTCTGTACGCACATGCGGTTCAGTGTATCCGGTCCAGCTCCAGTCAGGTCCAGAGTTGCGCTACTTTGTGTCATACTGCCGAACTGCGCGATCCGATCGGCGTATGAAATCAAATTAATACTATAGCGGATCTAGAGTGACTGGGGAGCAGACTGCTGTGGCACCACAAGAACCCACAGGCGAGTGACAACAAAGTACCGCGAGAGCAATTTCAGTTATCACATGGAGAAATCTACTTTGAATCGCTCTCGCGGTACTTTGACATCACCAAGAGGTCTGCTTAGTGCCAAATGAACTCGAACCTGCAGTGTAGCTGCTCACGCGACACTGTAAACAAACAGGAATTGTCCATATGGAGAAATGAACGAGTGGAGCAGTGCTTCAACATGAAATCCGAGAGTTAACAACGCACATGTGAGTAAACAACATTTAAATCATCAGTCCAGTTTAATAGATAAGGTTTCAAGTGCAATAAAATAAGCCCGTAATTATATCCTGATGGTTTTTAGCCTCTTTCAGCATGTTTGCTTGTGCTTCACAGTGTTAAACATCCCTTCTCTGTGTTCATTTATATATCTACGTTCAAGATGTATATGATCTTAAACTTCTGTGAGGAAAATCATGTCTGCGTTGATGTTCAGTTCAGACTTGCAAATTAAAGATAATTTTCTTTACTTTGGTTTTGGTGTCTAATATTAGGCTACATGATGGTCTTGTAATAATAAAAGTAAAAGCCTATTTTCATTTTTAGACAATGCTTGTATTATATGAAAAAAATAAGCTTTTTATATCAATGACTATGCAAATTAGAGTTAATTCATGGTCATCTTAAATGTGTATTAATTAAAAACATTTACACCATTAAATTACACATGATGTTATCAATAGTTGTCAGATAATAGCTATTGAAAGAGTGGATATTTTTCTTCTTCAATGCATGTGTTAGCTACGGATTGAAGATTGTAAACAGTTTATTTAATTTTAATTAACAATTGAGTAAGTTTTGGCCCCGAGTTAGATGTTAATTAACACTAAACCAGTCTAAAAATCAGTCCAGTTTCCCCAGCTGTAAACCCATTGGCTGTTAAACTCTTTTTTTTCTTATAATAAACTGACATGTTGATAACACATTCAGTTTATGTGTTTATGAGTACACTTTCAGAATGCTCTGTTACATGAAGATCCATACTGTATGCATCTGTGAGTGTGGTGGTGCGTTGGGCTGGGATGAGTGAGCATAAGGGTGAGAGGGAAAAATCACAGTATACTCACTACAAAAATCTAGACTACACCACTGACCCTACTTAATGTGCAACTTTGTTTTTTTATAAATGTTTATAATTTCTTTTTGTTATTAGAGTTTTATTTGTTACAACGAGACTTGAGACTTGACTTGGACTCGAGCCCAGAGACTTCAGACTTGACTTGGACTCAAGCTCAAAGACTTCAGACTTGACTTGGACTCGAGGTCAAAGACTTCAGACTTGACTCGGACTCGAGGTCAAAGACTTCAGACTTGACTCGGACTCGAGGTCAAAGACTTCAGACTTGACTCGGACTCGAGGTCAAAGACTTCAGACTTGACTCGGACTCGAGCTCAGAGACTTGTGAACATCTCTGCCTCGTACTCACTTGTCTTTGCGTTCGCAGATACTGATGCCAGCATTTACAACCAGTGATGCCACAGTTACTTTGGAAAAGTAATCTGATTACTGATTACTGATTACTCCTTTAAAAAGTAACTAAGTTACTTTACAGATTACTTGATTTTAAAAGTAACTAAGTTAGATTACAAGTTACTTTGTTAGTTACATTCCAGTAGCTGCCAACACCCCGACTGCCTCAACATTAAAAATGACAACCGGTTTTGCCAACACTCACTTTATTGTAGCAACAATGTAGTCTTTCTTGACTCCACTTAAAATAAATAGGGGAGAGCAGGGGCCATTTTCAGAAAAACTTAATTTTAAAAGCTGTTTTAGACAGAGATATATTTTTGCTGTGGTCAATAACTCACAAGTGTGGTCTATCAATACCAGCTGGAATTTTGCACAAATGTAAAACGACTTCTGTATAATTTCACTTTAAACAAGAGTAGTGAATTGTTACTTTTGACCTCGACAGCAGGGACGAAAGTAACACACAGGTGGGTCAAAAGTCAAAAGTAACACAACAAAACATGATAGATTTTTGTGTTACACTTGTTTTTATTAAATATATATATGACCATGACCTCTTTAATATGTAACTGCAAACTTAATTTGTCATTTATCTTTGTACAAAATAATTAAATTACATTTTTATTTTAAATTTCAGTTTTATCAAATGTTTCAAAAGCAACCAACAGTACAAACTTAAATTGCTGAGACTAAAAAAAATTTCAATAGTTTGAACACAATGAAATTAAATCAAATTGGAATAATATCAATTTTTTAACATATTATACACAGTATTAGCAGCGGGACAAAACTAACAAGTGTTACTTTTGACCCGACAGGATCTATCACAAAATACTTTTATTTTGAAAAACTGAGAAGTCTTCAGGATGTTATATACTAAATACCTTGTAGATTTATCAGTATTGTAACACATGAAACGAGAAACACAACGCGTTATAAGAAAAAAAGACCGCTTTTGGAATTTACTTATCATGGTTGAAAACACAGTTCTGGATCTACACGTGGAAATCGGTGAGTAAATAACACGATATTTGTCAACTCTTTCAGAGGTTATGTGCTAATATGCTGTCATAGTTAGATGCAGATGTTATCAGGGCTCGGAGAAAATCGCTTTGTTACTTTCGTTCTTCAACTCTCCCATACTGGTTTTGCACCGAAGTCCAGCTTTTGTTGTTTGGGTAGTGGATGACTATGGAAAGAATTTAGACTCAAAATTATTGACAAATACATGCACAGTTATCTGTGAACTGGATGCATGTCACAAATGTATTTTACTATCCACGAACAAATGTCTTACGATTTGAATATGTGAATTCAGAATTTGAATGAACGTGTATCGATTTGTACAAATGTACAAATACAAATGTTTTATTGTGTATTCAAATATCATCATTTGCGCGTGCAAAAAGGGAGATGTGCATTTGTGAATCAGGTGACACGCGTGCATTAATCCTGTTCTGTTCATTTGTATATTGAGACTTTCATTTCGCGGTTTAAAGCATTTTATGAGCCAAATACAAACAACTATCAATGAATGAACTAAACAGATGACTTTGATTTTGTGTCTGAGAATTTTAATATTTACGTGAATGTGCATCGATTTGTACAAACAGAGACATATTTGTCAATTCAGTTGGCATATTTCGTATCATTATTTCACAATTTGTGCACGCAAAAAAGAGGATGTGCATTTGTGGATCAGGCGACGCGCGTGCATTAATCCTGTTCTGTGCATACGAGTTTTGAGACTTAAGTTGCGTGGTTTGCATTGAAAAATCTACGAGCACAGCTGTGCTAAGAAAACAGTCACCACTAGGTGTCAGTATAACGGAATTTCACACATGGCGGTGAATTAGGTTTTCTGTGTTTCCCTTTAGTCTGGTGTTTTTATAGCATTAAGTTTATTATCCATATATATTAAATGTTTTAATGGCTTGGCTACTGAGATGTGTATGTGTGCATGTATGTAATGTATCTTTATTGTCCTTTAATGGTAAGTCAATTATTTTTACAGTATAATTCACTTCATTTTAAAAAGTAATACTTTCATGTATTATACAATACCATTTATTAAATATTTCATAATTTTCCTATTTTCTATTATTTCTTTTTAACTTATATATATAGCCTACGTGTTTGTTCTAAAACTATTGTGTTACATACATACAAATTAATATGCCCCAGCCTGTTTATGTATAGCTATATTTATGTATTTATTAAGAATGTCCACATAATAATTATTAAAACAGGTTATAAAAATACCACAATAGAAAACTGGGGAAAGTATGAAATATTTAATAAACTGTATTATAGAATACATTAAATTTTTTTTTTTTTTTGTATAAACCATTCAAATCTTTAGTCTTTATAAATATATAAAAACATACCGTGATAAAACGCTGCACTAAAGGGAATGGAACAGACTTTGACAGAACACCTGAAATCAGTTGCTTTGTTTAGGACCTATGCTGGTATCCCCAACGCCAAACAATTATAATCTGATCTAGGAGTCTAAATTTAATTGAGCTCCTAGATCAGATTATACGTTATTTAAGGTTATGTGAATAATAGCCTATATTTAAGCATAGAATATTGTATTAACAAAGTACTTATAAACACTTTGAAGTGCTGAACTGCTGATCGATTCATAAGTTATAAACGAAAACATGATTTATAAACGTACATAATTAGTGTGATATAAATTGTAAAAAGTCTGTTGCCTGTTGTGAAAAGCGCTCCTCAGGCTTCGTCTTTGGGTCGTCAGAGGGATTACTCGCCCGATTTAGCCTACTAAATTTCCCATCGGCCCGTACCTGAGACTGATTGCGCGCGTCGCCTGTTCTTCATTTGGTGGACTTTATTTATTTCATTTAGATCTGTTTGGTGCGAAGTCTTGCTTTGCCTTGGTGAACGTTGCTGAGCGTTTCTTTGCCTATCTTTACCTGGATTTATATATCCTGACTGTTTATTGGATTATTGTATGTATAATCTAATAAAAATGTAATGTAGCCTACTGTCACCAAGATCAGGAAAGGCAGTAATACTTAAGGATCCTGATCTGAGTGACAGTAGGCTACATTACACACACGGTAATGTTTTTTTTTTTTTATTAAGCTCCTAAATCAAATTACTGATTAAATTACAAATAATGTTACTGAACTAGTTTTGTAGCGGTGAAGGACTTTCCCTTGTGATGATTTTGCGTGCACTGTATGCGATTTTACGGCCTTTATTTACTAAAAATATTAAATCCAGAACAACGAGGTGCACTAAGGTAGAAGCAGGGTGCTGCTATGTCTTAACCCTTATGAGAAGAAACATCATCAACACAAGCTATAATACAACTACATTTAAACAAAAAATAAAGAAAGAAAGAAAATGGTTTAGGCTTGTTAAGTGAACATTTCCAACACATTTTCAGAGCATCAGTAATTACAGAACACTGCGCTATAACTGTACAAAACGAATGCAATACACAAGCACTGCATATTCATTTAGGCCATTTTCAATAATATATAAGTATTCTCATGAAATGCGTACAAATAGCACGCAGTGTAATTATCGTGCAATACATAGGCTACATAAAATTACAATTTTGAGTGAATATGATACGCAAGTCCTTCCTGTTCCCTTATGGCTCATCTATTCGTGTTTTTTTAATAATTGGTTTCTCATTTCTTTTTTATCATTGTCTCTTGGGTTTAGGGTTAGAGTAAGTTTTTGTAAAACAAAATGATATCCAAACCCCAATTCCAACCCAAACCCAATCGGCAATGGTTTACAAAATAGACAAAAAAACAATGAATAAAACAACACAAAACGATGCGCCATTTAAGTGAACGGGAAGGACTGGCGTATGCACACAAAATTAGAATTTGGCATAGGCTATTGCACGATAATCACACTGCTTGCTATTCATACGCATTCGATGATAGGTTGATTAGATAATTTAATGTGTATCTATAAAGTATGAAAACGAATGAATCAGTATTTTGGCTAAATTAAGATGGATCATTTCAAGATCCTTTTTAGTCATTTAGATTTTTTCATCATTTCAGAACAAGCTTATTCTATCTATAACAACTTACATTATATCATGTGTGTTTCTTGAATATGTTGAAATGCAAGTAAAAAAGTACAAAATAAAAAACGTTCAGCTCATGGGGAGTGAACAAAAAGACGCATAGGACGTGCTGAAACTGTCGAGTTGACAGATGATCATCATGTTTAAAATGTTTCAGCCAGAAATTATTAATGAAAACTTGAATATCTAAATGCCCAGGTAAGAGTCAAGTGTTCAGTCAGTTCACAATAAAGAAAAAAGCCAGCGGCATTGGCTGCAGCTTCCTCATCCACGGGGCGGATGCTGCAGATACACAAAGAAAAAAACTATAAAGGTTAATGCTGGTAAAAAAAATAAATTATATTATGGCATTTTATATGTGTGTTGATCAGTTAAAGTTATTTTAATCTTTAATACTGCATCTGCAGACAATCTGCAGACGACGCTACCATTCTATTATCTCAGTTTCACTTTCTCACGCATTCACTGTAGCCAGGCTCGGATTAACACAGTGAAGTGCCCCCCCCCAATATACTTAATTAATTAATTTATTTATTCTTTTAAACTAGTCATTCAGGGCTCCGGACTAACCTTTTTGTTATTAGGAGCACTGTAGCCCCTGACTGAAAATTTTAGAAGCGCTAGCAGAAAATTTAGGGCACACCTTAAATAAGCCTGCAATGCAATTTTTGACATTTTCCCAAAATAACTGCATTACTGAAAAATACTAAATAGACTTAACTATGCAGTTGCTGCACATGTCATCGTTATGCACAATTAATGAAACTTTCAGAATAGGAAGTTATGAGTGGCAGGGCAGCAGTTTACATGCTTGTATCCTTTACACGTTTCTCATCTTTTATCTAGTTTTCCTTGGGCACTGATGTAGACTTTTATTTTCGTCTATAATGTTTTTGGTGTTAATGTAATCTAAAAAGTTGTCCCGCTCTCTTTATCTCTCATCGCTGTAATGTTTGACCGGCGCGTCTCCTCACGGTTCTGAGTGAGATGTGTTGACTTTACCAGGGCTGCGTAGATCCATCGGTAAAATCAACTGAGCGCATGGTGACATAAAACGATATACGCGATTACGCGTCATGCAATTGAGCGGTTAAAACCCAATCGCGCATTCCGTAGTGCCCGCACATGCTCGAGTACTTGTAAAAACATTTTGGCCACAGTCTGGAGACCTTGGTGCCCCCCTATTGCCTGGGGTACTCGCCCAATATTGACAAACCAGCCCTGGCTGTAGCCTGTGATTTAACGAAATGACCCTCTTAACTCTTAGCAATTTATTTGGCCTTCATTATACATGATGTGAAAAACAAGAAGGTCATAGCTAGTTTCATTAATTTAACGTAAAAGCGCCGTGGTTGCATTCATGCGGTTGGCTTGTCAGTGCGGTAATACAGGATTGCGTTAATGAGCAGGTCCTAAGCAAAGTGTAATGGTTTTGTTCTGTGTTTTCTTGTATTCTGTGTATTTTTGTATTTTGGACTTTTATTTTGACATCCTGTTCTGTTCTGGCTTTTATTTTGAAATACATCATGCCACGTTTCACTTCACACTTCCTGTCTGTTTGTATTTAAGTCACTTCCTGTACACCAGTTCTCGGCTGATTAGTACATCGCCACATTCTGTTTATCTGCCTGTATTCTGTTTGACCTGTTATCTGTATCTGTTCCTGTTTGACCTGTGCCTGTTTCTGGATTTTGATTGTTACTCTGCCTGCCCTGAACCTGAGCCTGTATTTGGATTCTGATTTTGGATTAACCCTTTGGATTTGTTTGCTGGCCCTTATTGGGATTTTACAATTAAACACCTTTTGCATATGGATTCACCTTCTCATCGCTTTCTTTAAAGCACACCCATTACAGAATAATCAGCCTCAACCGGAATCCAGCAAAGGTCAGTAACTTCCCACCAGCACCATGAAACCTGTTTTTGCACTGCTTGCACTTCGCCAGAACCACCGTCCCATCGAGGAATATGTTAATGATTTTTTGGACTTGAGTTACCAGGTACATTATGACGATGATACATTGAAACCTATTTTTTACAATGCCTTGGATGAATGGTTGCGTCTGTGTATGCCCCATGATATGTCTGCCTGGTCCCTGGAGAGTTATATTGACTTTGCATTGCTGTTGTGTGGTTCTCCGTTCACTGTGGGTGTGGTGGATAATGAACCAGGGAATATTCACCACACACCTAGCCATGTTCTGCCCGTTCTGCCCAAACCTGTTAAAGTCATGCCTGATCACAAAATGGCCGCCACCCTGCTTGCTCCCAAAATGGCCGCCATCCTGCCTGTTCCCAAAATGGCCGCCATCCTGCCTGTCTCTACACCTGCACCTGTCTTCAAGAAAACCACCACCATCCTGCCTGTCCCAAAAACGCCCGCCATCCTGCCTGTTTCTGCACCTGTTCTCGAGAGAGCTACAATCATTCCTGCACCTGTATTTCAGAGAGCTATCATCACCACCACACCTTCACTCATGAGGGCTATTATCCACCCAGCACCTGACGTCAAGATGGCCACCCTGCTTGAACCGACGACCACAGAGGTATGTCTAATGAACTCTGTTATGTCTGAATTTGCCATAGCCCTGTGGTGCGTCTGGTCTGCCTTCTGCTTTGTTGTTCCCGAGGTTCCTCAAGGCCCTGAATCAGATTCACCCGACTCATCTGATCCGCCCGACTCATCTGATCCGCCCGACTCATCTGATCCGCCCGACTCATCTGATCCGCCCGACTCATCTGATTCGTCTGTCCTGCCTGATTCGTCTGTCTCGCCTGATTCGTCTGTCTCGCCTGATTCGTCTGTCCCGCCTGATTCGTCTGGCTTACCTGGCTCACCTGTCCCGTCTGATTCACCTGGCTCAACTGACTCATCTGATTCGTCTGGTCCACCATCTGGAATATCATCACCCTGGTCCACAGAAGCTTTCCCAAGTTTTTTTTTGGGGGGGGGTAGTACCCGGACACAGGAAGGAGGCAGAGGACACCAAGGCGGAGGCCGAAGTGTGCTCGGACCCTTCCTCTCCTTGTGTTCCAGGTCTATTCCTGCCCCATGATATAGCTCCATGCTGGCCCCATGACCCAGGTCCTAGCCTGCCCCATGACCCAGGTCCTAGCCTGCCCCATGACCCAGGTCCTAGCCTGCCCCATGACCCAGGTCCTAGCCTTCCCCATGACCCAGGTCCTAGCCTGCCCCATGACCCAGGTCCTAGCCTGCCCCATGACCCAGGTCCTAGCCTGCCCCATGCCCCAGGTCCTAGCCTGCCCCATGACCCAGGCCCATATCTGCCCCATGATCCTGGACCATCCTGGCCACATGACCCAGGACCTCTCCTGAACTGTCCTGCCATTGCCAAGAGGTCCTGGCCCGCCCGCCCACCCTCTATTGGACTTTATGATTTGTTTGTTGGGCTCCGGGAGTCGCCCTTTAGAGGGGGGGTTCTGTAATGGTTTTGTTCTGTGTTTTTTTGTATTCTGTGTATTTTTGTATTTTGGACTTTTATTTTGACATCCTGTTCTGTTCTGGCTTTTATTTTGAAATACATCATGCCACGTTTCACTTCACACTTCCTGTCTGTTTGTATTTAAGTCACTTCCTGTACACCAGTTCTCGGCTGATTAGTACATCGCCACATTCTGTTTATCTGCCTGTATTCTGTTTGACCTGTTATCTGTATCTGTTCCTGTTTGACCTGTGCCTGTTTCTGGATTTTGATTGTTACTCTGCCTGCCCCGAACCCTAGCCTGTATTTTGATTTATGATTTGGATTTGCCCTACTGGATTTGTTTGCTGGCCCTTATTGGGATTTTACAATTAAACACCTTTTGCATATGGATTCACCTTCTCATCGCTTTCTTTAAAGCACCCGTTACACAAAGCAACTGATTTCAGGTGTTCTGTCAAAGTCTGTTCCCTTCCCTTTATTGTAGCGTTTTTGTCACGGTGTGTTTTTATATATTTGTGGGGACTGAGGATTTGAATGGTTTATACTAAGAAATCAGTGGTTTGATGTATTCTATAATAAGTTTATTAAGTGTTTCATGCTTCCCCGGTTTTCTATTGTGGTATTTTTATAACCTCTCTACTGGTTGTTTTAATAATTATTATGTGGACATTCTTAATAAATACATAAATATAGCACACCCATGATGTGAAGTGTTATTTAAATATAAACAGGCTGGGGCATATTAATTTGTATGTATGTAACACAATAGTTTTAGAACAAACACGTAGGCTATATATATAAGTTAAAAAGAAATAATAGAAAATAGGAAAATTATGAAATATTTAATAAATGGTATTGTATAATACATGAAAGTATTACTTTTTAAAATGAAGTGAATTATACTGTAAAAATAATTGACTTACCATTAAAGGACAATAAAGATACATTACATACATGCACACATACACATCTTAGTAGCCAAGCCATTAAAACATTTAATATATATGGATAATAAACTTAATGCTATAAAAACACCAGACTAAAGGGAAACGCAGAAAACCTAATTCACCGCCATGTGTGAAACTCCGTTATACTGACACCTAGTGGTAACTGTTTTCTTAGCACAGCTGTGCTCGTGGATTTTTCAATGCAAACCACGCAACTTAAGTCTCAAAACTCGTATGCACAGAACAGGATTAATGCACGCGCGTCGCCTGATCCACAAATGCACATCCTCTTTTTTGCGTGCACAAATTGTGAAATAATGATACGAAATATGCCAACTGAATTGACAAATATGTCTCTGTTTGTACAAATCGATGCACATTCACGTAAATATTAAAATTCTCAGACACAAAATCAAAGTCATCTGTTTAGTTCATTCATTGATAGTTGTTTGTATTTGGCTCATAAAATGCTTTAAACCGCGAAATGAAAGTCTCAATATACAAATGAACAGAACAGGATTAATGCACGCGTGTCACCTGATTCACAAATGCACATCTCCCTTTTTGCACGCGCAAATGATGATATTTGAATACACAATAAAACATTTGTATTTGTACATTTGTACAAATCGATACACGTTCATTCAAATTCTGAATTCACATATTCAAATCGTAAGACATTTGTTCGTGGATAGTAAAATACATTTGTGACATGCATTCAGTTTACAGATAACTGTGCATGTATTTGTTAATAATTTTGAGTCTAAATTCTTTCCATAGATGACCTCCTGCTCACTGCTTCGCAGCACCGGGTTGGACTTGCTCTTAGTTTGACTGTCTGTGCCGTGCCGCGACTCCAAATGTTTTTTTTTTTTATTTGACGTAGTGTTTTTGTAGCTGCATCTCTCTTCTCTCGCCCATTGTACGTTGTTTACGTTTGTGTCGCTTACATGTGACCTGAATTGTCCCCATGCTGAAAACGTGACTTGTCGCACACCTGACTTCACTTCCCGAGACGCAAGAAGAAATATAAAAGAAAATATATATTTTACTAAGGAAAATTTCAAAAAATAGTAACGCACAGTGACTTGGATAAGTAACTTTAATCTGATTACTGGTTTGGAAATATTAACCCGTTAGATTACTCGTTACTAAAAAAAAGTGGTCAGATTAGAGCAACGCGTTACTAAGTAACGCGTTACCGGCATCACTGTTTACAACCCACCCTACCTACCACCATCACCAGGTCGGTTCCGTCCATACTCGAGGGGGATTAGATTCTGGCCTGCCTTCATCTTCAGACAGGAACCGAAAGAATCCGTGACCCCCAGATTTGAACTATGGTCGGGGCCTACGCCAAAGAACTATACTGTGTTATATTCCAGCCTTGGTTGCTAACTACTGTTAAATAAACTCATATCTCACTATATTTTTAATTTAAGTCTGCGTTTGGAAAGGATACCTGTCTTAAGGAAAACATCATGTATTGTACCAGTTCCCAAGAAAACTAACCCTACTGAATTTGCACATTACAGGCCAATAGCCCTAACGGCCCAGTTAATGAAGGTGTTTGAGAGACTGGTTTTAAATTACATTAAGCAGCTATTGTGTGCTTTTGATGATAAATTGCAATTTGCTTATAAAACTGCCGTTGGTGTTGATGATGCAATTATCTATCTTTTAAACAAATCTTTAAGTCATTTAGAGACCTCTGGTAATATTGTCAGAATTACATTTTTTGACTTCTCTAGTCCTTTCAACACTATTCAACCTGCTTTACTTAGAAATAAGTTAGAAAATGCCGGATTACACCACAGTATGGTTAGCTGGCTAACTGACTATCTTTTAAATAGACCACAGTATGTAAGGGAGAACAACTGTGTGTCTCAAGTAGTTACATCTAGCACTGGTGTACCTCAAGGTACGGTTTTGGCACCATTTTTATTTACTTTTTATACATCTGATTTTCAATATAATTCAAAGAATTGCCATCTTCAAAAATTCTCTGATGATTCTGTTATTGTGGGTTGTATAAAAGATAATGATGAGAGTGAATATAGGGAACTTCTAAAGAACTTTGTGGATTGGTGTGATATAAACTTTCTTAGGCTAAATGTTAGTAAGACCAAGGAATTGGTGGTTGATTTTGGCAGACATTCGTATCACGCTATGCCAGTGAATTTATACGAGTCGGATATTGAGATTGTCACATCGTATAAGTACTTGGGTATATATCTGAACAATAAGCTTGACTGGTCTGACAACACAACACAAATCTATAAAAAAGGTCAGAGTCGTATTCACTTATTAAGGAGACTGAGATCATTTGGTGTATGTCAAGTATTGTTAAAGACTTTCTACGACTCTGTTGTATCATCTGTGATTTTGTATGGTGTCACCTGCTGGGGAGGAGGACTGTTGGAGAGGGAGAAAAACCAACTTAATAAGCTAATTAAGAAAGCAGGTTCTGTTGTGGGGTGTGTGTTTCCCACTATAGATGACATAGCCCAGGTTAGAATGACTGGCAAACTGATTAACATGATGAATCATGAATGCCATCCTTTTCACGAATTAGTGCATGCTTGCGAGAGTTCTTTTAGTACAAGATTAATTCAACCAAGGTGTTATAAGGAACGTTACAGAAGGTCTTTTTTACCAACAGCCATTAGATTTTACAACCAGTGCTACACAAGATAATTGTTAGTAAATTGATGGTGTAATTGATGTGGAATGTGTATCTTATGCTTGAAACTAAACCAATGTGTGGTATTATGTAGTTGCTCAGGTCATTGTGTACAAACTGTTGTAATTGTTTTGAAATTTTATTTTTTTGTATTTTTATACTATTTATTATTGTGTGTGTTGAGCTTGCTGTGGCATGTGAATTTCCCTTTGGGGATTAATAAAGTTAATCTAATCTAATCTAATCTAATATCAATTCTTAACCTATCTTCAAGTCTTTCTGGTAGAACTGAAGTTATGTAATGCAGCTTTTAAATTTGGAAAATTTATAATTTATTTGATTGTGACTATTAAAACACGTTATGAGATATCACCACTGATACATTTATAAGCAGCGTGCAAAAAACATCTCTTTGACACTTATAAAAACTGTTTTATATAGTACTGACAAGAACAAAGTCTAATAATAAGCGAGTGCTCGTATTGCGTTAAGATTAAATGGGAAAGCAATAGTACCATTATATAAATATAGTTTTATTAACTTTTACATCGCTCCTAAACAATAACAACACAAAAGACACTAAATTTGAATAAGATAACAAGTAATAGTTTCATGACAACAAGTACTGCTGATTTGATCTCATTTTTGACCATCAAACACAGACAGGGCCAACATCAGAGCCAGGGAATCCCTGTTAGAGATGTAGCCCAGATAGGGCGATGTCAGCAGGGTGAGTAAAAACTGATGTCCGCTCATGGCTCTGGTTCTCATGTACCGAAACTTTCTAAGCAAACATTCAAACAGGTGCTATCTTTACTTAGCCTGGTAATACCATCCTCTTCTATTTTGCTTCTGGCTGGGCATAATTGACAATAATTTTCCTTCTAGTGGGAGGGGCTTGTCTGAAGTTTAAAATCATTGGTCTAGACGTAAGCCAATCACATAATGTTTGGTTATGATTTCTCGATCGTTGTGCACACCAAGCTGTGCTGCAGACAGTTTCTCGCTGAGGATCAGTAATAGTTGATAAATTCAACTTTTCTTAAAACATGTCGGGAGTGGGGCAACAACATAATCTCCATCCAAAATGTTTAACAAACACTTTTCTTGTTCGAGCTTAAGTGGGCAAGTGCCGGTTCTCCACAACAAAGTGAATAGCTTTCTGTGCCTCCATGTCCACAACCGTACATTTGGTGCTGCCGCTTAGCGTCTACGTCACGGCTCTCAGCCCGCCCTCTGTTCGTTGATTTGGCCGTCTCGATGCCGGAGGAAAACGGTTTGAATGGGAGGTATCTCAGACTGAGTACAGTAGCGTAATGTAATGTAGCGGATGTACGAAGTCTGACGTAGTCAGGCTAATCTCTACTAATCGACTGCAGATTTAAATATTATACATATATATTCTCGAACTTAACTAATCTTAAAACTACACTTTGTGACCAAGAAACAGTAATATTTAGAAACTGCTATACCGTCCATTGGGTTATTATGAGATTCAAAACAGCCGAAAGTTTTACCTGTCATTCTGGCCTTCAAATCCGTGGCGTAAGAAAGTGGTTTCACAAACTAAGAGGCTTTTAAAATAACTCCGTTGTTGTTTTCTAGTTTTTGTTTTTGAAAGGTGTGCCGTTGAACTGTTATATAAAAGCAATATCGCTCTCGGAGTCGTGTGATATAGCTCTGTCACTTTAGTCTAAAGAAAACAGTATCGGCGGTCCCGGTAAGTGTGGCATAGGACATTGCTTAAACTATACATGTACTGAATATTTCATTAAATAAATTTTTGATGTTACAAACATAAGTTGTGATGTGGTTCAAGAATCCCTAAATCTTAGATAAACCTTTACTTTTTGTCAATTACTTTTTGGATTACATTTTATTTTAACTATCAAGGTTCTTAGAAACACACATATACTTTAATTTACAAGACACCATGCTGCGATAGGCGCTGGAGCTGCGGGGGAAATCTCTCCAGGGTGCACAGGTCGTAAAAACTGACAGCCAGAAAACTGGACAACATTTAAGCCAAAACAACAAACCTTTTTTGATTGACGCATAAATACATATGACAAACATTCATGTGACAATAAACAGACGCAAAAACAAGTGTAAAGATTGATTGACAAAGTCGTAAAAAACATGCTCGCCCAGATCTCTGGCTAACAACCATAAAAATGTCACTCAAAACCGGACAGCTTGTACACTTTTGATAGGTGCGGGACACTACCTGTCAAAAGATGATTAACAGGGGGTCATAAATAACTACTAGCCTACAAGAATTAATTATCATTAGAATGTTAATAGAAGTGGAACAAAAACTTTAATGTGGAGAGGGAGTATAGACGGTTTCATCGGACACAATTCCGATGAAACAGATTACCATTTTGTTGGGCCGATTGGGAACAGGTGGGCTCGGAACCCTTCCCTACCTCCAAAGTGGGGAATGGCAGGAAAGTTTAAGAAACACTGCTCCAAAACATTTACAATTGTTAACTATCATCAGGGCTAAGCTAGAATCAGAAGGCATACCTGTTTTTTGTTCTCAAGATGCACGGTGTAAATCTTTGAACAGATTCTTGTTCAGATTATCCAGTCACTACAGCAAGTGCTCTAACATTTACCAGTGCTCTGCTCTTAAAGTGCTCATATTATGAAAAACTAACTTTTTCTGGGTTTTGGGGTGTTCTTTTGTGTCTCTGGTGCTCCCTCACGCATATAAACTTGGAAAAAATCCATCCATGCTGTTTTGAGTGAGATACACGTTTCTGAATGTCCTCTGCCTTGAGGCTGAGATTGCACGGTTTCAAAATCAGTTCCTTTGTGACGTAACTAGCCTTGTCGTCACATTCCGTTTAAATTTTCCCGCCCACCACCCCACTACCCAGGTCTCTACCCACCAGGTAACTAGAGAGCAGTAACTTCACTGATATACTCTATACTGTTATCATGTCTCACGTAAATAACAGCGCTATTTGGATAATTATGGATTATAAACAAAGTTTTAACGCGTGTTAATTGGAACTTAAAGTGTAATCTCATAATACAGTTTGTTACGACATAAATAGTACTCAGAAAGTAGGCTATATTATATTCTATTACAAGATGTTCATGCAAAATCTGATGTAAACAACAGACTATATATCTATATTTCACGGATTATATGCATTTGTGGACAAAAATGGTCATTGGATGTATTTTATTGGACCTTCATGGATTATTAACACATCTGAAACAGACTGGATTCGATTCGCGATAATTATATTAACACAAAAGGTAAGAAATCACTTTTATATTTTGCATGTTGTCATTTGGACTTCTGTCTCAAAATACCACATTTATGATGCTGGAGCACCTATATCTCAAAATGGAGACCAATCACTGATGCTAAACCTGTAAGTTATACCTTTATTTAAATTATGTATAGTAATGATGTATAGTAATGTTAATATTATTAATGTTTGTAGACAGTAGGCTATATAGATATTGTTAGCAGCGTAAACAAACATCATCCCGTCCACGAATTGGTGCACATCGAGTGGGTGAACTTGTGTGTGTGTTTTAGCAGTCACATGCCATTGAGAATGACGAGGTGGCTAACCACTATCCTAGTTAGTTTGCAGCGTGGTTTCTCCTGCAAAGCCAGTGACCAGCTATTGTAGTTTTTGAAAGTTAAAAGAAATATTTAACTGCTGTATTTTACAATTCTACATGAACTTTTGCGACAATCCTAACGTACCCCCAAGTCTCTATCACTTTCCCAAGATACGGCGGACCTCCCTGTACCTTCTAGCAATTAGCATCCTGTCCACAAGCAGTATACATACCCCGCCGGATCTTACTTTCTGTAATTCGCGAAAATAATGCGCTTAAAAATGTTTTCTAACCGGAATATGTTAGCATTGTCCAGGGAAAAACAGTGTATTGTTAAGACTGCTACATCACAATTTACTCTGGAATCATTATGTGTCATGAGTTTCTTCACTTGGAGTGTACTTATTAGATACTTTTATGCTTGATTTGTCTGTTGGCAATACATAAATTGTTAATAATAATATATATAAATATTAATAGAGTCTGTACTGCTCACAATACCATTGCGTTAGTAGTGGGGCGTTAGTAGTCAACTCAAAAGTTGTCACCAGAGTGTGTGCATGTGGTATTTTCCCTTTATTCGTCCAGTTTAATGCTTGTCTGCATAATGTTAAATAATGTATGTTCCTTTAAACTATTTATTGTTAACAAGCAAAACGATTGGCAAATTTGAGAACTTGAGTACATTGCAGTGTTACATGTTTTTTGTCAGCAATATTTTTTTTTTAGTTTTTGTTTAATTTCTTTAAATTAATACAAAAAAATCTCAATCTAAGTAGTATGTGGTAATTTCCCGGACAGGGATTAGATTAAGCTAGGCCTAGTTTAATTAGGAAATATAGCTAGTTTTAACAAACCCTTACTAAAAACATTACTTGTGTGCATTAACAAAGAGCAAACAAAGAGCACTGATGTATTTTAAGATATGTCTGTGCAAGTTGTCTTATCACTGTTTCGGAAAACCACCCCATTATTGTTTAAATTATAAGACATTACTTAAATAAAACATTTATTTCTACCTAAAATCATTTGTTTACCTTAATACTTATTATATAAAACATACTCAAAAACATTAGTAATGTGAACTAATGAATTTCAGTAATGACTACTAATATAAATTTGACAGTTTACCACACCACTTAAGATTCTATGTTTAAACAACTTAACCTGTTTAGTTTCATCCTGTGTAAAAACTACAATGGTTTAGTGCCACAGGTTTCCTCACAAATTTCTAGAAATGTTGACTAATTCAGGTTAAGAGTGTGGTGTAAAGTGGCTAGTCCTTTGAAAGAAAGGTCACATGCACTGATTTGACCTTTTGTTTATGTATTTCTACTATCAGAATCACACAGAAATGAATCATCTGAGAAATCAATTACAGTATACACTTCAGGCCAATTATAGTTGTTATGATTTGCTATTTAGAAAATGTGCACCTGAGGGTCCTGTTAACACCTATGCAGCATGCACTGATGGTCTTAATGGACTGTTCATTAAAGGTGTGAAACAAACAGGTAAACATGCACAGACTGATGCAATCGCTGCATAAGAATTAGTTTCATACTGTTGATGTATTAGTAATGTAGTACAATTTATCCATCATTTGAACTAAACCAAATGTTAAGTGACTAACAAACAAATCTGTTAAAATTACTACACACGTGTTTGTACATGTGTGCTATTATTGCAGCCTGCAGATCTTTTAAACAAAAGTATATGTTTTACAGATAAATCATATTTTAGTGTGTGAAATTAGTTTGCTGGTTGTTGAAGATGCTTCTTTTGTGATCTATATGCATCTTTAATGCCCAGAAGGCAGGCTGACCAAAGATCACTTGCATGTGGAAAGATCGAAAACTAAAATGAAGAACAGCAACCTTATAATATGGGGGTGGTTTCCCATACAGGAATTAGCTTAAGCAAGGATTAGATCTTAGTTTAATAAGGAAATATAACTAGTTTTAACAAAGGGCATTGATGTATTTTTAAGATATGTCAGTGCAAGTTGTTTTCAGTTTGGACAGCTCTTACATTTATTTTAGTCTAGGACTAGTGTAATCCGTGTCCAGGAAAGTCCCCCATAGAGATTTAATCAGAAAATGTAAATTATGAAAATGTAAAAGTTTGATTGCAATGTGCTGGGACATTTCAATATGTTTGATCTCATTGAAATTTTATTATTTAAAACATAAATTAAAGCTGCAAGCAGCAATGAAAGGGCCCTTCCATCCATGGCCACTGCCAGCCGATGGACTTAGGAATGCAGTGAACAGTTGGTATATGCATTTAAATGGGTAAATATAGGAGGAATAGGGCAATGTTAATTTGATGTTCTACACCTGCTGTTGGCAGCAGGAGAAAAAAATTCTGTTTGTTTGTTTATTGTTTTATTAAAAGCAGAGGGTCTGTTCTTTCATTTGATATATTTGTATGTTTATATATTTTTTAGGAAAAAATTCCCGAGGGGAATTTTGTAAAACTTTTGTGAAAATCACAAAAAATGCTGGCAGGCAACTTTCACAATACTTTGAATCTGGTTATTCCATATAATTCATACTTGTGTAAACTTATTTCTAAGATGTTACTGCCCTTTTTCATATGGTTAAATCTTAAGGGATGTAACAAAGATTGACGAAACTCACATTTCACAGCCTTTAAGAACAGTATGTGTTGGTGGAGGCATTTCAAAACTTCTTTCACATGCAGGGGATGATCAGCAGGATTATTCAAATAGAAATTGGATGTCATCAATGTAGATTAACACAGGTTCAGGAGGTCTCTGAAGATGGTATGCATGAAATCCTGGAACACGGAGGGGGCGTTAACTAATCCATACGGCATGACTAAATATTCAAAGTGGTCAGTAGGGATCACGAAAGCAGTTAGGCAGTTAGCAACAGTACACTCAGAGATATATGAAGTAAGGAGAGTGGATGGTGACTGAGAGTGTGAGTCTTTTACAGTACAGGCAGGTAATTGTGATTAGGTGATGGTGATTAATAATCAGGTGATGCGAATCGTTAAGGGAGAGTGAGTGTGAAGCCTGGCGAATCTCTAACATATATAAGGTGGCTTGGAAAAAAGCTCATGAAAGCATTGAATGCGTTTACAGCACTAAGCTGTAGTTCACTGACAAGCTAGGCAATTTGTCCATAATTAGGAATGCAATATTGCCTAGCTTGTCAATCCAGCACTGATAAAAATGTTCTACTTGGTTTACTTTAAAACTATGATGATTTTTTTGCATCATTTTATTGCATAGATCATACAAGACTACAGTATAGTCTTTGTATGTACAAATTATATTTCAACAATCAGAAAAATTAAGTAGTTTGTACAGTCAACTTAATTTTTGTATTTCTCTAGTCATTACTTAATGTTTGTGCTCTACATCCCTGCTGAAATAAACAGCATCAAACCAGCATGGGAATTATGGTGATTTCTAAATGTATATTTTTGATTGAATCCAACTTATCTCATTCCCTCCAGACATTTTTTGAAAAGTTGACCTCCAGCATTTTTTTTGTGATTTTCACAAAAGTTTCACAAAATGCCTTCCAGGAAATTTTTCTTCTAAATATATAAACATACAAATATATCAAATGAAAGAACATGCATTATAAAGGTACATGAAGTCAACTTCCATGAATTGAATGTCTAATATCAATAACATATGATACATAAAATTACCAAGGTTAGCGCTTATTGAGTGAAGTGTCTCACATTCCACTACCTGACAAAAAGCACCACTCTTCTGCATGATGGTAACTAACCAAACTCAATGAAACATTGACGAAATATAACAAATTGTTCTAAATCAATAAGATAAACCAGCAATAAACACTATCAAGTCTTTGTCTTTACTTAAAGTGCAGAAAATAACAATTAAAAAAAAACTCTCCCAATGCAGTACCATACAATTTATGCTGGGAAATACAGATCCACTGCCCATTTTTACAAATTTAAGTGGGTTATGTTGTATTTACTTTCAATTTAAATTAAGTGAATTGAACAAGGCACAAAATTGAGTGTAATTATTTTGTGCTGAGTAAATTAAAGGTTAGTTGTGTGGTTGTACCTAGAAAGATTGGCTGGTATTACATTATTTCAAGAAAAAAAATCACATTGTCTTGTGTTTTGAACAAATGTTGATTAGTTTAAAACTATATGTAAACATATAAACTTAAGGTTTTATTGTTAATATAACAGATTTCAATTTTTTTTCAGTGAGGGTCATGCTGCATACCAGTGGGAGTGTACAAAAAAGTCCATTGTAAAACAATGTTGCATCAGAGTGGGTGGTGAATAGGTTGGCCAGTCTGATTCAGATACTGTATATATGAAAGAACAGTAAGGAGATCACATCAAACTCTTAACAGGAGGAGACTTTGCTCATGGCCTATGAGACAGAAGATCATAAGACTCAATACTGCTTTCCTGCCATTAACTCTTCATGCATCAAGACAAAACGTTCCACATATGAATACAATATCATGTATGTGTTTTTTTCATTGCTGTCAGTATGGACTGTGTTTCTGAATCTGCTGGTGATCATCTCCATCTCTCACTTCAAGAAACTTCACACTCCAACCAACATGCTCATTCTCTCTCTGGCTGTGGCCGACCTGTTCATAGGACTTATTGTCATGCCCTTGGAGGCGATTAGGTTGATTGAAACATGTTGGTACTTTGGAGACACTATCTGTAGACTGTTTTTAATATTCTTGGAATTGTTCCTCTCCACATCTCTGAGTAATTTAGTTTTAATAGCTGTTGACCGTTATATGGCTGTGTGTCACCCTCTGCTGTACCCACAGAAAATAACAACTACTAGAACAATAATTATCATCTCTGTTTGCTGGTTCTGCTCTTCAGTTTATGCCATTTCAATTGTTATAACTACCTCACGAAGAAAATACACATGTTATGGAGAATGTACAATTATGACTACTTTTGCACTGATAATCATCGACCTGTTGCTGTCTTTCCTGTTTCCTTGTACCGTCATAATAACTTTATATTTGAGAATCTTTTATGTGGCACATCAGCAGGTTAAAGTTATAAACTCTCTGTTGAGGAGTGGAAAACATCTAACAGAAAGTTCAGTGAGGAGGAAATCTGAGAGCAAAGCCGCTCTGACATTAGGAATCATTGTGACGGTTTATCTGTTTTGTTGGATTCCCTATTATAGCTTAACTTTAACACCAATCACAAGAATGATTTCTGTTATAGCCTATTTCATGTTATGGATGTTGTATATTAATTCAGGTCTGAATCCTCTCATCTATGCTATATTTTACCCCTGGTTTAGAATGTCAGTTAAACACATCCTAAATCTATCCAAAATATTTAAAACAGCATAACTGCTATTGGACTTGTTCATTGTAATAAAGTTCTGGATTTACTAAAAACAGTCAATGATGGGATTCAACACAAAATATTACACTTACATTTGGGAGTGTGCTTTGCCATTTTACTAATAAATCTATAATTCAGTTCATGCAAATGTGAATCTTATTATAAAATGTTTTTATCCACAGTTTTTAACCATACTGAGATCCATAACGTTGCTGCTTCTTCGTTAATGCACATACAAAAAATAAAATAAATATTAAATGTTATTTTAAGAGCCATTCTTTCTTTATTTGCTAGGTATTATTGGATTTGGTTTGTTCCTCCATAACGCTCCATAATGTTTTCCTCATCTAAAATAGAAAACATTTGTATAGACTGATATTTTTTCTGTTGTCTATCATTAGGGGTTTAGGAAAAAATAAACAGATGGTTCAATATATTGTTATTGAAGGCATTCTTTGTGAATTTGTATTTTAAGTTCTAACTACAAATGTCACATCCATATTGCTGGGATTGCTCTGTTCACACTAAGGAAACACACATACTGATAATAATGTATAATGTACATTGTACTGCACTGTAAGTGGCTTTAAATAAAAGTGTCTGCCAACTGTAAATGTCTATGTAAACTGCAGGACGAATATATAATTATAGACTACATGTATAAAGGTGTAAAACAACCCATGATGTTTAGCCTTACCCGTCAGGCACAATGATACCATTCTATACAATGTTTTATTTAGCTTGATGAGTAAAAGTTAATTATTTTAATGAATTCTTTTTATGTGCATAAATGCCTGTTGGCTAACTGAACATTTCTTACATGACTATGCAAGACATGACACTGACCTGCATGAAGAGCAACTATTGCATATTTGGATGCAGCATATAGGTGTTAACAAGACTCTCAAGACCCTGCACACATTTTGAATTGCAAAGCATAACCAATATAAATGGCCTTCAGAGTTTACTGTAATTAATTTCTCGAAATGGTATATTCCTATCTTGATCATGTCAGTTACAAAGAGGTCAAATGAGAAAAGATATTGTTACTGCGTCTAGGATGAATCAGCCAAAGTTTCTTTCTTTCTAAAAGGCTCATTTTAATCACAGAGATCAAAATCCTGCACTATTATGCCATATGTGTTAAGATGGCGGCGCGTGTACACGCAGCGGCTAGGAGCTCGCGAACATGCAGTTTTGTTTTTGTTTGTGTTAGTGTGTTAATTCTGTTTAGTTTACTGTCTCAAGTATTCAGTCAACGTTTACGTTACGGACGAGCAGAACTGCTCGAAATCAGAAATCAATATCAGGATTATGGTATCGGAAACACAAACTCTTTTCCTCCGGAGATCTTGCTACCTGAGCAGGTTAACGGAACTATCATCATACCACCTAAAAAGCCACGAAGGCGGCGCAGGGAACGGAAGCAGAAGCGAGGCAAGAGAGCTGGTGTACGAGCCAGGTTACAGGCTAATCCACACAGGCCAGCGCTGCCGAGTCTCTTTCTTACGAACTCGCGATCACTCGTCAATAAGATGGACGAACTTCGACTAAGGATTACATCTCACTGCCTGGATAGCTGCATTATAGTGATTACAGAGACTTGGTTGGACAGTGCTATCCCCGATGCCGTCATCAACCTAGATGGTCATTCCGTTTACCGAGCAGATAGAACGTCCGACTCCGGTAAGAGCAAAGGTGGAGGAACGTGCATATATGTTAATAATGCTTGGTGTACGTCTGCAGATATAATTAAGACACGTTGTTCTCCTGATATTGAATATATGACTTTGAAATGCAGACCTTTTTATGCCCCTAGAGAGTTTACTGTTATTCTTATCACAGCTGTTTACATTCCACCACGAGCTAATGCTAAGCTAGCTCTTGAGGAGTTGCATGACACCATTAACAGCCAATTGAATGCATACCCAGAGGGGGCTGTGATCATAGCAGGCGACTTCAATCATGTGGATTTTAAAACTGTAATGCCCAAATTACATAGCAATGTACATTTTCCAACTAGGGATAAGAATATACTTGATCAAGTATATACTAATATCCCAGGAGCTTACAAAGCCATTCCATCTCCACATCTCGGCTTATCTGACCATATCTCAATAGAAATGATTCCATCTTATAAACCTCTCATTTGCAGAACGCGCCCCGCTATTAAACATGTCAAAATCTGGAACGAAGAGGCAACCTCACGATTGCAGGATTGTTTTGAAAATACAAACTGGGATTTGTTTGCACAGGGGACAGACTTGGAGGAGTACAGCTCATCCGTTCTTGCTTATAGTGCCTTTTGCACAGATTCTGTGTTGACAAATAAGAGTATAAAGGTGTTCCCAAATCAAAAACCATGGTTAAATAGCCATGTGCGATCCTTACTGAAGGCAAAAAACATTGCCTATAAGTCAGGGGACAAGCTGGCTTATAGAAATGCCCGGAGGGAGCTGAGAAAGGGCATTAAAGAAGCCAAGCAAAGATACCAGCAACGCATAGAGGGTCACTTTAAAAATAATAACTCACGCAGCATGTGGAAAGGTATTAAAACTGTTACGGATTATAAGAGCGGGGTAAAACAGACCAGCTACGATGCCACACTTCCTGACACCTTGAATCAGTTCTTTGCACGCTTTGATAACCAGAATGGGGGTGTAGAACCTAAGACTGTACCACCATCTAAGGAGGAGCCAGTACTTGCTTTTGAGTGTCATCAGGTAAGATCCATCCTCAAGAAAATCGAAAGCAACAAAGCAGCAGGACCAGACATGGTGTCGGGTCGTACGCTGAAGTCATGCGCTGACCAACTAGCGGAGGTTTTCACCAATATTTTCAATCTGTCTCTGCAGCAGGCTGTAGTCCCCACATGTCTTAAATCCACCACTATTGTTCCTGTGCCCAAAAAGCAAGCAGTTAAGTGTCTCAACGACTATCGTCCTGTTGCCTTGACACCAATTGTTATGAAGTGTTTTGAGAGACTGGTTTTATCTTACATCAAAACCAATATTCCCGCTGATTTGGATAGCTATCAGTTTGCTTACTGCCAGAACAGATCAACAGAGGATGCAATTTCAATCACGCTCCACACAAGCCTGTCCCATTTGGAACATCCCAACACATATGTTAGGATGTTATTTGTTGATTTTAGTTCTGCGTTCAATACGATAGTGCCTCATAAACTAGTGAAGAAACTTTGCAACCTTGGACTGATTAATTCACTTTGTTCATGGATTCTGGACTTTTTTACAAACAGACCACAGAACGTCAGGGTGGGTAACTATACATCATCCACTCTCACCCTGAATACAGGAGTTCCGCAGGGTTGTGTTCTTAGCCCAGCCCTTTTCACTCTGTTTACACATGACTGTACACCCATCCACTCCTCTAACACTATAGTGAAGTTTGCTGATGACACCACTATAGTGGGGTTGATTTCTGGAAATGACGAGAAGCACTATAGAGAAGAGGTTCAACATCTAGTCGAGTGGTGCTTTGATAATGACCTGGTTTTGAACACCACCAAAACAAAGGAAATTATCACAGACTACAGAAAAACCAGGAAAACAACCCCCTCACCTCTTTATATAAATGGAACAGAGGTTGGACAAGTTACAAACATCAAATTCCTGGGCCTGTATATCACAAATGATCTAACATGGACTGTTAACACACGGTATGTAATAAAAAAAGCTCAACAGAGGCTTTTCTTCCTGAGGAAGCTTAAAAAAGCTAAAATACCTTCTCAGCTTTTGGAAAATTTCTACAGGAGTACAATAGAAAGCATTCTTTGCCACTGTGTGACAGTGTGGTATACCAGCTGCACTACACAGAATCGAAGAGATCTGGCTCGGATAGTCAAGAATGCACAAAGGATCGTGGGGATCCAGCTTCCCAATCTGGACACGTTTTATTCTAGCCATTTGTTTAAAAGGGCCAGTAACATCATTAAGGATTCAACTCACCCAGGTCATAGACTGTTTGAACCACTTCCATCAGGAAAAAGATACAGAGCAATAATAACTCGCACAAACAGACTGAGAAATAGTTTCTTTCCCAGAGCGGTAGCATGTATCACACCCTTTTCCCATACACACACATAGTTGTGGTAGACTCAAAATGACCCAAACGTTGCTGCTATACGTACTGATACTTGACCATATGTGTGTTTTTTGCACTGTTATTTTCACTATTTAATTCCACTGCAGATGATGATAGTATTTTGTAGCTATCTATATTACGTGGATCTTGTATTTGTTGTTTTTGATGTTTCTGCTGTTTCGGAGAGCTTCTAAACAAATTTCATTGTATTTTTATATAATGACAATAAAGCTCTATTCTATCAGATTGTCTACATGTGTAAGACAGCAAGTATAAAACATTAAGATCAGATGTATAAAATTAGCCTCAGAATAGTTTACCAGCCTAAAGCAGATTTGAAAAAATAAAGTAAAAGACATTGTTAAAAAAATCTATTGTGTCTGTCTTAATTTTATTTAGAGTTGTTGACATTTGTGTGAACAGATTTGACGCATGCATTCATGTGCACCTACACTGAACCTGCCTAAAGCATGGGTCTCCCACCCTGTTCCTTGAGGACATCTGTCTTGTAGCTCCAACCTCATTCAAACTGTAAGGTTTTGGTATGTGTTCTGGACTTTTATTTTGACATCCTGTTCTGTTCTGGCTTTTATTTTGATACTCATCATGCCATGTCACGCTTCACACTTCCTGTCTGTTTTGTATTTAACTCATTCACCGCCATTGACGAGTTATCTCGTCAATTATGAGTTAATATTTAACTAATAAACATGCCTTTCTGGACGAATTTCAAAGTGAAAGTGTAATACCGCTTTTATCCACTGGATGGCGCCAAACCGCCAATTTATCAAAAACGGAAGTTAAAAAGATTTAAATCATTTTGAACTGCCTTTATGTTTGATAGTCATTCTGAGTCTGATCTCTAACATAAATTTCTTTACAAAAACGCATTTTTTTAAGCTTTTTGCTCAAAATGTTGTATTTTTGAAGAGAAATATCCATATTTCAGTGGTGAAATTAAGTGGAAAAAATAAATATATAATGAAACGTTTTTCCCCATTTTGTTTGTTTGTTTGTTTGTTTGTTGTTTGTTTGAAAGCAGAGGGTATGTTCTTTAATTTGATATAATTTGTATGTTTATATATTTATAGAAAATAATTTTTCCTGCAAGGAATTTTGTGAAACTTTTGTTAAAATCACAAAAATGCAGGTGGGCAACTTTTCTCAAAAAGGCTGGCGGTGAATGAGTTAAGCACTTCCTAGCCGTTTCTCAATGTCAAGGATACTTCCTTGGCAGGAATAGTCCTTATAAGTCACTTCCTTCAGAGGCTAGGCTAGGCTCCTTTTAAGCATTCGGAGAACACGTTAAATGGAACAGGCTAGCAAGTGCACGTCATTACGTCATTGCGTGATTGAAAGGTGTGCTTTCGGTGCTGTGTGCATAGGATTGTGGGTGATTTCAGCGCGTGAAGAGTGCAAAGGATACAAATATGCATCCTTTCCTGTATATGGGATATTTCTCAAACGAAGGACTCAGTCCTTGGCTGAAATTTCAAGGATCCTCGATATTGGAACAGTCCTTCGACGGACGTCGATGATGTAGCATCCTCGAAATTCTGGCTTCCGAGGATCCTTCCTTGACATTGAGAAACGGCTCGGATTGACAACAAATTCCTCGGATTTGACAGAAACGTCAAGGCCGCTTTCCACCATAGCAAAGAGCACTTACACTCAGGTAACCACACGGAAAGCCTCGGCAATTTAACATGACCACCGACCCAGCCACCCAGTGTTTCGTACCCCAAGACACCGAAGATCGCCTTCACCTCCACCATCAAGACATTCACCATCTTCCCCAACATCATCCTATGCTTCAGCACATTCGTCAGTGCCTGCAATAATGATATGGACATTGGTTAGCCTAAGCCAAGCTTCAACCAACAACAAAATATACTTGAAAATGAGTAAAGCGGAGCTTTATAACCTTTACATCTCCCTCCAACCAACTCCTCCATCTCCAAAATCCATTACTGACAAAACAAGTTAACATCATAAAGCTCCATCTCTGCACTCACCAAAAGAACATTCTTCCTGCCTCGCAAGAATGATTTCATCAGGCCGCACCAGCAGGCCTTCAGCCAGTCTAGGTCGTGCTCCAGATTTCGTTGCCAAGCCACACCCGTGGGTTCAAGCCAGGTTCAGGTCAAAAATATAAGCAAATGAGTGGGGTCGGGTCAGACCTCGGGCTAAATCTTTTCCGCTCAGTGAAAAAAAATTATTAAACATCGCTGCTGTTCACCGTAAAGAAATTATGGCGCCATGCACGTCTGTAGTCTGGAGAAAAGTAAACTTGCTGCAGGTGAATTCATGCTCGCTACTACAGGAGGGCTAGCTGCTGACTGGGTACATGTTTCAGTTCTTTTTATTTATTACTGTGTGATTTTTATTTAAGGCATATTTATATAGCCTATTTATATATTTAAAGTTTATTGTTTCAGTTGTTTGTATTGGCGTGAGCGTGAACATTAAAGGGGATCGCACACCGGCCGCGCAGCTGAGCGCCGCGTCGCGCCTAGGAGAATTCGGAGGTATTGTAAACCGGAAGTGCACATTAAATAGCGCGAGCTTCATCAGATAGCGTCTACTTCAAAATGTAAAATATACGTTAGCAGCCAATGTTAATCCTTAATGATGTGGGACACATATGATGTTATTTAATGTTAAACTATGTGAGTGGCGCTCTGTGGCGCGACAGGGATTTGAACAACTTCCTGAGTCACAGCTGGGCAGCGTGGACAGGCGCCACCTGTCGGCGCCGGTGTGCGTACACTCATAGAAAACAATGTGTTAAATTTTTTTAGAACGGCGCGGTGCTGAGCTGCGCGGCCGGTGTGCGATCCCCTTAACACTCTGGGGTCGCAAACTCTTCATTATTCAATCACTCCGCAAAGAGACTTCGATTGCTCTCCTGATTTTGGACATACAGATATGATTTATACATCATTTAAAATGTTAAAGTGTCTAGTTTTTTTCTGTCCAATAAAACAGAATGTTGTGCTTTTCGCAAAATGAAGAAAATAAACATGATGCGCGTTTTGTTCTCTCTCCCTCAGTAAAGCCTTTCAGAAAAATTAACTGCAACTTAACGAATACTTGTCATAGTAACAAAAGATACATGTCTACATAATGCTTGGAATGTCTGCTTTTAAGTGAGATCGAAAACAGATATTGTCATTCGGTGTAAACTGTATGAGAAGGAGGAGAGGTATCGTCTTTCTCCTGTTACCTGTTTATAATAAGATGAGATCGCCACACCCACGCGCCATTGAAGTGAACGAGCAAAGACATCCATATGCATAACTTGTGCCTCCTGCAGTCAATGGATACGCAATTCACAATCCAGTCTCTCCATTCCTTGTCATGTTTGGTGCACTCGGATGAAACAACATCTAAATCCTTATTTACTTGCGTATGTGTGTCAGTATCTTCAGACACAAGTGTTTCTTTGTCCTTCTAACGGGAACGCACATACACAAACACACGAGTCAGGAAACTTGACGCGCTTTTTGGTATTCTTATATAATACGCAATTGCAAACAGTACAATCCTTATTTAGTTGCGTCTAAGCTTATATCTCCGCACAGCAAGTTTATTAACCCTCTAGGGTCTGAACATTTTGGGACACTCTCAGAGGTTCTGACATGCTCTTACATTTGGTCTTTTTTCAGTTGCTTCAAAACATAATAATGGCAAGTGTCTCATACCACTGCATTCAGCACAAACTGGGCTAAAATATTATATGAGCTAAGTCACTGATATAAGTCCACAAAACCCATACTAAACATATTTTAACAAGACTTGCCTAAACAGAATCTAGTACTCTAGAGTTTTTTCTTTAAAATGATGTGACAATCACCCTGCCTACTTATTCACATAAAACAATGTATTGATTTAGAAATTGTAAGACACTTTTTGTTTAGAGGGGCCGTATGCGAGAAGGATTGATTGACAGCTAGCAAACAAAGGCTCGCATAATGAGCTGCATAATGAGGCAGGAATGTGAGAATGAACTACAGTAAAGAATGTGAGGACAAATGTATGTTTGTTTGAGGTTTATTAAGTTAACAATATAATCAAAATAGAAATGATGGTCAGTAGGACATTTTAAGTTTATTTGGAAACAAACCCTATTCAAAAACTTTGTATAAACTAAGAAACTGATACACAACAGAGCTGTAAACTTCATGTGGCTCCTGTTACCATATAACTTTATGTCCAAAAAGTGTTTTTTCCACTTCATAGTTTCGTACTGATGAGAGAGATGCAGACCTCTAAGAGAGTTATAAACAGCGGTTAGCATAAATTGTCCACAGAAATACCCTTACATATATAACTGATGGGTAAATATCACTGATACTACATTCATAAACTATCTTGTACATAAACTTAATCTCAGATAAACATCTGCAGCAATTAGTTATATAAAAAGCTGTTTTCAGATGACTGTTTTCAGATGCCCATCCCCTTATCGTCTAGCTTCTGTTTTAAACGTGTTTCTGTAAGTCTGCTGAGGTTGCTTACTGTATTATGAGACTAATGAGCCATTCATGTTTTTAAGCAACTGAAAAAAGCACAAATGTCAGTGCATGTCAAAACCTCCCCAGGGCCCTAAAAACCCCTTAGACCCCAGAGGGTTAAAGGTTGATTTGAATTTCCGTCTGCTGGTCATGATAATACGTGTATGAGAAGAAAAAAAGTGGGGGGCGAAGCCGGGCCGCGGGTCGGGGTAGATAATTCATCTAGATGTGTCGGGTAACATCGGGTCCGGGCTTTAAAAGCCACGGGCCGGGTCGGGTTGTAATATTCAGGCCCATTGAGAACTCTACCGTAAATGAGCCTGCCATGCACCGTGTGTCGCAACACCTTTCAGTAATACAGGTCTCCCATTCATTTCAAGCATGCTTCCGCCAGTGGCGACGGCTCTGCCTCCACAAGCCTTTCCTTTTGTTTTTCTAACCCTTTCCCCTGTCCTTGACATGCAGCTACACCATCAGTCTCGAGCACGAGGTTGCCTTCACTCGCAGTGCACCTCTCAAGGCCAAGGCATTGACCCGATCCCTGTTTTAGCTTCCAATATACCCAACGCAAAATCTCCTTATATCTTGTTCTCTTCAATGATCTCTGCAATGATCTCTGCAATGATGATACCCCTCCCATGTGCAGATATTGATTTGTCCTCCCTCCAATTTCTACTTCCTAATCGTGTTTCAAGCAGCCGAATACACTGCAGAGATTTTGCAGTTACCTTTAAAGCGTAACTAAACCCATTTTTTGGACCCAACATCCAATAGGAAAATTCAACTGCAGTAGCCACCGTTCAACCTGAAGAGGGCAGCACTCAGACGTTTTTACACCATATATTGTAGTATTTAAACACTTTATATCCAAATGTCAAAAAATTTACTAAAATCAATGAACAGCACTAATAAACCATTCTTACAGATCAGTAACTAAAAAAAGTTGGATTAGGGTTTAGTTACTCTTTAAAAACCTACCACATAACTCATCTCATGCACTTTCTTTCGCAGAGTTTTCAATCGCTTTTAATTGCTATAAAATTTTACTTTGCTGTCCGCCTAACTTTTGGCTGCAAAAGCAGTCCCAAGATTTTCAACATGTTATCAGAAGCTATTTGCTGGATTCTCGCCAACAAACACTTCTTAATCATCTTGCCTCCGATGCCATCCAACCGGATCACCTTTTCACAGTCTTTTTCACAGGGTTTTTACTGACCTAGGGATATCTATTGCCCAGGATAAAACCATGGGCCCAGGCATGTCCATCGAATTTCTGGGCATTCATTTAGACAGTTAATTTCCAAGGCTCACTACCCAAAGAGAAAACGACAGGATAATTCTGGTTGCATCCACCCTCAAAAATAATCCTAATTGTTCCAAATTCAAGCAACTTGCCATGCGCAGGGTCGCCCTTTAATTTCCTATTTCCTCTCTCTCATGTCTTCAGTCCACGCACTTGAAGACCAAATCTCCCTAAACAGCTCATGCCACAACAAGTTAAATGTATGTATAATCTTCCTTAAACAATGGAATGGTCTATCTTTTTTCTACAATGATCTGGTTACTCTCTCGCCTGACATCTAATTTTTACAGACGCACCCCCCTCTAAGTTTCAAGGGTTATTACCCAGGCCGCTGGTTCCCATCCACAGGGCAGCCACTATCCTCCTCAGCACTATTGGAGCTGTATCACTAGTCATCGCAACATTTCTTTGGGGGAAAGAATGGGCCACCAAAAGCATCATAGTGCGCTACGATAACGAAGCTGCCATACACTGCATTTATAAAGGCAGTTCTCATTCCCCCACATTAATGCCTCTCCTATGACGCCTTATTTGGATTTCTGCCTGCGACCAATTTATTAGAACAGCATTATAATGTTCCTGTCTCAGAAAATCGAATAGCTGACTCCCTCTCTTGTTTTGCTTTCCAGAAATTCAGGGAGCTAGCACCAGAAGCGGATCAGCACTCACATCCGGTACCTCACTACTCAGAACTAATATTCCCATAAACCACCCATTGACCACCCATCCTCAATGCCTCCCTAGATACTATTCTCCAAGCCGTATCCCCCAGAACCCTTTAAACCTACCTAACTACTTGGAAGTGCTTTAAGACCTTCCACTCTTCTTACAACTTGATTTTCCATAATTTTTCCACACACCATTACCTCATCCATATCCTACCTCAACCACCACAAAAACCTCCATGCTACCTAAACAGAATCCAATTTTTCCACAAACTTATCTTTGTCTCACCCTCCCTTAGTAATAAGCCAGAAACCAGACATCCATGCTCATTTTAGGTATCCAAAGGACTCACCCCACCTGCCCTGAAGCAAGACAGCCAATAACCCTAGAAATACTAACCAAATGCATCTCCACCCTCCGTTGAGGTTACCACTCCACTAACACCACCCACACACTCGACGCAATGTTCATTCTGTCCTTTTTTGGTTCCTCAGATGCTTAGAACACTTCATCACTTCCAACTTCAATCCAAATAACCACAGTTTTAGAACTATCACTTCTGGACAACGACACCATTTATTACTTCATCAAACAAAGCAAGATGGAACAAATGAAAAAAGTCCATTTCATTTACATATTTGATTTCCCATGACATACCAGACTCTCCTGCCCTACCTACATTCCAGAAACTCCCAGGCTAGATCTACATTAGACCCACTATTCACAGATGACTCCAAATGCCTAGTTACACCATTCTGGTTCCAAAAACTTCTTAAATCTGTCTTCAACCTGGCATCCCAGCAAACCCCTTTTTTCAGCCATTCCTTCTGCAGCTGCCCAAAAAGGCCTCTCTCAACAATAGATTCAAGCACTCGAATGCTAGTCATCAGAGGCTTTCAAGACCTACATTCGATTAAACAGCTGATCCCACCACCACCAACCTGCTCCAATACAACACAACTATAAGGCTTTCCACTGCCGCATCAGTGACACTTTTCTGCTCCTGCAGGAACCTTGTCTCTTCACCACCAAAGCGGTACTGTTTTCTCAACTCCTGTAGGATCCCTGCCTTTCACAATCTCCACTGCCACAGCAGTGTCATTTCCTGCTTTTTACAATCTCTGCTCCCGTAGGAGCCCATGCAGGAGCCCTGCTCTCTACTAATCTCCACTGTCATAACAGTGACTTTTACTCTGATCAGGAGGTTTAACTCTACATCTGATGGGAGTTCAATAGTTAACGTGATTGGACAGGTAAGTCCCAATTGACAATGTGCTGTACATTTGGTTATTTTAGATTGGGAAGGCTTTTGCGACCTCCAACGTGAGTTAAGTACTCGCTGCGATTGGATGGGTAAGCCCCCGCTGATGGAGACATGAAGATGTTTAGCAATTACCAATTGGGAGGGCTCTTACACCATACAACAGGAGTTCTATATTTACAGCAATTGAATGGGTAAGCCCTGCTGGCAATCAAACGATTTAGAGTTGGTTTAGCTGATATGGCTTTGGTGTGCTTTTTGATGTGGGAGCGGTTAAATCTAATGTAGCTTTTGAAAGCTTCAGAAGACCAACGACCAAGAGCTTGAATCTATGCTGTGAGTACTTTTTGGACAGCTGTGGTTGTGGCACCCATGCGAAAAGAGTGGCCTGAAAGGTGTTCAGCTTGGATGCCAGATTGTGTAAGGACTAATTTGAGATGAAAAACGTATGACTGGTTAGTTTAAATTGTTTGTAAAAAGTAGGTCTGAAGGGTCCTTACTTGTTGAATCTTAAAAAGAATATCGGATGGGGTAAGGTTGGATGGTTGAATGAAGGTTGAAAATATGAATAAAATGGCCTTTTTTGGATTAGTCTGTCTTAATCTGTTTGATAAAGTAGGATATAGTTTTGTCATCTACGAAGGATAAATCTAAAATGGTGGGGTGAATTTTTAGGTTAAACATGGAGGTAATAGTGAGTTCGAAGCATCTGAGAAACCCAAAAAAGCCAAAATGAACATTGCTTCCAATGTGCGAGCTGTTAACAGAATGGTTGCCTAGACAGAGGGTACAGATAAATTTGGTGAGTATGTCTAACGTTAGGGATAGGGCTGTCACTTTTCGTTCGAAAATTGATTGCACAATCGATCGGACCAACCAAAAAAAGTTTCGAAAACGAAAATAGGCAATCGATTTTAACCAAATATGTACACTATTAATTTAAAAGAATTAAACAGTTAAAAATATAGATGTAACAAAACTCACAAACAAGCAGAAAAAGAAAATAAAGAATTCCGAAAGTGCAGTAGGTGTGCGAAAGCTAGACAGAAAATACCCAGCAATTTTACGCACCTATAGTTTCACCAATCGCTGCATCTAGTGTTTTGCAAAGAAAATGGAGGACAACGTCAATAAACCTGTGCAACACGAGACAGCGTCGAAATTGTGACCTTACATGAGATGATGAGTTATGACAAGGAACCACCCTTGCGAGCTGACAGCGACCCGCTTTTGTGATGGAAGATTGGCAGTACGAAATACGCAGCTGGCAACGAAGTACCCGAGTTTCCCTACGACATCAGAGCGGTCGGAGTGCGTCTTCTCAACAGATGGACATAGTGAATGAAAAGCGCTCTGCTCTTGACCCCTAAAATGTTGATCGACTTGTTTTCCTGACCAATAATTTGTAATGGCCCTAGTCTTTTTGCGCATTTCATTATGCCTGCCTAGTGCCGCCTAATACACAGCATGTTCTCAACTTCAAGTAAGTCTATTTAAAGTTTCATTTTTGAAAAGTTGTTTGAAATGCATCGAATCATTATTTAAAATTATTTGTGAATTGCCTAAATCATAAAAGCAGCCGGTTGAACCTGCAGTAATGTTTTTCATTTATGGCAGCAGTCCACTCTGCATATTTTTTTAGAGAATGTTGCACTACTGTTGCTGTTTTTTATTCTGCACGAAATTTAATGACAATGAATAAGAAATATTGCTGACTTGTGCGTTTCAGGCGCTCTCTTTACATTTGTCTGTTATTTGGCGTTAAATGGAAACGTCTTTTTTAGACATGGAAAATCGATTTTACAATCGATTCAATGAACACTTATATATTAAAAATCGAAAATGATTTTTTCACAAAAGTGACAGCCCTAGTTAGGGATTGTCCAGCATCTGGGTGGGTGAGTTTGTTAAAGCAGAAGAAGGTGAGCCAAAAATTAATTTGTGGAAAATTGGATTCCATTTGACGTAATGATGCAATGATGTGCACTTGCTAGCCTGTTCCATCTACCCATTCTCCGAATGCTAAAGAGGAGCCTCGCCTAGTCTCTGAAGGAAGTGACTTGTAAGGACCAGGCCTGCCAAGGAAGTATCCTTGACATTCAGAAACAGCTAGGAATTCACTTTCGTATCCTTCATGGCAACTTTCAGTAAGGCTGCACTACAGGATATTTTAAGTGTGTGCTCTAATATGATTCCATACATTGCGCTTTACACGTGACAGTTTATACGCACTTACAGAAACGCATTAAAACATTGTTAAAAACAGAAACTAGACAATCAGTCGATGGTCATCTGAAAACAGCTTTTTAAATATAACTTATCACTGCAGATGTTTATCTGAGATATTCTGAATGTAGTTTAACCCTCTGGGGTCTAAGGGGTTTTTAGAGCCCTGGGGAAGTTTTGACACGCACTTTTGTGATTTTTTTCAGTTGCTTAAAAACATTAATGGCAAAAGTCTCATAACACTGTGTTCAGCACAAACTGGGGTACAATATTATATGATCAACATTTATGTAAATGTTTGTATTTTTGAGAAAAAAAATGCTTATGCATGGTTTTTGAAAAATCAAAAATTTTAAGTCACTGATATAAGTCCAGAAAACTCATTCTAAACATGTTTTCCGAAGACTTTTCAAAAAAGGATCTAGTAGTCTAGACTTTTTTCTTAAAAATTATGTGAAAATCATTCGGCCTACTCATTCACATAAAACAATATATTGATTTACAATTTCTAAGACACTTTTGCTTGGGAAAGGCCATATGCGTGGAGGCAGGAAAGCTCCTGAATAATCAGTGATTGACAGCTGGAGAACAAAAGACTTGCATAATGAGCCTTGTAGGAATGTTCAACAGGAATGTAACTTTCTCTGTAGTAAAACCATGATAAGGTTTACTTGGGAAGGTATAACAAAATTTCAATAGAATGTAAATACACACACATTATATACAGGGTTCTAAAATAACTTTTTTGATCACCAGCCAAAGTGGCTGGTAACTTTCTAAAGTAACCAGCCAATCTGCATTTCCACTAGCCAAATTTTTTTCGGTGAAAATAAGAAATTATGAGTGCCACTGAATGCATTTATTCATTTTATTAACATTTTGGCCTGAAAACACATATAAAAATACATACAACTAAATATACACAGAAAGTGCAAACATTTTATTTTAAGTTGCAAATAATTATACACTTTCAAATGCAACTTTAGTTATTAAAAGATGCCATTAAATTTGGATTGTGCCTTTAACAAATTACATATAATCTGATTCCTTTATAAACAAAATAAAACTGTATCAAAATATTAGACATTTCTATAGAGCTTGGGAACTTTCAGCACTTGTTTAAAAATGGTACTGATAAGATATCAGTATGAGATTTTTTTTCCCACAAACATTATTCTCTAAGTACCTTGGCTGAATCCTGCTGTGTACAGTTCGTTCTTGAGAATTGTCCATTGATCAGGGATCAAATCCACATCCAGTCCAGCAGAGAGTAATAGAGGTCGGAAGTGACTGATGAGTTTGTTTATCTCTTCATCACCAAAATCTGAGAACAAAAGGGAAAAATATATATAAACTTAAGCAGTTGTCTTAAAATATAAAATGTGTAAAGATTTCTTAATTACATTTGAATTGCTAACCTGAACTTGTGTCTGCCTCTGGCCAGCACTGGAAACTGGTCAGCCGCATCGCCTGCAGGACACCACTGTTCACATCACTAAATCTAGCAGTGATGCACTGGCACAGAGAATCGATTAGCTCATTCTTTGCCTTGTCATGCTTGTCGGCATCAGTAGGCTTCAGGAGGACTCCTTCATAGGTGCCTGTGTCCAGCACTGCTCTCATTTTAGGTCCAGGTCTACAGTTGTGCAGAGATAGATGGATGGGCGTCTTTTTATTTATTTTTATTTATACTGAGTTAAACACACACCAACACAATCTAAAATTAAATGATAAATTGTAGGATATATGATACATACCTGGACTTGTACTTTTCTATGACAGCCTGAGTGGAGGAAAGGCAGCCCTGAGCTTCAGCCAGGGTTGACACTGACCTCTGCAGTGACTTGGAGAGGTTGCTCAGTTAATAAATGGTGTCATGGAGAAGGCAGCAAAACCTGAGCACTCCACCATCCTTGCCTATGTTGAGGAACCCCACCCCTTGGCTTTTGCCCTCAGAACAGCATTGATGTTCGTGGCCTTCTGGGACTATAAACAAAACAACTGCATTATACCAGACAGCATTTAAAACTGATGAAGAGAAAAAGAAAGCAAACATTAAATAATCCATCTACACAGCTGGTTTTAGTAGGCTATAAATTAACATACCTTCTCCTCTAAGTGGCGTACAATGCCAGCATATCCCCTGAGAAAATGGTCAAGTGATTTGAAGAGATGTGGTAGCCACCGGGTCAAAGCCTTCATGTGAAGCTCCCTGAAGTGTTGCTTTAGGCTGGCCCTATTCACTCCACCTTATGATATAAGGTATAGAGTCCACTTAACATGTCCTCAACTTTCCTGGACATCACATTTTTTCTTATTCCGTCTGAAAAGGCAAGCTCTAGCTTATGGGCCATGCAGTGAATCCCCAGCACATATGATTTTCTGCACGCAGTTTTGTAACTACACCATTGTTTACTCCTGTCATAACAGAAGCTCCATCTATGGTGATTGCCACTAGCTTGTTTTTCCAATCAGTGATGACTTCACTTTCCATTAAACTGCACACTGCTTCAGCTATATTTGTAGCGTCTGGCTTTAAGACAGCTTTTACCCCGGCAAATTCAACTTTGACCTTCCCCTCACTGGCACTCCTGCCATAGACCATTTCTTCTTTCATCACTGCACTGTCCAGGGATCCATCTGACATGACTGAGATGAACTTGCCATCTGATAATCTTTCCCTCATCTTTCTTCTCTCATCCTCTGCTATGTAATGTATGAATTCTTTTGCCTGGTAGTCATTTGTGTATGTCTCTCCTATCTTTAAGCCTTTCTTCCTGTCCACCCTAAAATACATTTTCGTATAAATGAAGCCACTGTTAGCGCCTACAACACAGTACATTTCACTGACATTTTTTTAAAAACCCAAAACGTAAAGTTTTATCTGTCTATGGAAGCACTCGAAAGCGCATTAAATGCACTGTTTGTGAAACATGTAAATAGTAACGTTAATTCACTTACGAGTGCGAAGTCGGTGAAAGGTCTGACCTTTTTTCCGATGGCGTGGGCATTTAGAAAAAGTAGCTGCATCTTCTCCAATTCAGACGCATTTAATAAAGCGAGGCTTCTCCCAGCAAGGCTCTCTTCAATGCTACCCGTCTTGGCAGCTTTAATCCTTAGGCTCTCCTGATGACTTCGAGCACTCTCATGGTCCTTTACTGCCTCAACTTTAAAATTATTAGTTCCCACCACGAAACTGTTCGTTTAGTTTTTTTCTTTTGCGTACATGCGGCAATCCTTACAAAACATGACGACATTTTCGTTAACAAACACAAGCCATTCGTGACCCGTTAGCCATTTGGCATTAAATTTTTTTCTTAATTCTTAATTCCTTGCATCATTTCTCTTCTCGCACACAGAAGTCTGTCCCAACCACCTCTGCATTCCGTTTAATCTTTAACTTTAGTTTACTAGTAGCTAACTAAACTCGCTCCTCCTTCAGTATTTTTCTTGTTTTTTTTGTGTGGATGCGCTTTGTTCGTTTACATGGTTTCTCGCGCTGGTTTCAGCGCAAACTACGCGCAGCGTATGAGACATCATCACGTAGCATTACGGCACAGTGTTCATGTTCAATGTAGGAAGTACTGCCAAGGGGATATGACCGAGATCAGAGCTTTATGTATCATGCGTGCAATGCCTTATGCATCACCGGCCAAACTGGCTAGTGAGATTTTATTAACACCCTCCAAAATGAAATTTAACCCGCATTTGGCGGGTGTTAATTTAGAACCCTGATTATATATGTACAAGTATACCTTTAAAAACCATAGTAATCATGGCAAAATGTACTGTTTGTCTATCGTAAAAATGAACACAGGTTTGGTTGGCCAGCGAGAGGTTTACTTTTGTGCAGTAAAACGCTCAAAAGAAGAACTGCCTATTGTTGTCTGGACCCTTATTTGAGGTTTTGTAATCATTATAGTAGAAACACAACAAGGGACAAGCGTGATAAACTTATCAATGTTTGTTTACAGCCTTCACCACCATTACTCCCTCACGCCAGAACTGTTTGACGGAAGGACAAAGAAAACACTTGCGTCTGGAGATACTGACACACATACGCAAGTAAATAAGATTTAGTTAATTGTTAATAGTTAGCAATTTAGATGTCATATTTGGTGCATTCGGATGAAACAACAAGGAATGGAGAGACTGGATTGTCGATTGCATATCCATTGACTGCAGGGGGCACGAGTTATGCATATGGATGTCTCTGCTCGTTCACTTCAATGGCGCGGGGGTGTGGGGATCTCATTTCATTATAGATAAACAGGTAACAGGAGAAAGACGGTACCTCTCTTCCTTCTCATACAGTTTACACTGAATGACAATATGTGTTTTCGATCTTACTTACATCATTTAAAAGCTGACATTCCAAGCATTATGTAGACATCTATCTTTTGTTTCTATGACAAGTATTCATTAAGTTACAGTTGATTTTTCTGACGCGTTTCTGAAAGTACTTCACTAAGGGAGAGAGAACTAAACGCGCATCATGTTTATTTTCTTAATATTGCGAAAAGCACAACATTCTGTTTTTATTGGGAGTGGACAGAAAAAAACTAGACACTTTAACGTTTTTAATGATGTATAAATCATATCTGTTATTTTTTAAAAGTCTTAAAGTAACCCAATTTAAAAGTACTTAAAGGAACAGTATGTAAGAAATTTATATCAATTAATCATAAAATGGCCCTGATATGTCACTAGACATTAAGAAATCATTTTCATTTCAAATAATTATATCACTGACAACAGTGGTCCTGCCAGGATATTGTCATTTAAAAAGTGGAGTTGCAGCCCTCAACTGATGTTTATTTTGTCATGTTGTGTATTGGCCACCAGTTGTGTGATTGCAGTACCACTTTTAGCCACAAGTTTTGTGATTGCAGTACCAGTTTTGGCCACAATCCTACATACTGTTCCTTTAAATATTTTACTCGTACTGAATGTTTGCTCAAAGATGCACCAGTCCTCAACCAAAGAGATATTGTAGGTCAGTGAAAAACAAGAAAGTTTATTTGTGAGGTTTTACTTCCTAATATAGAAAAAAAATCAAACACCTCAATATTTCAACATGGCAGAACAAACACAGATTAAACATAGTCAGTCTTTTGACTAAAATTTTATTTAGTTTTAGTCATATTTTAATCATCTGAATTTATTTCGTTTTAGTCTAGTTTTACTCAACTAAATGCCATTAGATTTTAGTCGACGAAATCGACATAAACTCATTTAATTTTAGTCTAGTGTCATTGTACTTGAATGTGCCATGCTGACAAATATGTAGCCTAACCGTTGTGATATACTCTTTATATCGGCCTATCCTAAAAAAAGTTATAATCTTAATATTTAAAAAATTCCAGTATTAGAGTCCAGTAGGTTGTTACAGTTAATATACAGTAACAGAAATATGATAATGCATATTAAAAACGTGAAGTTGTTCATTTGAAAGATTAATTGAAAACACATGTAGTACGTAACACCACATTGGCCCTTATTCATCATTCTTGCGTAGAAACGGCTGTATATGTTGGCAAAAGATTATGCGTACACTCCTCTCATCACCTGATTTATGAAGCTGTATGTACCTTTGAAATTCAGGTACCATGGCTGAAAACGATTGTCGTTAGAATAACACGCCCATATAAATTCAAGTCTCTGCTTCCCCCAATCCCTCATTTTATGCCATGGACACACGGAATACGGCAAAGAAGAGAAACCAGGGAAGTGGAAAGTTTAAAGAGTGGGATTAAAGACACATTAATAATTGCATGACAATTTGTAATATTTTTCTTATTATTATTATTATTATGATTTTAATTATTAATGACGCTTATTGTTATTTAGAAGAAGAATGTCATTATTTTATTATTATCATTATTAGTTACTGTTGCCTAACATCTAAATTCTATGTCTGCTTAATGGTTCGGTTAAGTTTCTAAAAAATAATATTTAAAAAATGGTGTAGTAACTTCTGTAGTGTGTTGTTCTGTATTTACATACAGTTTGTTACCTATATGTTAGATGCAGTTTGATACGGAGCTCCTCCGGATATAATTCAAATTAACAATTTTTTTCCACAACATCCACGTTTTACTAGGCTAATTCATTATTTGAAGTAATAATAATAGTAATAGTAATTACGAAATATTATATTAATTTGTTTCAAGGAACAAACTGTTGAACATTGGGAAGGAATTCTAAATTTATGGCCATACTTCAAAATTGTGAAAAAGAATTAAAATCAAAATTGTTAATTTGTGTCCATAATGTAGCATAAAAGATCATTTATGCACATGATTTTGTCTGCATGTCATCATGATCGGATTCACGGCTTCATTCAACACAAGCATCTTACCTTACCAATTCATGTCTTTATTTATCACGGAATGGTATGTAACTAACTAGCTTACCTTTAATGCATTACCATGTTTTCGTAGCACATCCTTGTGCTTTCTGGCAATGTGCTGCTTCACATTCTAGGATGAATATTTGCTAACTCTTACAGTCTCTCCGCATTCCGTTTCAATTTCTTCTTCCTGCTCAATCAACTTATATTTTTACATTTATGTATAAAGCTTGAATTCCATAACTTATTGCTAGACGTTTTTACAGATTCTCGAACTAGCAAATTATCAAAAGGCATTCTGGGTTGAGCGAGCAGTGCTTGATTACTTGATTAAATGTGAGGACAGTGAAATTGTACACTTATTTTTTACCATTATATTTTTCTGATATTATTTTGCACACTCCAGGTCGAACACTTGGGTCTACTGGCCAGTTGTCTTTACACTGTCGAAGGTCAAGGCGAAAAACCAGAGGAGATAGAGCTTTCTCAATAGCAGGTCCCACACTTTGGAACTCGCTCCATCCTAGTATTAGAGCAGCTACCTCTGTGTTTAAAATCATTGTTAAAAACTCACTTATTTGCATTGGTGTTCCAATAATGACTGAGCAGTGTCATTTTATTCTGTATTGTTTTAAATATTTTGGTTTTTAATACTTGTATGTTTTTTTTAATATCTGTACAGCACTTTGGGGCAGTAGTGTCTGCTTGTAAATGTGCTTTATAAATAAACTTTGACCATGACTTATTGTCTGAGTAACTTGAGTTTGAAAAGATTGATAATAAGTACAGGACATCGCTGGTTTATTTTGGCTTATATAGTAAGTTATGTAGCAGCTCAGGTAAGCTGATAAAGTAGCATCAGCATATAAAACATTTGTGCCTTTGAGTTGCGGGATGACCCTCCTGCAATCACGCTTCTCATTTGTTTTGATTGTAGGATCACAAGTTTAACAAAGGGTCCCTTGACAGAATCAAATGTGATATGCATCCATATGTCTGCTCTTTATCTCTTCTCTCAGACCAGATGTTAACATTTCTTTACAGTTTATGACATACGCAGCAAGCTGATGTTCTGATTTTTACCTCTGCCAATGTGTTATATTTTGCGCTACGGTGGCTCAACGCAAGCCGTTTAGTGTTTGACATCAAAGTACCGCGAGACCAGACTTCTCCATATGCATTTGATTCGCTCTCGCAGTACTTTGATTTCATATGATTACCCTGCGTAGCACCACATAAAGTCTCTCAGATGTGTGTGCGCGTAACCTTGCAACCACAGATTCTATCCATCACCCTCTGACACTTTCGTCTCGTTTATATTAGTTGACGAATAAACAATGTAGCGAGTAACGTTAAGTGTCAGTTCAAATGTGGTGGACCCTACTGAAAAATCCAGCTAAAACCAGCATAAGCTGGTAGCTGGTTTTAGCTGGTTTAAGGTGGCTTATGCTGGACCTCCCAGCCTGACAAAGCTGGTCATGCTGGTGGGCCAGCTGGTATTCCAGCATGACCAGCTAAGTCCAGCTAGACCAGCTTAAAATGTGACCAAAACACAGCTAGACCAGCTTGCTACACCAGCAAAACTAGCTTCCTACACCAGCAAAACCAGCTAAAACCAAGCTGGGGACCAGCTAAAACCAGCTCACCAGCTTATGCTGGTCTTAGCTGGATTTTTCAGTAGGGGAGTAAAGAGTATAAATGAAGAGTTTGGTTCCAAAACGCGATAAACACCATTTTTGAAAAAAATGAGTTGCTGCCAAAATACACTGTAAATGCAAACATGGTACTTACTTAAAAATAGTAAATCGACCTTAATCAGTTTTTATCAACCTGCTTTTAACACTTGCTTTTAGTGAGTTGCTTGTACTTTGAGGTTGAAAAATCTTACCAGCTCAGTCTACGTGAGCTGGATTAATATAGAAAAAGTAAGTTTATGACATGTGGACATGCGCAGATCAGTCCTCTCTGAAACGCCTAAACCCAACCAATCAAGGTGCTTCGTGGGGCGGGTCTTGGATTTGTGTGAATCGTAATTTTGCAGACGGTCGTTATGTCACCTCACCACATGCTGCAACTATCCAGGTGGAGATGGACCTAAACATCGCTTCTACGGCACTTGTGATTATCTTCAGCCGATATTATTTTGCTTGGCACACTCATTTGGTGAGTAAATATTTTACCCGTGTGTACACCGTCTGTAAGTCAGCGCCAGTGTTTTGTGCTTGATATGCGTGTAGTAATGTTTGCTTACGCTAGCTAACTATATATTTTAGACATAACGTGGCTATATTTTGCTGAAACTTAGTCAATACTTTATTATTTTTCAATCCACAACTTCCTCGGTGTTGAAAATTGGTAACTTAAGACTTTTGACACGTTCAAATTCAGGAATAACTTCAGTGTTGTGCGGCGCCTCAAGAATCGACAGCCGGATGACGTCAAAGTATCGCGAGAGCGAGACGAAATAAGATTTGCTTGAATCATTCTCGCGGTACTTCGACGTCATTTGGCTGTCGGTTCTTGCGGCGCCGCATGAAGTCGAAGAAGCCTAGTAAGGTAACTTTTGTCGAGTAAAGTACTGACTAGCATGATGACAGACTGATCCCGGTGGTTTGTGAGTTTCCTGAGCTTTATAACTGATTTTTATAAGTTTAGGCAGAACAAATATGTATCGTTTTATTTTAAGCTAGGCTGTAGCACTAATGCTAATTTAGCTACCAATAATAACAGTCTGTGCTTATCAAAGACAAGATTACCACGTGTGTCGACATATGATTGGGGATATCCCCACAATGTTATTTTATTTAACACTCGCACTTAACACTGGTCGATATTCGTAGCTGTGCCGTTTCCATGGTTACCACGTGTAGTACCCAGATCAGACACGTTACAGACAAGAGTGTCTCCCTGTCAGATTTTTTTACACCGTTTATCATAGCCTGTTATGATAGGTAACGTATTTGCTGGCATACTCCGTTGCTAACATTATTATTCAAGGTCATCTTGTATATAATGTGCACATTTTAATAAGGGGAACTGTCTGTGGGTTATATGCCTATGTTAGTTTTCACATGTAACGTTACTTGTTTGTGAGTTGTGGTGAATTTTGTTTGTATTAAATTGTTGTATTTTTTTAAACTGTCCTCTTTCAGGCTCAAGCAGAATGGTAATCAATCCTCCTCACGTTCCATAGTCCCAGCAATAAAAGGTATTTCCAACTAATAACTGTTATTAATGCATGTTAAAGTAAAAGTTATGCTTACATCAGAGCAATTGGATTACAACAAAAGCGAATCAATTAAAAAAATTCAAAGTAAATATCTTGTGTGTCTAAATGAATTTATCATTATAATATATTTCATCATACAGAATATTTTGTGCATATGTTGAATTTCAAATATTTGATGTAATTAGTATTTCTGAACTGTCTTTATAGATACTGTGGACAGTCCATCATACCCAGGACTACAGTATCCTAGATGCCAACCACATAAGTGAGTCATTTACCTTTTGTACTGTTCTGTTCTCTTGTCTTGAAGTTCAATGTTGAAAAGCTTGATAATTAGATTTTTGCAAGGATTTAGTTTTTCCTATAGCTCTGGTATTTAAAGTCTGATAATGCAGCCGGCCCTATCTTGCACCCGATGCACAGCGGACTTACCCTCCACAGACGCATGTTAGTAAACTAGGAATGAACTTGTGCTCCCTGGGCTGTTTAGTGCAAAAAAATAAGGCATGTTCTGGCGCAAACAATCCCTGATGCTATTTTGCAGTTCCCAATGTCTAAAGTCAGTGGCGGAATTGTTTTAAGCATTGCTTGTGGTATTCAGATGCTATTTTAAGCAAGCATGCTTGGCCATAATGTAGAGTGTGCACAACGAACATACACTTTGATTTCCTCATCTTCACGGATTCATTTTCATTTTTGCTAATCACACATTATTACAAGGAAAAATATTAAAACATTCATTGTTGTGTCCATGAAGATGTGAGAGAATTTTTATAAATCTACCTTACACGTTAACCCAAATTATTATTATTTTTTTAACCAGAGCTTATTTGTGTGGGTTTCTCCCATCATCCCCATATAATCTCACTTCTTTGTGTTTTAGAAGAAGCTTTGGAAGAAATGAAGAAAAACAACCAAATGTGGCACTCTCATTTCACAAATGATAGACCAATCATTCCCACTATGCAGACAAGAAATTCTAAAAAACAAGGGCCTGCTGAACATGGTTAAACGATGGCCAGCACTTTTCACAGAGAGAAAGGTAACCTATTTTTGTATTCAACCAATAAAATGATGCAAATCAAAAATAAATTCAAAGTGTGTGGCTAGAAATCCAAACACTTGTTGGAATGTTAATACCCCTCTCTACTTTTTCAGGTGTTTGCTGAGTTTAATAGAATTGGCAGTAAGAATCTTGAGGGAGACTTAAGGCTTTGGAGCAGTATGCCCCACATTTCATCAAACTTTTCAAAACAAAAAGGGAAACTCAAGGACTGAGTTGTCCAGAAACTCAAGGAGCTGATGCAGCACATGAGCTGGCTGGTAAGTAGGTTCATTTTGCTTTTGATCTGTATGATAGTCCATCAGGTTCTAAATGAGACAATCCAGACCAACTTATTTTATTTCCTGTCTGCTTGTGCCTTGCAATTTACTCTGTTAACTTATCTTTTCTCTCTGTGTGTATCATTAGACACCAGACGTGACAGTACTTCGCTCATTTGTCCTCAAAGGCATGACGACTCCAGTGAATTCTACAAGACCTGCTCTGTAAGTACTTGCACATAAAAAAAGTTTGGTCTGCATGAATATAAAACTATACCTGCAACGCATCATCATATTCGTCATTCTGAATAAACGTGGCTGAAACCAGTCGATCGCAAAGGCAGTAGATCGCACATAAGTTAACTGCTGCTCCACGCGTGAAATTGGCATTATCGTCTTTAATTGTGAAACACGCAAGTTGTTGAAAACGTATTTAAAGCCATATTCTCTGATAACATTACAACAATAAAAATGAATGTTTTAGACTAGCATAAATTCCAATGCTAAAGAATGTGTGTCTTTGTAGGATACAGCGAGAGACAAGGCTCTAGAATGCATCACTGTTGGTGTCCTGACGGTTGTCAGTGAAGATAGTCCTCACGAAGCTTAGTGGTCCTCCAGCCCATCTCCACTGCCATCATTCTGGAGGGAGGTATTGTTATGGATAATGTTAAGAACTTGCCTCAAGTCTTTTGTTTGGGCTTACATATGCATTGCATTTGGGTTACCCAAAATGCATGGCAAATACACTCAACTTCATACAGACTGTGGTGCATGGACTGGGAAAGAAAAACCTCCCACCAAAACGGTTGACTCTGAATAACAGTCTTCTGGGTTAGAACAATAAAGAGCTGTCAGATAGCACTTTGTAAGCTTTGCAGCTATTAATGTTATCCTGTTATTAGAGACAGTTTGATGCTTTCATGCAACTGTATTTGCTTCTGATCTTAATAAAAAAAGAAATTCTATTAAAGTCTGTAATGTTATGCAGGTATGTTAATGCTGGAAACAGAGCCACCGTGTTTTATTAAGAGTTGTTTATTAAGTGTTAGTATTAGATAATAATGTCAGAAAATAACCTACAACGGTTGTCCTGTTTACATTTGTGTTTTAGGAAAGCTTTTTATAGTTGTAATGTAGTACAAATACAAACCCCAAGGAGTGATGTTTTTGTTTGTGTTGCTTTAAAGGCGGAGTCCATGATGTTTGAAAGCCAATGTTTATATTTGAAATCACCTAAACAAACACACCCCTACCCCAATAGAATCTGGACCTTCTGTTGATAGACCCGCCCCACACATACGCAACCCGGCATTTGATATGATTTGATTGGCTATAAGTGTGTTTTGGTAGTCGGCCCGTCTCCTTTTCCAACGCGTTTTTCAAACATCGTGGACTCCGCCTTTAATCCTTTCACTGCTCACTTTGGGACACAAAAGCATTTGTTGTACTATCAGTTTAAAATGCAATTTTTAACTGAATACAATTTTTTAATGTAAAAAAAGTTAAATTTTAACTGTCTACATTTAAATTAACCACAACTTTGTTTAGCTGCTATGTACGTGAATGTGCATTGAATAAATGTTGTAATGTAGCTGAATCAAGTGAGTGTTCTTTTAAATTACATGTTTGTGATGTGTTTATTAGATCGTAACAACAAAACAAGGACCCATTCAAGGAAATTGGTTTCTTTGAGTAAGCAGAACTAAAAATATTAAGTTGTAGGTATTTAGTAATTCTAAGTGGGGTTAAATTTATATCAAGCAATCCACACAAAATGAAAAAGTTACATGAACTTAAAAAAAGCGTGTTAGTGGTACTACTAGATTAGTACTGCACACTTAAAATAAACAAGCTTTTTTAAATCACTAATCTAAAGCTAACTTTGCTTACTTTTTTTGAGGCAACGAGTTTGCATACTTTTTTTAAGTAAGGTCAACTTATTACATTTTACAGTGTAAGTATTATATCAGGTGATTATTTAAAAGGAAATTCTTAATTTTACGCAAAATCCAATATCCCCCTGTGTTATTCTGTCATCTTTTCTCCTTTTTTCCCCAAAACGCAATAAATGCCACTCCTCCGTTTCTACAGAATGCAATAAATCCGATCCACATATTACAGCGCACCATTCAACGCAATGTAAACAAAGAATGGCGGTGCGTTTAGTACACAGACTCTTAGTTTTCCTCATCTACTTTGTACTTCGTGATGAACAAACAAACAAAAACAAAATAATACTTTAATGGCATTGACAAACCTGTGATGGTTTTCTGTGATGGGAAAGAAATGTAAGCCATCAACATCTAATAATTTAGTGAGAGGCACTCAGGAGACGACCGAGGTGTGGACTCGAGTCATGTGACTTGGACTCGAGTCAGACTTGAGTCATGAATTTGATGACTTCAGACCCGACTCAACAAAATGTACAAAGACTTGCAACACGACTTGGACTTTAACATCAATAACTCGTGACTTCACTTGGACTTGCGCCTTTTGACTCAAGAAGACTTGCTACTTGAAAAAACTGAAAACATGGGGAAAAAAAATTTCACACGCCGCGCCGCTCTCAGTGTATCTGCATCTGTGAAAAAAATGTGCACCACCTGCATCCAGAGAGCACGCGCGCTGCCTGCACGACAGCCAATCACTGTAGTCCCACGTTGGTTTGGATGTTGGGGCTGTACCAGCAGTACAGCTCAGCAGTGATGTAGTCTACGCCGTTATACGCAGGTACACGCCTTAGCCACAAGGAATTGTTAAGGAATTCCGTATACCAACTAAAAATAGTGTGAGGATGCGTAACAGTATGGTTTGTGACATTTCAAACTTTTAGTCATAGTGAAGCACTGACCAGCATGCTACACTTGCTACTTTAGCGGGTTGAAATGCATATACATATTAGGCTATATATTTGGTGTGTTTGACTTCCTGCCGGACTGCGCGATCCGATCGGCGTATGAAATCAAATTACTATAGCGGCGCGAAAGTGACTGGGGAGCAGACCGGTGTGGTGCCAGAAAAACACACAGGCGAGTGACAGCAAAGTACAGCGAGAGCGTTTACTGTCATCACATGGAGAAATCTGCTTTGAATCGCTCTCACGGTACTTTGACATCACCAAGAGGTCTGGTTATCACCAAATGAAGTCGAACCTGCAGTGTAGCTGCTCACGCAACACTGTAAACAAACAGTTCATGTGGAGAAGTGAAGGAGTGAAGCAGTGTTGCAACATATAATCCAGAGAGTTTACGACACACATGTGCGTAAACAACATTTAAATCATCAGTCCAGTTTATTGCTTTATTTGGAGGTATGGCTCCACATGCAATAAAATAAGCGCGTGATTATATCCTGATGGTTTTTAGCCTCTTTCAGCATGTTAAACTTTCCTTCTCTGTGTTCATTTATATATCTACGATCAAGATGTATATGATCTTAAACTTCTGTTTAGTTTGGGTGTCTAATGTTAGGCAATATGATAATGTTGTAATAATAATTAAGTAAAAGCCTATTTTCATTTTTAGAAAATGCTTGTATTATATGCAAATAAGCTTTTTATATCAATGACTATGCAAATTAGAGTTACTTCATGGTCATCTTAAATGTGTATTAATTAAAAACATTTACACCATTAAATTACACATGGTAATGTTATCAATAGTTGTCAGATAATAGCTATTGAAAGAGTGGATATTTTTCTCCTTCAATGCATGTGTTAGCCACGGATTGAAGATTGTAAACAGTTAATTTAAATTGAATTAACAGTTGAGTAACTTTTGGCCTTGAGTTAGATGTTGATTAACACTAAACCAGTTTAAAAATCAGTCCAGTTTCCCCAGCTGTAAACCCATTGGCTGTTAAAGTCTTTTTTTCATGTTCATACACATTCAGTTTATGTGTTTATGAGTACACTTTCAAAATCCTCTCAGTTACATGAAGATCCATACTGTATGCATCTGTGAGTGTGGTGGTGCTTATGGGGTGTCGCGCTGGGACGAGTGAGCATAAGGGTGAGAGGGAAAAATCACAGTATACTCACTACAAAAATCTAAACTACACCACTGCAGCCAAGTCACTACTGTTACATCCCAGGTTGTTATGAGAGTTTTTGTCAAACTATTTTTCCTTGATTTGACCGCTTGTGATTGCAGATATAATGATTGGATGCCATTTCTGTCAATCATGATCAAGTGCTGATGACGTCTGCCATCCAATCAGGAGTCGGCATTCGCCTTAAGAACGCGGAAGGGGCAAAGGACGAGAGGGCTTGTCACTTCCTGTGTGACGGCTCTCATTTGTGTTTGTGCTGCTCATTCGCTTTCACTTTGCATTATAGTGTATTTGAATTACTTACCGCTCCTGTGCTCTATATGATGTGTTCGTTCAAGACCAAATTGAGTGTTGTAATAGGGCTTGGGCGTCGTGACGTCAATTCTTGTCGTGGCGGCCATGTTGATAGCCTCCTTTACTGCTGCGCTCCATGCTGCGCTCTGTTTATAGACATACATCGTGTGTCTTAATTTGATTAATTTGTCGTTATTTTTTCAACCATGGTAAACCGTTGCTGTAATAATAATAAAGTAACACATTAAAAGTAATTTACATTAAAAATGACAGATGCAACGCGGCGCCCAAGCCCTATTAACTACCAGTTCGCGTTGTGATTTGATTCTCTCTCTCGTTACGAGTTGTGACTACAGAGTTTACTCCTTTATCTCACGGTGTTGAGACGAGGTTAGTATATCACGTGATCTACATAAATGCAACATATAGAACATCTTTGTATAGAAACATCAGGTAAGGAGCGGTTATGCTTATTTGTATTTTTGTTTTGTGAGTGAGCGTAGTTAGTTGGCGTTGACGCTGAAGTTTTATTTCTTTGTTTTATTTTCTTTAGATTAGTTTTGGTAGGTAGGAGGTAGTAGGTGTTTTTGTTTTATTCATTTCTTTGCTTTAAAGCGCCGCTCACGTCTTACACTGTTGAGTTTATTTTCTTTGTATTTCACATTGTATATAGTTTGAGTGTGATCTTGATGTACATTGTTCTCTCCGTAAAAACGGAAGCAAAATATTACTGAGCAAATACAACTGAAAACTGAATTCTTCACTAAAGTTTTCTAAAAAGTATTTTTTGTCTTTGTTTCATTCATTACTCCACACACACCAATATCAATGCCTATTCAAATGTCTTTATTTTTCTGTGTTCATTACCTAATTCCCTAGACAATAACAACAACCAAATAGGTAATCGTAACAACTACATTGACATTGCAGAAGGACAGAATGCCCTTATGTTCTGGGCACTGAACAATAAGACTCTTCCTTCACTCTTTCAAGTAGCCATCCAAGTCTTGGCAGTGCCTGCTTCTAGTGCTCCAGTGGAGTGAGTTTTCAGCCATGGTGGCATCATTCTGCGTCCCTATCGAGCACAAATGACTGACAGACTTTTGACCAATTTGATCTTTTGCAAAGCAATGCAGTATAGGGGCGTCCCTCCAACTGTCCACAGCACGCATTTTATTTTTGTGGTAAGAGGAAATGACGCAAAACTAAAATGGTAGGACTTTGGACTCGACTTGAGACTTGTTGGCTTTGACTCGTGACTCGACTCGGGACTCGAAAAGCAAAGACTTGAGACTTACTTGTGACTTGCATAACAATGACTTTGTCCCACCTCTGCCCGACACTATCAAGCTTCTCGTGCTAACACATTGACCCCAGGGGATCTTATGAAAAACTTTATTTTACTTAAAGTCAACAAAAAATCGAGCAGGACCAAACATTTTACAGCTGATCGCTGTGAAAAATGTTAAGCAACAACGTCAAATATAACCGCAGCAGTAACATTGATCTTATTATGACAAAGTAAGTGTTTTGATTTATGCTATTAATGTTTTTTTTTTTTAAACAGTGAATACCACTAGTCAACTAAATGAATATAAAATGGCAAAGATGAATACACATTTATATATTGATTAACCCCCTGGGGTCCAAAAATGTGGCGCCGCGTTTTGACGTGTTTTCTCCTTATCATGGCAGTATCAACTTAAAATACTCCATCATTAATAATCATACACTTACGTGTTTGACATCATTTGAAACTGTAAAGGGTCTTCTTTAATATGTATATAATAACAACAGATCTTTGTGTTTTTGTCAATTAAAGAAAATAAACAGGGTGTGCATCCAGACATTTCTGTCTCCGCCAGCTGTCTCTCAAAACACGTTACAAAAATCAATTGAAACTCTGCGAATACTCGTCATACAAACATGATACACATATCCAAAGAAAGTCTGAAATGTCTACTTTTAAACAAGCTAATTATAATCGAAAACAAGTAATGCCTGTTTATATAATCTGCATAGAAGTAAAGAGAGTACCGTTTTTCCTGGCTGACTTCATTATCTTTAATATGGTCACGCCCACAGGCGGTACACGCTGTTGACATGGTAATGGAGAGCAGCTCAAACATTAAAAAGTAAAGTTTGATTTAAAGATGCAAGTTGTATTTATGCCTCCCAATCTGAAGTGTTACTAAACTCGATGGAAAATCTAATGAAGCCAAAGTGAAGTTAGCTGACTCGACCTGACCCTGGAGTACCATGCAATGGAAAAGCGCCATTAAGGTGCAAGACCACTTTTAAACATAAAACGGTTAAAACGACGTGATGTTATATATAATATATACCTACAACCAAAAAACTTAAGATTTACATTACCATAACATCTTCTCTCTGAAGAATCACTCTGAAGATTCACTCAGCTTCTTCTACCTTCGGCAAGTCTTTTAGAAAGAGTGATAGAGGTAATGTGATAGAGATTAGTAGAAGTGGTTGGCAGAGCGAGGCTTCGTGAAACATTGAAACAGTTGAATCAATTGTTCCGTATATGTTTGAGGCTTCGAAACGTCATTCCGAAACCGCCTCCACAGTGACACCTAGCGGTCATTTGCATGTCTTTACATGAAGCAGCCTTGGCAACATTTTAGATGAGCACTGACAAATTGTATCCCACATGTTGTTTGATTGACACACAAGTGATAGAATTGGAGAGTGGATAGTGCTCTCAACTCTCATGCAAAGATGATAGGATCGTACCCAGGAAATGCATACGCTACGTCATCATTATAAAATTAAGTGTTTTTGTTGTTGTTGTTGTTTTAACATCTGTTTGTTAACTACATGAGCTTTTAGGCTCACAATTATCGATAACTATAGGCTATTCAGGTCTGTTTAATAAAAAAAAAATGGAATAGAGATATACCAAATAAAAATAAGAGATTCATAAAATATATCAAGCTATAATATGCCACATTGTTTACATATAAAGATCTTTATTCAAATATATAAATTGTTCTGTGTTGATAAACTCAACCAGCTTCTTTTTTTACATATAATTTCTCTAGCCTTTGAACACATTCTCACACAAGGGACACTTGTTGCTGACATGCATTTTTTGTAAGTAGCCTAAGTGTTACATACCTATGAGGAAAAATTACTTCTTTTCAGTAATTTATAGTATTTGATCTTGCCAAAAACGCATCTATGAGGTATTGTCAGATTTGTTTCCTACCCTGTCAGTTTAAGATTCGACGCAGATTCGACAGGTACGCCACCTTTCGAAACACTTGTGAAATGCACCGCTTGGTGTTTCGAATCACTTCATCACGTGACATGGGTGTTTCGAATCACATTTGGGAGCAGTGTTTCAAAACATTTACGCTTCGGGATCTCGACACAGTGTCGAAACGTTAGTTTCGCGGGAGCCATCCATAATTAGTAGCTAGCAAATACACTTCAGTGTATACATTTTGTACATTACTTAATTAATTGCCATTTACCTTTCATTATGTACTGTGACTGGATAATCCATTAGCTGACCTTTAATAAAAAAATACAAAGATAAACTAAGTAATAATTAACAACACTTGTCACATCATGTATCAACTGGCAGAAATTCACTCTTACCATGTGTGAGAGAACGCAGGAAATCACTCTGATGGGCCTACAAAAAGAGAAATAATAAAAGGGAAAAACACTCCCATTAGGCAAGTTTTGAACATTGCTTGTAATTTTGGTGAGGTATTGACTTCAGACATATCAAGCTATAAATGCTTAGCCTGCTTGCAGTGTCTGCTTAACTCATTCACCGCCATTGACGAGTTATCTCGTCACTTATGAGTTCATATTTAACTAATAACTATGCCTTTTTGGACGAATTTCAAAGTGAAAGTGTAACCGCTTTTATCCACCAGATGGCGCCAAATCGAATTTATCAAAAATGGAAGTTAAAAAGAGTTAATGATTTATTTTATCTGCCTTTATGTTTGATAGTCATTCTGAGTCTGATCTCTAACATAAATTCCTTTACAAAAACGCAATTTTTTAAGCTTTTTGCTCAAAATGTTGTATTTTTGAAGAGAAATATCCATATTTCAGTGGTTACATTAAGTAGAAAAAGTAAATATATAATGAAACGTTTTTTCCCCATTTTGTTTGTTTGTTTGTTTGTTTGGTTATTGTTTGTTTGAAAGCAGAGGGTGTGTTCTTTAATTTGATATAATTTGTATGTTTATATATTTATAGCAAATGATTTTTCCTGCAAGGAATTTTGTGAAAATTTTGTTAAAATCACAAAAATGCAGGTGGGCAACTTTTCTCAAAAAGGCTGGCGGTGAATGAGTTAAACACAAACATAACCCTCTTACTAAAATATAAAAAAAAGACTCTTGCATAAGTAGATAAATATAAGGAATGTCAAAATACATTAGAACCTTTAAAATATATACTTATTATATATATATTACTATTACTTTCTGTTGCCAGAAAGCAGCTTTTTCCATACAAATTACATGCAGATGTAACAGTTATGTTAACAATGTCTGTGAAAATGTCTGTACATGTTCTTTTTCTACAATTATTTTTTAAGTAGGCTAAATAAACAATTCGTATTATTACTGTTCCTAAAACAACAACAGGCTTCATAAGGTTAGCCATAATAATAAAAATGAACTGAACAGTTCAGGGCTGCGTTCTCCGAAACTACCTTAACGCTACGTCGTTCTTAAGTTGTACCTTATCGCTAATACGTGTTTTCCGAAACGTTCTTAGTTACGTATCACTTCTGTAAGTCGTTCGTTCGGAAGGTTGGTCTGGAGCACTCTTAGCTATACCTTATCCCACATGACTCCACTAGGGGCCATCACTTTCATAAAAGCTTACATTGCAGTCTATATAACTAAATATTTGTAAAAAAAATGCAATACACTCCGTGTTTAATTAGGCAAATATTTTTAGATTTAAAGAATAAAACATTCACATAATTAGACATCATTACATTGATGGTTGTTAGATTTTTAATTATGTTTTCCAAAGGGACATCAACTGCGAACTATTAAATGCTACAGGATTAGGAAACTATTTAAAAAATATATTTTGGGTGATGGAGTTGGTGAAACTGGCAGCTATACAGCGAATCCTACTATTTCATCTGTGCATTTCATATCCGTTAAATCTTAGTCTAACGGCTAGTATTTTAGCTGCATAAATAAATCGGTAATATTACAAAAAATTATTATGATTATTAATGTTAATTCGACTTTGCATCGAAGTTTTTTAATGTTTTATAACTTTGAGGCAACTGCATGCCATATTCTTTATAAACATTTAAAATAAACTGTGCACTTGATTACTGCTTGTATAGTCTAAGATCAACAAAATTTCCACATTAAAACTAATCAAAGCTAAAATCTAAAGCAATCATACTATATATTTATAGGCTATTATATAATATTTTATATGTTATATTTAGACAGACAGGCTCCAGAAATGCGTCCATTAAGCTTTATCCGCATTGTTAACGCGCTGCTTGTGCATACAGTGTCCAAGCACAATAAATGCGTGAACTAATTAACAACAGCAGTTTGTTTTTATATATTTTAAGTGTAATTCACAGCCAAGTACTTGCACAACCCACTTTATTCCCCTGTGCAACGCACTTATTGGGAACCTATAAATGATCCTTTTAAGGCATAGCGGATGAATTGGAGCAGTTTAAACATGATACGTTTGGAAATGAAGTTGCAGGTTTTGCACGGATTTGATATAAAATATAGAAGGTTGAATTTAGTTGTTTGCAATTTGAAATATTTTTTACCAGATATTCTTAATAAATTGAACTTGAACTATTTCTAAAATGTTTATTTAATAAAGAACACCGCTATCTCATAACGCAGCGAAACCTATTACATGAAGTGAATAATTGATTGTCGAGCAATCGATATCAACCTATTCAGCACCTCCGCCATGGACAGCACCCGCTAAGGTCAAACTTAACTCATTCACCGCCAGCCTTTTTGAGAAAAGTTGCCCACCTGCATTTTTTTGATTTTAACAAAAGTTTCACAAAATTCCTTGCAGGAAAAATTATATTCTATAAATATATAAACATACAAATTATATCAAATTAAAGAACACACCCTTTGCTTTCAAATAAACAAACAAAAAAATGGGGAAAAAACGTTTCATTATATATTTACTTTTTCCACTTAATTTAACCACTGAAATATGGATATTTCTCTTCAAAAATACAACATTTTGAGCAAAAAGCTTAAAAAATTGCGTTTTTGTAAACAAATTTATGTTAGATATCAGACTCAGAATGACTATCAAACATAAAGTCAATTAAAATAAACATTGAAATCTTTTTAACTTCCGTTTTTGATAAATTCGGTTTTGGCGCCATCCAGTGGATAAAAGCGGTATTACACTTTCACTTTGAAATTCGTCCAGAAAGGCATATTATTAGTTAAATATTAACTCATAATTGACGAGATAACTCGTCAATGGCGGGGAATGAGTTAAGAAGGTTTACCTTAAGCAACATCCTAAGGTATAGTTCGGAGAACACACGTAGAAAAGGTATACCTGTAGTTAAGGTTTAACTTAAAAGTCTTCATAGCGCGCTAAGAGACAACGTTATCGGAGAACGCACCCCTGTGCAATAACATTAAATGAAGACATATTTACAAAAACACCCACGAAAAATTAAGCATTAACAAACCATTGTAAACCGCAATGTAATGCTACCACAACATTACTACGACATAAACTTGCAAACCTCCCCTAACAGTAATTACTAACTAAGCTGTAACAAACAAGACAGCAAGAAACTTATGCAAAACTGAATAAATTATTTAAACTTACCTCTAAAACCCCGCTGGCACTGTCATTGTCCTTTCGCGACCAAACTTAACGTTATTCTTCTGCGCTTCTAAACTGAGTGGCGGTTGGCAACTGAAGGGTCATTACCGCCACCTACTGGACTGGGTGTAGCGCATTTACTAGTCAGTGGGGGAATTTTTTATTATATACTGTGTTCTTTGGGCTATTAATTATTAATTGAGCAATAAATGAAAATTAAAGTTAATTTTAAATAAACGATTTTTTTTCTATAACACTTTACATAATGATATGCAAATTTGCTAGACAAACACTATAAGAGATATAAAAGCAACAAAAATAATGTTAGGTTATTTATTTCATAACTTTACCAATTCCTGCAAAAATAAAATGAAATAATAAAATCAAAAAATAAAATAAAAATTATAATGTCATTGATGTGTGATTATTAATAATATCAGTTTTGACTTATGATTGTTGTTTGTTAATATACACTTAGTTGGCAGTTTTCTGACGATGGTAAACTAAGGCATTTCTGTCTAAGGCATTTAAGTCATTTTTGTTAAACATATTTAAAATAGCTGTTGATTCCCCAAAATGATCATACATTTGAAATCTTTTTGAACACTCACATATTTAGAGATGATCTGACTAGATAATTTTTACTTGCTGTATAGAAGCAAAAAACGTGTCTGATGGTGATCCTGGGGGGGAAAGGTCTTTAGGTCACAAAATGAACATGACTTTATAGGATCGTAAATATGTTCACTAAATTACACAAAAATTCACCCAATTTAATTTGTGTTAAAGTATGCAGATTAAGCTGACCAAAAATTAACATTGAGTCAATGTTTGGCTTTTCAACATTGAAAAATAAATTTATTATAAACATTGATTCAATATTATTTAGCGTTGAAATTTCAAACTTGACCATAATGATGATTCTGATGGAATTTCAACATTTAATCAATGTCACCTTGCTATCTGGGTTGCCATTATTATGTTTAAAGCAACTGAAAAAAGACCAAATGTAAGAGCATGTCAGAACCTCTGACAGTGTCCCAAAATGGTCAGACCCCAGAGGGTTAAATAGATTTATAGCATTTTGAAAATAAACTTGTCATGGATTTATTGCATTTTGTGGAAAAAAGAATTCGTTTTTATAATAAATCTTTAAATCAAGTTTTGGATTTGAATTTTTTATGTTTTTATAACCTAAAGATGCTATGTGTAAGTTTGTAACAGAAAATAGTGGTTTTCATCTTGTCACTTTCTTGGTATAGAAAACACGTTTTTACCGAAATTTGTCAAAAATGGATTTATTGCGTTTTGGAACCAAACTCTTCAAATACTCAATTAAAAATGTAATTGAGTAGAGAGTAAAAGTTGCTTATATTTTTGATACTCCGTAGAAGTACAAAGTAGCCCAAAAAATACGAAGTACATTTACTGAAGTACTTTACACCTCTGCAAAAAACAAGATGTATTTTCTAGGGGTGTGACAAGACACTTACCCGTTCTTGTTCAGTTATGTCTTAACCCTCTGGGGTCTAAGGGGTTTTTAGGGCCCTGGAGAAGTTTTGACATGCACTGACATTTGTGCTTTTTTCACAGTGGCGGTTCTACACGGAGGCCAAGGGTGGCCCGTGCCTCTGTAGACAAGTCCCTGGCCACCCCTGTGGCCACCCCGTGCTGACCAAATAAAAAAGTATACATTTATTTTGATTTTACACGCGAGCGCCAAAAGCGGAACTAATCCGACGCATAACGTTCTAAACGGGCAAATTAGAGCGGCGCACCCAACCACTGTAGCTGGCTGCGGGTGCTGCTCAGCGAGTGTCTCAATTTGTTCCCAATTTCCCGATGTTGAGAATGTGTATCCAGGTTTGGGCACTGGTAAGGACTCTAGCTCACTTGACATTGAGACACTGTTCACTTGTTCTCCTGTGACGTGGCTGCTTAAGCGCGGTGATCATTCACAGCTGTTACTCATCAACAACCGGCAAAACCAACATCTCGCTAACTTTTTAAAGTTTACACATTGTAAAAAGCGCTGTAATTATGCTCTTACATATACGTGCATAAAATTGGAGGAATATAATTAAATGTGTCATGTAAAAATGTTTACAATTTAAAATAAATATTATTTTAAATACTGATTAGATTGTGGTCCCTAACTGTCTAGCAATGTGTGTTTATATGTAAACTAAAACAAACGTTTGTCTTTATAAAAGTTTGCATTTCATAAAGTTTATTGAGTAGGCTCGCATGATTTTCGGTTGGGGGGCTTTAGAAAAGAGCCAAGCTCTCCTTTTGCACCAGCACTCACTCTTGTATTAAATAAAGATTTATATGATTGTAAAGTAAGATTAAGTTTATGGGGCAGTTTCCCGGAAAGGGATTAGACTAGTCCTAGTCTAAAATAAATGTAAGAGCTGTCCAAACTGAAAACAACTTGCAATGCCATATTTTAAAATACATCAATGCCCTTTGTTTTGCTTCAAACAAGTAATGTATTTAGTAAGGCATGTTTGTTAAAACTAGTTATATTTCCTAATTAAACTAAGGCCTAGTCCTGTCTTAAAATAATTCCTGTAACCGCCCCTATAATCTTTAAATATAATTTCTTGCCGTTTTTTTATGTGCCCCTCTGGTAAAACACTGGCCCCTACTTGGCCCCCCTAGTGAAATTTGTCTAGAACCGCCACTGTTTTTTCAGTTGCTTAAAAACATAATAATGGCAAACATCTTATAACACTGTGTTCAGCACAAACTGGGCTACTTTATTATATGATCAACATGTATGTACATGTTTGTATTTTTGAGAGAAAAATGTTTATGCGTGGTTTTTGAAAAAGCTAATTTTTTAAATGACTGATATAAGTCCAAAAAAAAACATACTAAACATGTTTTCCCAAGACTTTTCAAAACAGGATCTAGTAGTCTAGAGTTTTTTCTTTAAAATGATGTGAGGGTGTTTTCACACATACACTGTTTAGGTCGGCCCAAATGACGTGTCGCTCCGAGTACGGTGCGTTTGGGTCAGTGTGAACACAACAGCCGCACTCGGGTGCGCACTAAACGGCCGCTCCGAGACCGCTCTAAACAGGTGGTCTCGGAGCGGCTATTGCCGAACTCTGGGGCGACCCACCTGTGGTGTGAACACTGCCGGACCTCGGGGCGACCCAAATACAGGAAGTTCTTCACATGTCACTGGACTTCCGTCGTGACGTGAGCCGGATGTTGTATTGAGGGAAACAACAACAAACATGGCAGGGAGTAGCAATCGTGGGCAATCTTGGTCGGCTGCCGAGATTCGCTGTCTACTGGATATTTGGGCCGATGATTTTATTAATGCACAGCTGTCTTCCACCCACAAAAACAGTGATGTTTACGGGGTGTTTAGCAAACGGCTCCGCGAGAAAGGGTTTAATAGGACGGTTGCGCAATGCCGCATTAAAGCCAAAAAACTTCGCGCCGAGTACATCAAAATACGCGATGCACTCAATAAAACTGGAAGTGATGGGACAGAAAAAGAAAAATTTCCCTGGTTTGACGAGCTGCACCAAATACTTGGTACGAAACCCATCGTTGACCCAGTGGATGTCGTGGAGTCCATTGATAGTCCTGCTTCATCCACTGTTAGCACGACTGACCTCTCGCCCACTGACACGAGTTTTGATGGTAAGTGAAAAACTTTTTTGTCCTGCATATAGTAGCAAATGTTGACAGGCGGAGATGTTGTGTACAAATAACTGCATTATATTTTCTTTTTGTATTAATATGCTGTAAGTAATAGTGTTATTTCAATACACAGGGGGGAATAGCTCATCCAGTAACGTTACCACTGATGCCCTAAACACTCCCTCTGAGGCAGATGTGTCTGCTGCTCCATGCGCCGAGAGCAGTGATAATTCATCTGAGCGTGGAAAAGGAGAGAGACTGCCTATACCCGGAGCTCGGGCCCGGAAAAGAAAAGTCAAATCATCCAGCACTGATAGTGAATTTATGACAGAACTGAAAAGGGTGATGGAGGACATACATTCTGCTGAACAGCGGCAGGAGAGTCATTTTGAGAGGATGCTTAAGGTATTTATCTGAATTTAGCATGTTCTGTGTCTTGTATATTCAATATCTTCCCTAATCAGTGGCACACACACACACACACACACACACACACATACCTACTTATCTACCAAGTGGGGACGTATGACTGAACACCCTACCTTTGGGTACACCCCTTTCTGAAGGGTCTAGAGACAAAATAAAGATATCCCTGCACTACTGGAAATGCCCTCATTACAGATATCAGTTGATATTTTCAATAAAAGCCTTCTTTCCAGACCTGACATTTTGCCTTCACTTTGGGGACAGTATTTTTTATGTCCAATTTGAGGACAAACACAAACTCTGATCTAGTCGACTTTTGAGGACAATGGTGATACACAAACTCTGATTATGTTAACCTTTGAGGACTTTAAGATTATGCTGTATATGACTCACTCTAATAAGCAACATTACAATTCAAAGTTCAAATACTGACTTGAAAACAGCCTAGTGCAGATATACAGCGGTTACAGTTAAGTTCTTCTATTATTTAGTGATTATTGATTGGTAAGCTGATTTTATGAATATATACTACTTCAACATACATAAAAGACAGGAATTGCCTAGTTCAGTGGTTCTCAACTCCATTCTTGGAGGCCCACTGCTCTGCACATTTTGTATGTTTCTCTTATCTGACAGACTTAGTTTAGTTCATGGTGATCTCTACTAATGATTTGAATCAGGTGTGTTAAATAAGGGAGACTTAGAAAATGTGCAGAGCAGTGGGCCTCCAGGAATAACGTTGAGAACCACTGGCCTAGTCAATGTCAATAGACCAAAATTATTGCTTTCTTGAAATCCAAGACTCTGGTGATACACAAATTCATATTTTAAGTCACTTTGGGCAGTCTGGTCATACACAATTCATACACAACAACATAATATAAATTCACTTTGGTTGAAACACAAACTTGGATTTTAAGTCACTTTGAGGACTTTGGTTGATACACAAACTCAGATTTTAAGGCACTTTGGGGACTTTGGTTGATACACAAAGTCAGATTTTAAGTCACTTTGGGGACTTTGGTTGATACACAAAGTCAGATTTTAAGTCACTTTGGGGACTTTGGTTGATACACAAAGTCAGATTTTAAGTCACTTTGGGGACTTTGGTTGATACACAAACTCAGATTTTAGGTCACTTTGAGGACTTTGGTTGAGACACAAAGTCAGATTTTAAGTTACTTTGGGGACTTTGGTTGATACACAAACTCAGATTTTAAGTCACTTTGGGGACTTTGGTTGATACACAAAGTCAGATTTTAAGTCACTTTGGGGACTTTGGTTGATACACAAAGTCAGATTTTAAGTCACTTTGGGGACTTTGGTTGATACACAAACTCAGATTTTAAGTCACTTTGGGGACTTTGGTTGATACACAAAGTCAGATTTTAAGTCACTTTGGGGACTTTGGTTGATACACAAAGTCAGATTTTAAGTCACTTTGGGGACTTTGGTTGATACACAAAGTCAGATTTTAAGTCACTTTGGGGACTTTGGTTGATACACAAAGTCAGATTTTAGGTCACTTTGAGGACTTTGGTTGATACACAAAGTCAGATTTTAAGTTACTTTGGGGACTTTGGTTGATACACAAACTCAGATTTTAAGTCACTTTGAGGACTTTGGTTTATACACAAAGTCAGATTTTAAGTCACTTTGGGGACTTTGGTTGATACACAAAGTCAGATTTTAAGTCACTTTGGGGACTTTGGTTGATACACAAAGTCAGATTTTAGGTCACTTTGGGGACTTTGGTTGATACACAAACTCAGATTTTAAGTCACTTTGAGGACTTTGGTTTATACACAAAGTCAGATTTTAAGTCACTTTGAGGACTTTGGTTTATACACAAACTCAGATTTTAAGTCACTTTGGGGACTTTGGTTGATACACAAACTCAGATTTTAAGTCACTTTGAGGACTTTGGTTGATACACAAACTCAGATTTTAGGTCACTTCAGGGTCTCTGGTCATACACAAACTCAGATTTTAAGTCACTTTGAGGACTACAAGAAAACAAGGAAAAATGACTTCCAAACCATTTATTTATCATGCAAATGCATGCTATAAATGTCAGAAGTTTTAGGCAATATCAGTAACAGCACTTAACCATAAACACAGTTACTTAAAAGTTAAGTGCATTTTAGTTTGCCAATAAAAGTGTCAGTATAAAATATAGGACAGTATAATCAATGAAACTGATATGAACTCTTTCACTCTTTTCTTCACCTTTACTTTCTTGCCTTCTACCTTGCTCCTCCCACTTCACTTTCCTTTTGCTCCTCCCTCTTCTCTTTTATCTTTGCTTCTCCTTTTATCTCTTTACTTTCAGTTCACTCAATTAACTTCTGTCTACATTGAACAATTGTAATTACAATTAAAGGAAATAAACAATACTGACATATTTTAAAAGTGCATATAGAACAGAATATGTTGACAGAAAAAAATAGCAACATGTAAACATATAACAACATGTAAACATGCATGTAAACAAAGAATGAAAATTAGAAATTTGTCAGTTCAGCTTGTTCTTTTTGCTTTCCTCAGCTTTTTACAGAAATTATCGTTGAACCATTACATTCAATCCTCTCTCTTCTCCTGTCTTGCTTACCTCATTAATATTCTGTTTCCTCCTGTACTCAAACAAATTCTCCCTCTTCATACACCTTTACTCTTCCTTACTATTTTCACTCATTTTTAAAAAAACAGAGCATGATGTGTAAACTATAAATATAGTTTGTCTGAAAGGAACCTATTATATATTACAAACATACAAAATGATGAATCGTTTGCAGAAGAAAAGCTCCTGTTTACATCATATATGTGCGTACTGTGTATAACAATTATGTAGCTCATACACACACATGAATGTATAATTTGAAGAAACAAAATCTATTTATATTTTAAGTGTTTATATAATATAAATTACATATAAACATGCATGTGTGTGTATTTATATATAGATAATTATTATACACAGTATACACACACACGATGCAAAAAAAAACTTTTATTCTGCAAACGATTAGTCATAATTCATCATTTTGCAGCCCTAAACATGTTAAAAAGTTATTCTAGAAAAGGCATTCATTATTTTATGTTTTTGTAACATGGCAACTTTTCCTCACCATGCTCTGTTTTTTTACAGTAAAAAGAAAAGTGTTTTTTATTTGCTCCCCTATAATCCACCCTGTTTTTTTAAAGTGGTGATCCTGTTTCTCACATAATTTTTCACACCAGTCCAAGTACGTTCCTTCAAGGCTTCTGGCTCTGCTTGAATGCATCTCTCGCAGTCTTGCTTACCAGGAACTTTGCATGTCTTTATGAACTTCATCATGTGTTTTTCAACAGCTTTTACCTCAACTTCTTCCCATTTTCTTTTTGGAGGTATTGATGAACCTATAAAGTGAAAAATCATATCCTTATTACAACTAAAGTCAATGGGATTTATTTATCAATCAAATGTAGAAACAAGCGCAGATCCATGTGCAAACACAATCTTACAACACCACTCATGTGTGATTCATTAAACTTTCATGTGGCCAATTCCATCACACAAATGAATGGGTGTTGATAAATGTGGCGAATGAAATCTATAGTAATTTAAATATTAAACCCATATAAATGAAGCCTAGCCCCTAGAGAATATGACATGAGGAAACATAACCTGGCCACACAGAGGAACATCTACATAGATATTGAACTTTGACATTTCAAGTTCAAACAAAGTAGCTTGAAAAGCAATATTCATGCAGTTGGGAGCCAGATTATTTTTCCGATTAGTCGACTACTCTAACAATTATTTTTTTTATTAATAAAGTGTTCTTTTTTTGATTAGCTATTTAATCTGTTAGATAATCTGTTTTCTACTCTCTGTCTGATCTGACAGTCATTGGTTGTTTTATTGTATTTTAACACAACTGAATGCTATTTTCACATATTATCTGTTCTGTTGTCAGACATATAGAGGCGTTTTTCCAGACAGGGATTAGACTAGTCCTAGACTAAAATAAATATAAGAGCTGTCCAAACTGAAAACATCTTCCACTGACATATCTTTAAATACATCAGTGCCTTTAGTTTGGCCTCAAAATGCACACAAGTAATGTTTTTAGTAAGGCATGTTTGTTTAAACTAATTATATTTCCTAATTAAACGAAGGTCTAGTCCTGGCTTAAACTAATCTCTGTCCAGGAAACCACCCCAAAGACTATTAAAATAGTGACAAAACATGACCCAATAACCTTGTGTTTAATTCAACCAGCTGTTACTTTAACTACTAAGTTACTAAAATTTTGATTTATAAACGCGACATCGCAGACAATTCGGCGCAAATTAAAAAAATTGCCATTACACAGAGTTACTACAGAAGACATGCGCGGGCATAGGAGAGAGAGAGCTCGCGCACAAGCACATAGAGAACCAGTGTGTGTGGGAAAACACTGCTAACCTTTCATGATAAACTCGAATCAGTCGTCTTCTCTGTCAGTAACATCTGACGTTTACGTGAAAATGCAAGTACACAAAGGAATCCGCACGGAAAACACAGCCAACTTTTAATTCTTTCACTCAGTGTCATGTATGAGAGGCGCTGTCTAGGGGCTTCACGCAGAGAAAGAGAGAGCGCGCACGTGCACAAGAGAGGCACCACTGAGCGCTCACAACAATAAATGAAGCCGTTTTAAATGAAAATAAAAATGTAAATGTTGCGACCATTGTTGATTTTGTGGCGCACACAAACAAATCAATGTATGGAAAACACTTCCAGGAGCAGAAGCAGCCATTACGCGAGATGAATGTAAACAGCGTGACGCGTCGACGCATTTTACGCATGTCGACGTATTTTCGTAGTCGACGTAATCGATGACGTCGACACGTCGTTGCAGCACTACTAAAAAGAAATTGATATTTCACCAAAACGCCAACATTGTAATTTTTAGATATGTGACCGAACACGGAAAGTAGGGACACAAGTCTGGGGCAGATTCTTAATGTGTAGTATCTAAGCTTTCCAGCGATGTGTAACACATGGGAATCTGATCATATTTGGAGAAGTTGTTGCCATTTGAATGTAGGAACTCAAAAGACCTCAAAGCGGAGATATAGCCTTTTAAAGTTTGGATCATTTTCACCTGTGTTCTGCTGGGAGTGACAATAGGGCTCATTTACATCTCATTTAGCTAAGCCATACACCCTGTAAAGCCGTTTTGAGATACAGATGCTCTATCATCATATGTAGTTTTTTGTGAAAGAAGTCTGGATGAAAACAGACAAAAAATAAACAGGACTTTTTGTGTTTATCACAAGTCGCATCCAGTCTGTTTCAGACGTGTGAATCATCCAATGACCATTTTTGTCCACAAATGCCATGAAATATAGAAATATATAGTCTATTGTTTACATCAGATTTCGAATGAAAGTCTGGTAATAGATTATAATATATAATCTGATGACCATTTACGTCGTAACACTTTATATCACTGTATCGCTCGATCGTTCCTCCATCAGCCAATGACTTCATGGCAAATATTGATAGACAAAATACGTAGCCAATTACATAACGAATTCAACAATCATTGTGTGATTTTTTTGTGTGTTCGACTTCATGTGGCGCTGCAAGAACTGACAGGCGGATGACGTCAAAGTACTGCAAGAGCGAGTCGAAATTAGACTACTCCGTAAGATTTCTTGAATAGCTCGAATAGCTATGAAACGAAGACGACTCCTAACTGTGAGTATTTTTGGTAAAAACAACCATTTTAGTGAACATAGGTTGGTTTGGGCTACAGTGGGGCTCCTTCTCAAGAGGTTAAGTAGCCACGCTGAGGGCAGGGGCAATAACAAAAGAAACAAAAGCTGGCTTATCCAGTATGTAAATGCACACAGACAACGACACCACCTACTGCATTCTAGAAACTGCGTAAAAAAAGCAGATATCAACCTCAAAATGTACCCTTTTAAATATACAAATACTGCTATATCAAACATGTAAAGCTACTTCGTGATCTCAACAGATTCTGCAAAAAATATAAAAATGCTTTTCTATCATTAGCTCAAAAGTTGTTCTGCCGACTTGTGTCACTGGTTTCCGTGACGGGGCACATATTACTGTTTTTAAGACTTGTATATACCCAATTTACCATATTACAGGTGTATAGTAAAATCCTTTTTATAATTAAGTATTCTGCATTGATGCATTTAAATATAACAATGTAAATAAAAATCATACTGTCTATGTGAATTTCATTGCAGGTTTTTCACATAACAGTGTAGGCAGAAGGCGGTTGCGTTTACACTTGGCATTAACATGCGACCTGTATCCGGATGTTGTCCACATACACATTGAAAAGACAAGTGTAAACGCGTCTGTGATCTGAATGTTATCCGATCTGTGTGTCCTGATGCAGAGGTAGTCGAGGACGCATTGTGATCGGATCTCAGTGTAATGTAAACGCAATCCAGCCATCGTATCTGCATTAACAGGTCAACATCACAAAAAAACCCCGCCCACTATCATCTCCTCTTACTGACAGCTGTCAAAAATAAAGGACGTTAGGTCATGGAGCACAGGTGAGAGACGCATACATTCATATTTGTGGAGTAATGGAAGCTACGCTTAAAAGTATCTTAATAAATCGATATTCAAAAGCATTTTAACACTGCTGACTGTATTTAAGTTATTCAGGCATATGTTATATGTTCCTATTCATAGAGAGATTTAATATTTAATGGCAGAATTCAGGATCGTTACAATGTTTGAGTTTCCATGGTGACATATCAACGTGAATGTTGCGCTTCTTTCTGGCTGTTTCTGTCTCATTTAACACATTTTAAGTTACTTTAAAACACGTACAAACCATAACAACATTAACCAAATACATTTATTCAGTGTTGGTTTTATGCAAGGTTACTTATATGTGTTTGTAAATTACATTACTTCTTACGCACTATGAACTGGAAATTTAGGAAATTGTTAGCTCTTTTAATTAAATCATATAAAAATTACCAGGAAACATAACTAACAACAGTTTATGGTTAAAATATAAATATACATATAAGTTCAGGCAGAGCCAAAAGCCCGTTATTAAGGCAGAATAAAACAGTGGAGTCGGTCATGTTTCACGCGGATTTTGTTGTTGATTTAAAGCATGCGGGTGAAAGTCAAGTTTAGGTAAAAACAGGATATTCATCCGCGGTGCGGACGCTATAAAGGCTTTTAAAGAGAAGGCTTTTAAAGCTAAAAAATATAACGCTTAAAATGTGAACATCACGGTTGTTGGGGTTGCTAGTTATTCTCTGCTGTTGGCTTCTCAGTAGCACTGTACAATACGGGATTGCGGTTAGCGCGAAAACCCTAAATCATGTGGCTAAAGACAGCTGTACCCATTTTGATTGACAGCTATCCACCCAGCGCGCGTCTCCCCGCACGGGATCAGGTCACACATCCAGATACAGAAGCCACATTTATGTGACAAATGTAAACGCGCCGTGTCCTGATATACGAATGATCGGATCTGCGTGAACGGATCACCGAGATCGCATGTTAATGCAAAATGTAAACGCAGCCTTAGTGAATAAATGACAAATCACATAATATATGTTTATCTATTTCTTCAAACTGACTGTACAACAAACTCAAATTTTGAAAAGCTCCTGTCTTGCTACTGTTGCCTATAGGTATTGTATTTAGTAATTCAGGGTTTGCCATTTCTTGCTGTTTGTGTAGTTTAAAGATTTTTTTTACCTTGATCTTTCTGGGAAGCAGATGGTTGATCAGTCTCTGCTGGTACTGGTGATGTTGTCTGAGGCAGGTCACTACAATCCTCTTCATCACTTGACATTGAATCACCTTCGGCCTCAAGTTGCTCTATAACAATAAAAGGAATCTGTGTATCAATGTATTTTTTGCAAAAGATGATGAAAGATACAGATTTGCAAATATGTAAAGCACAGACGCGCACAAAAATCTAATTTCATACATACCATTTGGGTCGATTTCAATGTCATCAAGTCTCTTTCCTTTAAAGCTGGACAGTGTTCCTTTCTCCATTGCCATTAAGACCTTACTCATTTTTGCCAGCTGCAATGTCCCCTCTGGTAACCGGTAATACTGTCTGTGGATCCTTATATCGTGACCGAGAAAATCAGCCAGTTGATCTGCTTCATTTTCATCAAGGTTGAGAATCTTTGACATGGTAGCTATGTGTTTCCTGAGCCTGGTTGAGGAAAGAGCTTCAGGATTCTTAATGCCACATTCACGAGCAGCTTTACTTATGCACTCTCCTCCTCTGTAGGCAGACATTGCACCAGATCTGGCAAACATAAAAGGATTCTCATTTGGGACACCACAAGCCTCACGTGTTTCAACAAGCAGCTCCATGGCAGAAATCAATGAAGGTTTGAGGAGGACAGGGACCTTTCTCCCTCGCTTACCACGGATCTCTACTCTGGTAAAGTGTTTACACAGCTTCCTCTCGAACTCAGAAAGACAGATGGCTATGTCTTCATGCAGCTCAGAAGAATCCCGGCTTTGAAAAGCTGACAAAAGCATCCGTGACACCTCACCTTCTCTTCGTCTATTGAACAGGATAACTTGGGAGAGTGTGACTTTGGCCAAAGCAGCATAGCTGTCTGCAGAGGGGCAGTTTTTAAGTTTATTAAGGAATTTATCCCGTTTCTTTTCTAGATGTGCGTGCAGGGCTTTGACATCCTGAGTGAAAGGAATGATCTGTGGTGCATTCCACTTGGCTTCCTTCAATGTAGTTATAGCACCAGCAGAAATGTATTCATTCCACCTTGCTTGGTGTACTTTTCTGAAGTCTCGAGCACACTCAGCACGCTCATGGTCTCCATACATCATCGCATTACTTTCAACAATGCTACAGATCTTTTTTAAAGAATGTCCAAGTTTGAGGGCTAAAGAGGGAATGCGGTAAGAGTTCTTCTCTTCGTCAAAGCCAGACACAACTTTCACAGCTGATATGACATGTTTGAAGTTTGCTGGTATCATGAAGTCCTCCATTGTTTTCAGTGGGGTTATCCTTCTTGCTTCAAGAAGAAGTCTGCCAACTTCTCTCATTTTCTGTCGGATGTAGTCATGTTTGGTCACATCAGATCCCATCCTGTTAAACATGTGCTCTCCCAGTTGCATGATGCATCTGTCACTATGAATCACCCGTGAAACTTCGTCATAGTTCATCAGGGAAAGTACTTTCTTGAAACCTTTACTCACCTCTAAGCCAACAGGTGTTTTTAGGGCACAAAGAGATCTTACTCTTTTTCTACCCTGAGCTTCATCATCCTTCGGTTTAAGTGGACAGTTTTTAATGTGTTTCCATAGGCTGAGCTTGTTGTAAAGGCCTTGACAGTGAATACAGTGGATAAATTCTTTGGGGTTTTTGCACTTTTTTGGACGGTAGCAGGCAATCATCTCACCTTCCCCTTTTCTCACCACATCTGTGTTGTGAGCAAAGTTGCCCTTTTTTCTAAGAAGGTTTAACTGGACTCTTCGTTCTTTGGAACGTTTTGGGAAAGCTACAGCCTTTGCAACCTCTACTTCATTGCGATGTACAAACTCAAGGTGTCTTGCCATTTTTGCATATGGCTTAGAGCAATAAAGGCAATACTGTTTTTTGTTATATGACCTGCTCTTTTTTTGTGGTGATGGCATTGACTGAACCAAAGTCTTTTTGTCAGATGAGGTTTCGGTCTCTTCAGTTTGGCATTTCATCCTTTTTGATGACACTGCTGTCATACATTTGGCAGATGAACTACCTGCCTCTTCAGCTTTCCTTTTTGAAAGGGGTGATTTAGTATGTCTTAAACGTTTGTTGGGTCTAGGATCACTACATTCAGACTTATTGTTTGATCCATCTGAACTCCTTTCAGCCTTGCTTTGTCCAGAAGCACTTCCATCTGATTCATCTGAGCTGAACTGGGGTATGTAGTCAACATCACTGTAGTCCGTAACATCTGAATCACTGTAGGCACTCCCAGAATACTAAATGAGAAAAATGTTACACTTACTTAAATCATGCAAAATTATTTCTTTAACTAAATGTTTAAAAACTTGCTTAATGGGATAGACAACTGCCAGAATCCAACTGATTTTCAACAAGAGGAACTCATTTAAGCATATAAAGTGCATGGTTAATTACAAACCTGTCTTTTTCTTGATTGCCTTAATGAGTGCATCTGAAAAAAGAACAAACAAAACTAATGTACATAAAATTGTATATAATAATTAAATGTAAATAATAATAATTTAAAAAATAAAACACTTAAGAGCAAAAAACAGTTATTTCAACTAGATATATTTCAAACTGTAGCTTAGCAAATAAGGCCTTAGTAGATGGCACACTTGGCACGGTTTGATAATCACAAACAGAAACTCTGTACAATACAACTGTATCATAAAATCTTTTTGCACCATGACATAGATGATAATAATATTAGGTCTGTGAATTCACATTAAACAGTCATTACTAATCTCAATTACCTACCTCCATTAAAGATAGTGTCTCAGACACCTGTGATGAGGAAATCACAGGGGTGGAAGCAGCACAGGGCAAGGGTGTAGAGGGATGCACAGGAGAAGAGGACGATGATGTGGTCTTCACAGGTGATGAGGGCTGCACAGGAGAAGAGGACGATGATGTGGTCTTCACAGGTGATGAGGGCTGCACAAGTGCAGAGGAAGATGATGTGGTCTTCACAGGTGATGAGGGATGCACAGGAGAAGAGGACGATGATGTGGTCTTCACAGGTGATGAGGGCTGCACAAGTGCAGAGGAAGATGATGTGGTCTTCACAGGTGATGAGGGCTGCACAGGAGAAGAGGACGATGATGTGGTCTTCACAGGTGATGAGGGCTGCACAGGAGAAGAGGACGATGATGTGGTCTTCACAGGTGATGAGGGCTGCACAAGTGCAGAGGAAGATGATGTGGTCTTCACAGGTGATGAGGGCTGCACAGGAGAAGAGGACGATGATGTGGTCTTCACAGGTGATGAGGGCTGCACAAGTGCAGAGGAAGATGATGTGGTCATCACAGGTGATGAGGGCTGCACAGGAGAAGAGGACGATGATGTGGTCTTCACAGGTGATGAGGGCTGCACAAGTGCAGAGGAAGATGATGTGGTCATCACAGGTGATGAGGGCTGCACAGGAGAAGAGGACGATGATGTGGTCTTCACAGGTGATGAGGGCTGCACAAGGGCAGAGGAAGATGATGTGGTCTTCACAGGTGATGAGGGCTGCACAGGAGAAGAGGACGATGATGTGGTCTTCACAGGTGATGAGGGCTGCACAGGAGAAGAGGACGATGATGTGGTCTTCACAGGTGATGAGGGCTGCACAAGGGCAGAGAAAGATGATGTGGTCTTCACAGGTGATGAGGGCTGCACAGGAGAAGAGGACGATGATGTGGTCTTCACAGGTGATGAGGGCTGCACAAGTGCAGAGGAAGATGATGTGGTCTTCACAGGTGATGAGGGCTGCACAGGAGAAGAGGACGATGATGTGGTCTTCACAGGTGATGAGGGCTGCACAAGTGCAGAGGACGATGATGTGGTCATCACAGGTGATGAGGGCGGCACAGGAGAAGGAGAAGGGTATGAGGGCAATAAGGCTTTTACAGAGGTAGACATTGCACAGGGTGCCTAAGACGGTGCATTAAATGTGTATGCTATAATACTGTCTGTAACTTTAAAAGTATAATTGAAAAAAAAGTTAAAAATAAAAGCAGCATGGAAACTGTTCAACGACTATTAACACTTTAAATAATAAAGTCTTAATTGACTGAGGTGCTAATCAAGTAATGTGATGATCATATCCAAATATTACTCACCATGAAATATTCTTGTGATGGCTCTATGGCAGTCTTTTTCGTTTTAATTTGTGCTCTGTTAAAGCGCTCATGGCAATCTTTGAGTTTCTGAGGATATATGAAAAGGTATTAAACTTAAAATAAAAGTAAAATGTACATAATGTTAAAAGCTGTGACACTCAAAGACATTAGGCAAAACCAATCAAAAATATAGAAAACAAAAAGTAAATATAAAATATTGCTTAATTTCAAGTGCTCTGGTTTAGATTAAAGGAATAGTCTACTCATTTTCAATATCAAACCATGTCACCACCTCAACCAAGAACCGCCGACACATCCCTCCATCATCTGTGCGCGTGCACGCAAGCGCTGGAGCGCGTTGCGACACTTTGATAGCATTTAGCTTAGCCCCATTCATTCAATGGTACCAATCAGAGATAAAGTTAGAAGTGACCAAACAAATGTCGCAGCGCGCTCCAGCGCTTACGTGCACGCACACAGATGATAAAGGGATGTATCAACAATTCTTAGTTAAGGTAATAACATAGTTTAATATTGAAAATGAGTAGACTATTCCTTTAAGAGCAAGCCAAATAAATTTAGTTTAGTAAAATTAACTAAATAAGGAAACCCATAAATCTGTTAGAAAAGATATAGCACATAAAGTAAGAAGAGTCTATGGGCCAGATCTACTAACAGCTTGTGCCAGCGCAAACCATCATTTTGTTACATAACGACTGTTGTGATTTATTAAAGACTTGAATGTCTTTAAAATACAAAATCGATTGTGGGACCATTGTCATGTTTGAATAGAAAAGAGCTCTGCCCGAACTGCTGCTATAAAATTAGACACACACAATTTTGGAAAATATCATTATATACTGTAGCATTAAGATTTGTGCTCACAGAAATGAGTAGTTAAATGTGTTCACTAGAAGTTGCCGTCCAATACTTTTGTCCATATAGTGTAACTAGTTATCTGATGAAGTAAAGGGCCTAAGATACTTTCTGCATGTATAGAATGGTTACCATTTTATTCTCTGATGTACTTGCTTTGCCTGACTGTTGTGGCTCAACTTGCTTATGTGGTTCATTGATGTACACCTTATACAGGGCAGATGAGGAAACAGGAGGAGCCTGATGGAACTGAAAGTCAGAAAAGAAGAGTTAGGGGGTAAATTTTGTACTGTATTTGCTAAGCTTTTGTATGGTTTTGTTTTATACTGTGATGTATAAAAGACAGTGAGATGCAGTAATATAAGCTACACGTTCATCTGTCCTACAGTAACTTTAGCTGAACCTACTTTTTAAATCTGTCAGTATTCCTCTGTTTAAAAAAACAAACAAGAATACGTTTACTGAAAAAATGCACGATTTAGAAGTTGTGGCATTGTTTCACAGAGGATTAAATGCTTGTCCAATATGTCAAAAACCTCTCAAATTGCTAGTTTCCCACATGACTGTATAGAACCCGAATATAGATGTTTTGTGTACTTACCAATTTCTGCAAATCCAAACTGCTGACTGGGCTTTTATCACTGGATTCTGTTGATGATACCTAAATGAAAGATTTGAGAAATATGAGAACACAATCATATGGTATCAAATCAGCATAAGAGAAAAATGTCATCATGAAATATTGTTAAAGATTCTTAGGATATACTTGACAGTACCTTAGCTCGCCAAGGCCAATCTGAATCTCCATAACTGTAAGTGATTTCTTCTCCTGGTTGGATATCTCGTACAGCAAAAAGACACAGATGAGGCTTTTTGTTCACTTCAACAGTTCTTATTTTGCATGTAGGATTTCTGTGCTCATCATTTACAAGTCTTCCCAAGGACCCATCTTCCTTGGATGCATCCATGCTATAAATACATAAAAATACCACCAAGCATAAGAGACTGATTTGTAATCTTGTACAGCAGTTGTTTCCTTTATGCCTGTACCTCGTAAGAGTAACTTCTGTAAACATATCTTAACAACTACATGAAATCAAAATGAGTTTTTTGGGCTTTAAGGCATTTTACATCAGTGGGTCTGGTTATATGGTCTGCTCTACACATTTTGGGGCAGATTCCTGAACAGGGCTAAAGTCTATTCGCAGACTTGAATACAAGTTTGAATTGTCTGAACAGAAAACAGCTTTCACTGAGATATCTTAGAGAGCGCCTATTTCATTGCTAAAAAACAATATTATTTTGTGTATTTGGTATAATATAATGTGTTCATGTGGTTTATGGTTAAAAAACACATTATTTTCCACGTAAGGTTTATTTTTGTATTTCCAGATTTCACTCTCTTCCTGAAACGCACGGATTTGAAAAGCTGTGTGCCTAATTGGTCAGCTAATCTGTATGTTGTGATTGGTCTGATTAGCTCTGTCAGCTGGAAACGTGAGACTTCTTACCATGATTGAAAGATTCAGTTACTAACAGGAGTTACAGGAGTTAACTTACAGGTTGAGTTCGAAGCAGGATGAATTATGATAATGTCGGTCTTGTCTACATCACCAATCCCAGGAAGTAAACCTTTTGCCTACATTCCGTGTGTTTGTTGTAATCCAAGAAAAGAGATTTACGTTGGAGACGATAACTCGCGTCATGGTTTACTTTGGGGTTTGTAACTTTTGCATATTGTTAACATGTACAAATTCACACTTAAACACAAGAGGAAATTTAAAAACAATAGGTGCTCTTTAACATATCAGTGCCACTGTTTTTATCACAAGATGCACAGCTAATTTTTTTTGTAAAATGTCCTAATATTACTAAGCCCTAGTCCTGGATTAATCTAAACCCTGTATGGTAAACTGCCCCTTTGTGTCTGCTTTTTTACACACAATAAAAATCATCAGCTGGGTACTGAGTGCGTCATACCAAATGTGCAGAGACGAGGATCACCAGGACCCAGGGGCCGGTTGCATAAACATAGCCGTGACATTAAGACTGCGTCTTAAGAATTATTCTGACTAACTAGCAATTAGTTAGGGCTAATCAGTCTTATTATTTGGATTTAAATTAGACCAATCTACCTTTCTATGTAACATACTTAAAACAGTTATGATCAGTCTTGAAGAAAAAAATTCATGACTAACTTTAAAGACTAGTCTTAAAAGTTTTATGCAACCGGCCACAGGAGTTTTGGTGAACTAACCCTTAACCGCCCTATTACTTCAAGACAATAACTCTATACTCACCACCAATTTTTGCCATGCCACTGAAAATCAAACAAGAATGTGTTCTCAACGTCATTGTAGAGTTTAGATCGATCAAGGCTCTCCTCTGAAGTCAGAAGTTCACCTCTGTATTCAAGGACAAAATCACCTCTAAAAAATGCTTCAGTGGTGAAAACTCCACGTCCTAAAAAGAAAAAAATACCAGTAAGTTCTGATGTTCCTTTAAAGTTAATTATTATTTTCATGAGCTCTTATCCAAAAACAATAATAAAAATTACTAGATCTGAAGTTTTATCTGTGGTATCCAACAAATTTGGACATTGCCCTAGTTGGATCTTTCATTTTGTTGTTGTCGGCTGGATTAAAAGGAGTAAAACAATACATTTTACCTTGATAATTTGTTATATAAGAGGTCATCATACTTAAATGAACATCACAAATTTGAAAACGTCCGTGCTATTGAAATATAACAGTTTTTTGCACCAAGCCAGGAAAATGGTCTATTCAGGAATGTGCTGAAATATGATGTCAGAGTAGAATTGAAACACCTCCCCAAACCCATATACAATGACCACTTTTGTAGCCCCGTCCACAGCTTTGCGTGACATGTGTGGGTCAGGGGTAAAGCAAACCATGCAGTGTCTCAACAATCAGTAAACATTAGGGGTGGCACGGTTCATGAAAAAAAGCGTGTGTGCGTCGCACGGTTCATGGCATGCGCAATAGCCTCGTGCCCTGTATGTGACCTTGCCTCAGATGGCGTGTTTCCCTTTCGCGAAAGAAAAGTTGACTGTTGTGGAGAGTGAGTGCTGCAGGTTATGTTACATGTAGAAATGGCAAGTGGGAGAGAAAAGGAAGTCTGCCCGGAGTTGGATGATGTTACCTACAATGACAGTAGAAAAAAACAATAGATAGAACTGCAGTCTATGGGTTGAATTTGTTCAAACAGCCACAGGAGACCGCCTTCTCTCCGCCCATTTATCTAAGCTAAGGTACTGAACGTCTTTTCTGACTTCTGCCGCGAAAACACGGTGAACGTGCGCTATTTTTAGCCTTTTATTGATAAAACTAAAGCGGCTGATTTCCGCGTAGTTTCATTTTGCTAGCGTAGGAAAGTTGCGCGATCTTATTTCATAAATTGCCTCTTAAAGTAACCAGGACAGAAGTGGTCAAAAGTGGAAAAAAGAGACGGATTTAAATATTACAGGTGTAAACGTTGTGTTTCTCTCTCGTCCACATATACTCTCTGCAGTATTTAAGCAGCCTCTCAGTGATAAATCTTAAAGCTACACTGAAGTTGGCAGATTGATAAATGCAAGTTATCTTTGTGTGCTAAAAAGGCACATAAGATGGATATACACATTCTCCTTTTTTGCCAAAAAAAGAGAGGGTCCCAATAATGTGCTTAAAGTCAAATTCAGTTTGTGCATGATTACATGATATAACTTTTTTAATAATGTATCCTAAATTATGGATAATTACTACATTAATAAGATAATACATTTCTGGAGTGTTAAAAATTAAAAGTAAAAATAACAACAAGAACCGTACAGAACCGAGAACTGTGGCCATTAAACCGTGATACGAACCGAACCGAGGGTTTTGTGAACCGTGCCACCCCTAGTAAACATGTCTTTAAAGATTGCCAAATGTAACCAAAATGACTTTTGAAAACATGTTTCCTTTTATTTTGACGTGGTGATCTGTTATAAGTACCCAACAAAGTGTTCGGTTGTGGAAGAACCGTCTATGGGAAGAACACAGACGCTGTTTAACGGAGGCTTGGAACATAACATTAGGAATGCGTGGTTAAAGTTTGTTTTTGAAGAAGTTCCAGCTCGGGTGGGGAGTGTTTGTTTACTATGTGTACCACGGATTCATTTGTAAAGAAGCCATGAGTCGGTGCTGGATTTGCAGAGAAACTGTGATTAAAAGCACCAGTAATATTGCATCTGGCAGGAATGACACAACAGTATACACAGTGAGTAATACATTTTACTTTAAGTTACTACGCGTCACTACTGTTTAGTAAAAGATCGCTTGATATGTCCTGTTGTAACATCAGTGTCTAAACACATATATTTTACTGTTTTCATTTACTAAAAAAATTAAACCATTAATAAAGGTGCAACACTTAACAATATGACTGTAATATAACGATAGAAATATACAAAGTTAGTGATAAGGAAGAACTTACCAGCCCTAATTTAGATTCTGATGCCTGCTTACTGTGTTGTATACGGTAATTTAGGCAAGTCGCGTTTGTAAGGTCCAACACTCAACAAAGCTTTTTTATCATATAACTGTGGTATGTAACGTTATGTGTATGTAAGAGCAACCTCACAAGCACAATAGAAATATACAAAGTTAGTGATAAGGACTTATCAGCCGTGGTTTAGATTCTGATGCGTGCTTACTTGTGTTGTTTATGGTAATTTAGTCACGTTGAGTTTATAGTTTTGTTTATACTTTACTATACGTATTGTCATTTATGGGTATCATCTTTAGCACCCAGAATCTTTTGTGGCTCAAACATATTTGTGTTCGGCTGCTATTTTTACACATCAATGTTTTAAAAACATTTCCCCACATGTAATGACGGGGATCATAGCAGTGGGCGTTTACGTCCAGGTCTTCACTGCGGCCCGCCCCTTCAAAAGAACCATTATCCAGAGAGCAACTAATCCATGTTACAAAATAACCTATTACTTATTGCCTTTGATGTTTTTGAATGGAAAAACCACTTGAACATCATAAGTAGATATCAGACAACAGTAGTAAAACAATAAAATCGACAGATTTATTGCCCCTTTAAGTCAGCAGGATCTATCACAAGAGTCCATGTAGAGTGCACGTGACACAATTTCCATCATGCATTCACTGACGGATTTTGAAGTAGGTAGCCCAGGCGATGTGTTGCATTTTGTCGCAATGCGCATGCATCAAAAGTCTGTATGCACATACAAATAAACTATGCTTTGCAACTTACATTTGCGTACATGAAAGAAAACCGTCTATACTACAGAATTTATCTTACCTTTATATTTGCTGATAACTTGCTCATAAAGCTCAGGCTTGTCTGTTTTGCAAGTAATGTGATGCTCAGCATCCTGTTGAGGTCTTTTTCGTTTTTTCTGCCTTGGTATACCCAGCATCATGGCGACTGCAGTGACATGCAATGACTGAAAATAATTAAATTAATCAATCGATTAATCAACCATAATATTAAGGTTGCTAAAATTGTTTACCCAAATAGCCAACAAATGGTATAATATATGTATCTAACTTATGTATATGCATGTATACTTTTGTAAATAAACATATAGCTTAGATATATACACACATACATACACAACTGTAGTTAACTTAGATATACATACACAACTTAAAATCTTTAAAGATATCTGTGGCTATTCGTGCCACTGTGCATGATAAGAAAATCGCATGATTGAAACTTAGATTAAACAATAAGAATTAATTACTAATTACCCAATCTATTACTGCTATTTCACATAATTTTACTAAGCACTTAGTCGTTTATGGACAACATTAATAGATCAGTAAAGTAAGTTAAGTTACTCTGAAACCGAATGTTTGTTTACTGACCAATGCCAATATCATTATAGGCTACTCAGGAAGATAATATTTTTGACCACAAACCGTCAAATAAGATAGAATATTTCACAAATCGTATGTTAATCCTGCTTATCTTTCATATTTTGCAAAAATATGTTATTATACATAGGACTGAACTCACCTTTCCTCCTATAATGAGCGCGTGTAGTCTGCTTCGCGGGAAATTGGGGCTAACAGCGGTGATGTCATTATCACGTGTCTGCATTTCCAGGGAAACGAATCCACTGCTGCTGACTTGCGTAGTAAAAGTGTCGTTGATAGGAAGGCCGAAAGGATGTCACGTTGAAATATCGCGTGAGCGATTCGAGAACGTATTGATAAAGTTTGATCTCGCGGTACTGTGATGTCATATCTTGTTCGATCTGCGCAGCGCTGTATGAACACAGCTTAGTGTTTTTGCTGTTACGCTACAGACAAGGGGATCAGCACAGCACCTCGTGCTACTGTCCAAAACAACTGCTATTTACAGAGAGATTCCTCTAAATGTTGACATATCCACATGGAAATTAATTGATGGAATGTACTTTTAAAAACATTTAATACATACAACAAAACAGCTTAATGAAAGCTCTGTTTCTTGAGAACATTTACTGCTCCACCTACAATATCTTATTGGACTGTCTTTTTTATTACCTAATAAAAATTAAACATGCAACAAAGCTTTTTTAAACAAGTAAAAAATATAATATAATAACTTTTGACCCAAATTGAACACAGCTGAAACAGCTAATCAAGGTGTTCAGGGTTGCTTGATAATTACAGACAGGTGTATGAGCAGGGTTTTAGACACCTGACCTAGGGTTTAGGAATACACAATGTGTAACTTCAGATTATGAATACCCAGGGTTATCTCTTAACCCCTGGTTAAGCACGAACAGTGTGACACGTGAAACAGATAACCCAGGATTCCGTTAACCCGGGGTTTAGAATAACCTGGTGTTAACTTTTCCAGTGTGAAAAGCATGTTTATATGTTGATAACCTCAAATGACACTAAATCTCCTGTTCATTTCTTCTGGTTGTGTAGTTAGCAGTTTGATGTGCTGCTCTGATGTGGAGCATCAGTGGCTAAAACAAGTGGGTTTCAATGTTTACATGCACAACAATATTCAAATAAAACAACTGCAAAACTAAGATGTAAACAGTGGTTTTTAATTACTCTTATTTGGCTAAAGTCATAATCAAAGTAAACACAAATCAAATTCATATTCATATTTTAGCTTCACTATCAAAGTGCATCATGACCTACACACTTCAATCACAATACTAACGTTGTGTGGGAGTTTTGTGACTGGACACATATACACACACAGTGGTCAACCGTTTGGCTGTAAACAGATGGCTTCAAGCAGGAAAGGCCCTCTAGCTAGGTTTCCAACTGTCCCGTATTAGTCGGCATGTCCGTATTTTGGGTCTCATTTGATTTTAGTCCTGTATGTGACCTCCCATGTCTTGTTTTTGACTGCTACGTTGATCTAAACAGTGACTGATACAACAGGCTTGCTCGACTTCTTGTGGCTCCACAACAACTGAGAAGCACATGACGACAAAATCCAACAAGAGTGATTTGAGAATTCAGACAAAGTGGACTGCTATCGAAATGCTCTCGCGGTACTTTGATGTCATCCGCCTGTCTGTCCATGCGGCACCGCATGAAGTCAAACAAGTAGCAAGCAGTGCTGAACACTTGAGAATAATCTCAAACACAATCAGTATAAGCTAAAGGGGGTCATATAATATGATATCATGTTATCCTTTTATTATTTGTGCAAAGATCTTCATAATTAAAATGCTCAGTCCCAATTACAAAGAGATCACTGATCCAGACCTGCGTAATAAATCGATCTTAAAGGCCCCAACAAAACATTTCCAACTTTGCTTGGACATTCTCACACTTCTAATTCACATCCTGTGTGTTTTAATTAAAGTATTTGAAGTTGACTCTGCAAAACTACAGCTCACAGAATCATTGAATCTATGTTAGTTTTAGTTTGTCACATGTAAGATGAACATGAAGGGGATAACGTTTAATTACCCTTAGTGCAGAAGTCACAACTGTTTTGTCTTCCCTGCTGAAAAAACCAGCATACCAGCAAGACCAGCATATGTTGTGTTTTGGTGCTGGTTTGCTAGTGAACACCAGCTAAACCAGCATCAAACCAGCATCAGCACCAGCATTAGCACCAGCTAAACCAGCACCAAACCAGCATTAGCACCAGCTAAACCAGCATTAGCACCAGCATCCCATGCTGGTCATACCAGCATATGTTGTGTTTTGGTGCTGGTATGCTGTGACCACCAGCTAAACCAGCATAGACCAGCATAATTCCCATGCTGGTCCATGCTGGTTTGATGCTTTTTTTTTCAGCAGCGTTATACGGTAATGGTTCAATTTAAGGACTGTGTTAAAAGTACCTGCTGTACCAACAAACTGTTAATAAACCCATTGTATGTTGCCAAGGCATAAGAGTTATTATACAATTTTAATTAAGGGATTAGCTATCATTTGGACAAAATACACTGTATACAAACAAAACCATGCCTGCACTGCTGCAGCAGACCACCTTTTGTCCTGTATTTGGTGAGGGTGACAAAGTTAGCAACCCTACATCTAACACATATAACAAATAATTAACTGCACTTTAAGCTTTCGTAATATTTAAAATAAAATATAATATAGTATCACAACAACGATGAACTTTATGTTGTTCAGGAGTAACATGGGGATGTAATAATGTCTGCGATTAATGGATTTATTCTATAACATGTAAAATGGGAACATGAAAGCATTAAAATTAAGCATTTTATGTAAACACCTTAATTTGAATACTGTATTATTTAGAATAAGGTCAGTAATTAGATTACTACTGTCCATGTAAACATAATCACTGGCTGACCCTGCTAACTTTACTTCAGTGGACTGCACCTTTTAAATTAAATGATCAAGTTCTCTAAACAAACAGCTTATATGACTTTATTTCTGAATGAGAATTGTATATGTGCTGTAAAGTCTGATGTGCTACTGTGATGTCGGGGGAAGGGCGTTTAGACATGTGAGGCCTGAAATCACTGACTGACAAACTGCTAACTTTACTTCAGAGGACTGCACCTTTTAAATTAAATGATACAGTTCTCTAAACAAACAGCTTATATGACTTTATTTCTGAATGAGAATTGTATATGTGTTGTAAAGTCTGATGTGCTACTGTGATGTCGGGGGAAGGGCGTTTAGACATGTGAGGCCTGAAATCACTGACTGACAAACTGCTAACTTTACTTCAGAGGACTGCACCTTTTAAACTAAATGATACAGTTCTCTAAACAAACAGCTTATATGACTTTATTTCTGAATGAGAATTGTATATGTGTTGTAAAGTCTGATGTGCTACTGTGATGTCGGGGGAAGGGCGTTTAGACATGTGAGGCCTGAAATCACTGACTGACAAACTGCTAACTTTACTTCAGAGGACTGCACCTTTTAAATTAAATGATACAGTTCTCTAAACAAACAGCTTATATGACTTTATTTCTGAATGAGAATTGTATATGTGTTGTAAAGTCTGATGTGCTACTGTGATGTCGGGGGAAGGGCGCTTAGACATGTGAGGCCTGAAATCACTGACTGACAAACTGCTAACTTTACTTCAGAGGACTGCACCTTTTAAATTAAATGATACAGTTCTCTAAACAAACAGCTTATATGACTTTATTTCTGAATGAGAATTGTATATGTGTTGTAAAGTCTGATGTGCTACTTGATGTCGGGGGAAGGGCGTTTAGACATGTGAGGCCTGAAATCACTGACTGACAAACTGCTAACTTTACTTCAGTGGACTGCACCTTTTAAATTAAATGATACAGTTCTCTAAACAAACAGCTTATATGACTTTATTTCTGAATGAGAATTGTATTGTAAAGTCTGATGTGCTACTGTGATGTCGGGGGAAGGGCGTTTAGACATGTGAGGCCTGAAATCACTGACTGACAAACTGCTAACTTTACTTCAGAGGACTGCACCTTTTAAATTAAACGATACAGTTCTCTAAACAAACAGCTTATATGACTTTATTTCTGAATGAGAATTGTATATGTGTTGTAAAGTCTGATGTGCTACTGTGATGTCGGGGGAAGGGCGTTTAGACATGTGAGGCCTGAAATCACTGACTGACAAACTGCTAACTTTACTTCAGAGGACTGCACCTTTTAAATTAAATGATACAGTTCTCTAAACAAACAGCTTATATGACTTTATTTCTGAATGAGAATTGTATATGTGTTGTAAAGTCTGATGTGCTACTGTGATGTCGGGGGAAGGGCGTTTAGACATGTGAGGCCTGAAATCACTGACTGACAAACTGCTAACTTTACTTCAGTGGACTGCACCTTTTAAATTAAATGATACAGTTCTCTAAACAAACAGCTTATATGACTTTATTTCTGAATGAGAATTGTATATGTGTTGTAAAGTCTGATGTGCTACTGTGATGTCGGGGGAAGGGCGTTTAGACATGTGAGGCCTGAAATCACTGACTGACAAACTGCTAACTTTACTTCAGAGGACTGCACCTTTTAAATTAAATTCTACAGTTCTCTAAACAAACAGCTTATAAGACTTTATTTCTGACTGAGAATTGTATATGTGTTGTAAAGTCTGATGTGCTACTGTGATGTCGGGGGAAGGGTGTTTAGACATGTGAGGCCTGAAATCACTGACTGACAAACTGCTAACTTTACTTCAGAGGACTGCACCTTTTAAATTAAATGATACAGTTCTCTAAACAAACAGCTTATATGACTTTATTTCTGAATGAGAATTGTATATGTGTTGTAAAGTCTGATGTGCTACTGTGATGTCGGGGGAAGGGCGTTTAGACATGTGAGGCCTGAAATCACTGACTGACAAACTGCTAACTTTACTTCAGAGGACTGCACCTTTTAAATTAAATTATACAGTTCTCTAAACAAACCGCTTATATGACTTTATTTCTGAAGGAGAATTTTATTTGTGTTGTATCGTCTGATGTTCTACTGTGTTGTCGGGGGAAGGGCGTTTAGACATGTGAGGCCTGAAATCACTGACTGACAAACTGCTAACTTTACTTCAGAGGACTGCACCTTTTAAATTAAATGATAAAGTTCTCTAAACAAACAGCTTATATGACTTTATTTCTGAATGAGAATTGTATTGTAAAGTCTGATGTGCTACTGTGATGTCGGGGGAAGGGCGCTTAGACATGTGAGGCCTGAAATCACTGACTGACAAGCTAACTTTACTTCAGAGGACTGCACCTTTTAAATTAAATGATCAAGTTCTCTAACAAACAGCTTATATGACTTTATTTCTGAATGAGAATTGTATATGTGTTGTAAAGTCTGATGTGCTACTGTGATGTCGGGGGAAGGGCGCTTAGACATGTGAGGCCTGAAATCACTGACTGACAAACTGCTAACTTTACTTCAGAGGACTGCACCTTTTAAATTAAATGATACAGTTCTCTAAACAAACAGCTTATATGACTTTATTTCTGAATGAGAATTGTATTGTAAAGTCTGATGTGCTACTGTGATGTCGGGGGAAGGGTGTTAAGACATGTGAGGCCTGAAATCACTGACTGACAAACTGCTAACTTTACTTCAGAGGACTGCACCTTTTAAATTAAATGATACAGTTCTCTAAACAAACAGCTTATATGACTTTATTTCTGAATGAGAATTGTATATGTGTTGTAAAGTCTGATGTGCTACTGTGATGTCGGGGGAAGGGCGCTTAGACATGTGAGGCCTGAAATCACTGACTGACAAACTGCTAACTTTACTTCAGTGGACTGCACCTTTTAAATTAAATGATACAGTTCTCTAAACAAACAGCTTATATGACTTTATTTCTGAATGAGAATTGTATATGTGTTGTAAAGTCTGATGTGCTACTGTGATGTCGGGGGAAGGGCGCTTAGACATGTGAGGCCTGAAATCACTGACTGACAAACTGCTAACTTTACTTCAGTGGACTGCACCTTTTAAATTAAATGATACAGTTCTCTAAACAAACAGCTTATATGACTTTATTTCTGAATGAGAATTGTATTGTAAAGTCTGATGTGCTACTGTGATGTCGGGGGAAGGGCGTTTAGACATGTGAGGCCTGAAATCACTGACTGACAAACTGCTAACTTTACTTCAGAGGACTGCACCTTTTAAATTAAATGATACAGTTCTCTAAACAAACAGCTTATATGACTTTATTTCTGAATGAGAATTGTATATGTGTTGTAAAGTCTGATGTGCTACTGTGATGTCGGGGGAAGGGTGCTCAGACATGTGAGGCCTGAAATCACTGACTGACAAACTGCTAACTTTACTTCAGTGGACTGCACCTTTTAAATTAAATGATACAGTTCTCTAAACAAACAGCTTATATGACTTTATTTCTGAATGAGAATTGTATTGTAAAGTCTGATGTGCTACTGTGATGTCGGGGGAAGGGCGTTTAGACATGTGAGGCCTGAAATCACTGACTGACAAACTGCTAACTTTACTTCAGAGGACTGCACCTTTTAAATTAAATGATACAGTTCTCTAAACAAACAGCTTATATGACTTTATTTCTGAATGAGAATTGTATATGTGTTGTAAAGTCTGATGTGCTACTGTGATGTCGGGGGAAGGGCGTTTAGACATGCGAGGCCTAAAATCACTGACTGACAAACTGCTAACTCAGAGGACTGCACCTTTTAAATTAAATGATACAGTTCTCTAAACAAACAGCTTATATGACTTTATTTCTGAATGAGAATTGTATATGTGTTGTAAAGTCTGATGTGCTACTGTGATGTCGGGGGAAGGGCGCTTAGACATGTGAGGCCTAAAATCACTGACTGACAAACTGCTAACTTTACTTCAGTGGACTGCACCTTTTAAATTAAATGATACAGTTCTCTAAACAAACAGCTTATATGACTTTATTTCTGAATGAGAATTGTATATGTGTTGTAAAGTCTGATGTGCTACTGTGATGTCGGGGGAAGGGCGCTTAGACATGTGAGGCCTAAAATCACTGACTGACAAACTGCTAACTCAGAGGACTGCACCTTTTAAATTAAATGATACAGTTCTCTAAACAAACAGCTTATATGACTTTATTTCTGAATGAGAATTGTATATGTGTTGTAAAGTCTGATGTGCTACTGTGATGTCGGGGGAAGGGCGCTTAGACATGTGAGGCCTGAAATCACTGACTGACAAACTGCTAACTTTACTTCAGTGGACTGCACCTTTTAAATTAAATGATACAGTTCTCTAAACAAACAGCTTATATGACTTTATTTCTGAATGAGAATTGTATATGTGTTGTAAAGTCTGATGTGCTACTGTGATGTCGGGGGAAGGGCACTTAGACATGTGAGGCTTAAAATCACTGACTGACAAACTGCTAACTCAGAGGACTGCACCTTTTAAATTAAATGATACAGTTCTCTAAACAAACAGCTTATATGACTTTATTTCTGAATGAGAATTGTATATGTGTTGTAAAGTCTGATGTGCTACTGTGATGTCGGGGGAAGGGCGTTTAGACATGTGAGGCTTAAAATCACTGACTGACAAACTACTAACTTTACTTCAGAGGACTGCACCTTTTAAATTAAATGATACAGTTCTCTAAACAAACAGCTTATATGACTTTATTTCTGAATGAGAATTGTATATGTGTTGTAAAGTCTGATGTGCTACTGTGATGTCGGGGGAAGGGCGTTTAGACATGTGAGGCTTAAAATCACTGACTGACAAACTACTAACTTTACTTCAGTGGACTGCACCTTTTAAATTAAATGATACAGTTCTCTAAACAAACAGCTGGCTTATATGACTTTATTTCTGAATGAGAATTGTATATGTGTTGTAAAGTCTGATGTGCTACTGTGATGTCGGGGGAAGGGTGCTCAGACATGTGAGAAATCACTGACTGACAAACTGCTAACTTTACTTCAGAGGACTGCACCTTTTAAATTAAATGATACAGTTCTCTAACAAACAGCTTATATGACTTTATTTCTGAATGAGAATTGTATATGTGTTGTAAAGTCTGATGTGCTACTGTGATGTCGGGGGAAGGGCGTTTAGACATGTGAGGCCTAAAATCACTGACTGACAAACTACTAACTTTACTTCAGTGGACTGCACCTTTTAAATTAAATGATACAGTTCTCTAACAAACAGCTTATAGCCTATGACTTTATTTCTGAATGAGAATTGTATATGTGTTGTAAAGTCTGATGTGACGTGGTGGAAAGCATGAAATCACTGACTGACAAACTGCTGAATTCCAGCTATATAATTATAAAAATCATATAAACTTCATCTTGATTTGTGATTGTTTTTAGAGCTTTTAGTTAATAAACTGAAAATACACATTTATTCTTATTCTAGAAACTGAATATAATGATTAATGATGAAATATGGCATGAGGATTATGATTGTTTCTATGATTATATTATAAATCACTATCTGATGCCATGAGGTGATGTTTGCTGTGCTTACTGTGTGGAGTGGGGATTGGGCTACAGTCTGCTTAGCCATCTGAATTAAACAGAATGGTCAGAGATCGATTTTATTCAAATTAAACATAAAGAAGGAAAAAATATTCAAACCAATCAAACTGCAACAAAAAGCACACAATTCCTCATGTTTTAACATATTATCCTTACGAAAATTAACCATGGTTTTATTGTGTTAAAAGTGTATTAATCATGTTTTTTGGGGTAATGATTACTATCAGCAAAAGCATGGTTTTACTACACTAACCAATTATAGTTTTTGGTTATCAACAACCATGGTTATTTTGTGGTTACCATGGTTTACTATTTGTTTTTGTTTAACTGTAGTAAAACCATGGTTCATTTTCGTAAGCGTTGTGTCATATATATTTAATTAAATAAACAAAAACATTGTAATGACACCTACTGCATTAAATGTAAACATACCACTTTACTTTTAGAAAGAAATGTTTCCTTTAAAGCCTAATGTCCGTCTCCCCTGTATTAAACTGTTCCTGCACCATTAATAAACAACTGTTATCGATTTTATACAGCGCTGCGCATATTGGTCCGGCTATGAAGTCAAACTACCGCGAGCACAGACGGTTGAGTGTGCTTTTGAATCGCTTTCGCAAAACTGTGATGTCACAAACCGATCGATCTGCGCAGCACAAACACACGTGCTGCCTGCATTACTGTACCGCGGGTCCTGTCAGTCACTCGATGAGTGAGTCGAGGGAGAGGCTGCACGGGATCTTTACACAGACGCGACAGAGAAACCGAGTATACGATGCAAAGTTGAGAAACACATCATAAGAGATCCTGATTCTTAATACAGGTTAGTCTGTTTTAAATTGATAGGGTTTATTTTAAACAACTGTAAATAATGTGTCCATTCTTTCATATAATATCTTCCGCAATCTCTACTGATCGCGTATTTGGCCTCTGATTGGTCAGATTATCATTATATTTAAAATGTGCAGTTCATTTAATGGCCGATTGGGGCGATATGGGGCCCTAATCTTCCTGGCCTGTGATTGGTCAGAATCTCCCGAGTGTGTATCTTTCAGGAAGTGCAGTTCTCCTAGAGGGCGCTGCATTATACACAAATTAGTGGGGGGGCATACACACTTTGAGTACACAAATCATGTAAAAGTGCATTTTTGGGACAAGTGAGATTTTAAGTTAGGACACCATTTTAGGACATGCTGAATGCCATTATATAGTCAAACAAATGAGGACATCAAAAAAGTCCTAAATTGTCAAGGTGGTCCTCAGTTTACTGGTGTGTACTCTGGTGAATGTCCCCAAAAGTGACATAAGTAAGTGCACACACACACACACACACACACACACACACACACACACACACACACACACACACACACACACTTACTACAGAGCAGTTTCTATTGCATTCCTCTGCTTACCTTCTTTATTTATGTGATGTACACACCCCATTCCTCCCTTGCACAATATATTAATGGCTTATGTTATGATATAGGCACAACTAGATGCTGAGGAGAAACGGTTCCGGGAAATGCAAGCACAGCAACAGGCCACAACCCAGATGTTCTTCCAGTTAATGGGCAATATTGCAAGTGCTTTGAATCCAGCTCAGCCCCAAACCTCATCAGTACCACCCTGGACCACCACACCTCTACCAACAGCACCACCCAGGGCCTGGTCCGTGCCTCATCAGTATCAGCAGCCACAACCTAGTGTCCCGCCACCTGCGATTCATTCATATCCACATCACAGAGGGGATGAACATACCAGCACTGCCTCATTCCTACATGACCTAAATAGTCAAGGGGACTATAGCAGCCTCTAGGGTTTCTGGGCAAAAAGTCATTAGCATTGTTTAAATTGCATCATACTGCAATTTACATTTGTTCAGTATTTTGTTAAGGCCCTGTTCTTGGCCTATGTGTGAGCAGAATAGCCTATGCAGATTTTGTTGATGTTTACATTTATTTATTTTACATTTATTTGTTACATTTACAGAGATTTATAATATTCAAGAAACTCTGTACAAATGTTTATTTTTGATTATACAGACTCTTATTTTTTCAGAAGAAAACATTTACGAAATGTACCACACTATTTTTGATTATACAGACTCTTATTTTTTCAAAAGAAAACATTTACGAAATCTACCAAAATTTGAAAAACCTTCTATGTTAACTCAACTCAAACCATTTGAGGAAACTGGTTGCCTTAAACAATTTTACTTTAAAAACACATACATATGAGTACTGTGAACTTAAATATAAGTGCATATTTGCATATGATTCAATATATTTATGTTCACTATACTCAAATGTATGTGTTTTACAACTTAAATGGTTAATCAGTTTCCTCAAATGGTTTGAGTTGAGTTAACTTTGTAGGTTTTACAGTGCAGAAAAAATTGTTCAGATGTGGCAATGTTGCATGTCACAGATTTAAAAAAGGCAAAAATAAACTATTTACAGCAAAAGCAAAGATGTATCCTCTCTTTTTTCAAACACAAAACAGGGTCCTCTTTTGTAAAATGATAAATCTACAAAAACACAAACAAATAAAAATATACAAATCACAGATGTCAACAGATACCAAACAAAAATGTGGCACTGGACAATGTTGCTTGTGAGGTGCATTTACATGGTAGAAAAGTATCTACACAGTGCATTTCTAATGTTAATTTGTTGCATTGGCCCATGATGCTCTGGCAGATGAACCTCTCTGTCCTCAACAGCTGTTTCACAGTATTGCTCGATATATTCGTCATTGTTTTCCACGCAGTAATTATGTAACACACAGCAGGCAGACACTATTCGACTGATAAAAGTTATGTGGGTTTCATTTACTTTTAGGAGACAGCGCCAGCGCCCTTTGAGGTGCCCAAAGGCACGCTCAACTGTCATCCGGGTTTGACTCAATCTGTGGTTGAAGTTGAGCTGCTGTGGTGTTACCCCTGGTCCCTCTGGGTAAGGTTTCATCAGCCAGGTTAAAAGAGGGTAGGCTGAGTCACCCAAGAGAAGAAGAGGCACGTCGACCCCCTCAAATCTTTCAGTCCAGCTGGGTAAAAGGGTGCCCTCACTGCCACGCTGAAACAAAGATGAAAGGGCAAAAACACGAGCATCGTGTACCTTCCCTGGTCGGCCAACATTAATATCCCAGAATTTCATATTATGGTCAACCACACCCTGTAAAATAATCGAGTAGTCACCCTTTCGATTATAATAATCAGCGGAGTTCTCATGTGGAGCTGTGATCTTTATGTGGGACCCATCAATTGCACCAACAACCTGAGGAAATCGCCATTTATCTCTATAACCTTGGATTATTTGCCTAAACTCTGCTGCAGTGGGATGTTTTATGTACTGCGGCTTCATGACAACATTGATCGCAGTCACAACCTCTTGGGTGATCAAGCAGCATGTGGATAGCCCAACACCAAATAGCTGCCCAATTGACCTGTAGTCTTGGTTTGTGGCTAGTCTCCAGATACAAATTGCCACCCGAGCCTCTACAGGTACTGCCCTTCGGTATGTCGTATTCTGCCGTGTCAGCCAGGGCCGTAGAGTGTCACACAGCTGATCAAAGGTCTGTCTGTGCATTCTGAAGTGTTTGTACCATTCCTCAGGTGTACAGGTGGTGCAGATGTTTAGCCACCAATTACTACTGCGTGGAAATGTCCATATGCTCCTGCAAAACACAGGTTAAGCAGATAAGCCAATCAGTTTTGATAGTTTAAAGGTGATAGTTTACACAAATATGAAAATTCTGCCATCATTTACTCATCTGTTCTAAACGTGTATGAGTTTTTAATTTTATTTTGATGAACACAAAAGAAGATATGATTAATGATGGTAAGCACACAGTTGATGATACCCATTGGTAAATGGTTACAATCAGCTGTGTGTTTACCATCATTTATTAAAATATCTTCTTTTGAATTAATCAGAAAAACAGAAACTCATACGTTTGTAACAACATGGGGATGAGAAAATTATGACTGAATATATATTTTTGGGTGAATTATCCTTTTAATATAGGGTGGTGGAGTTGAGTTTAAAAACACTATTGTACTTGTACTGTGCAGAATGTTTATTGCTACACAATGTATGTATATCATATTTAAAATTACACATATAAAAACATGTAACATTTATGATATTACAAAACTATTTTAAGGATAAAATATGCTACCCATAATGTATGGAATATGATAAATATAGCCAACTAAATACATTTTCTTATCTATCAAAAAGGGCTCTTCAGTGACTTCACAAATTACACATATATAGTTTAAAAAAACGTAATAGTTATAACTTTTTTTTTTATCAATACCATGGCCGTAACCTACCTGGCATTTCGGGATCGTGGTCTGACGAAGCACATGAGGGTACGTCTTCTCCTGAGTCGTAACATTTGGCATTGCGTCCTGTAATGCATCAGCACGTTCCTCTCCCGACGCAGACGGGTCTCATTTTCAAACTGAACAATTTGCCAAAAGTTTGATAAACAAATAATATAAAAACTAATAGCCAGCGCCAGGGTCAACAGACGTGCTTTGTTTATCTCCATCTCGCTAGCTTCCGCGTGTCAGGCTGGTTGTCATGGAAACGTGGGGGGGTGGTCATGAGGATCAGAGCTGTCAGAGACCAATGACAGCACTGACAGTTGTCACATGGTGTAAGGTGCGGCGTTTCGAGTACGGTAAAAACAACATATGTGAACACGGACCGCACTAACTGAAAAATGATACAATGTATTTTGGTGCGCTCCGAGGCCGCACCACGGTGCGCACTAACATATGTGAAAACAACCTGAAAATCATTCTGCTTACTCATTTACATTAGACAATATATTGATTTACAATTTCAAAGTCACTTTTTGGTTAGGAAGGCAATATGCAAGGAGGCTGGAAGCTCTTGAATAGTCTGTGATTGACAGCTGAAGAACAAAACACTTGCATAATGAGCCTTTAGGCAGTAAGACGACGCTTTGTAACGTGTTTGTTTGTGAAAGCAACACAAAAGAAATGCCTTCCCATGCGTGATCCTGCGTTAAATAAACTTACTGTGCAGAGATATACGCGAATAAACAGGGTTTTAGATGTGTTTAGATGCGTCTTAATACAAAAGTGCGTCAAATATGAGACATTGTGTGTGCGTTTGGCCGTCGACCGCGTCTGACGGAAGCACAAAGAAAGCGCCTGGAGATAACTTGTATTTACAGGCGAGAGAGCATATTTTACAAATTTACCACAAAGCGCGTCAAATATATGAGGCATCGTGTGTTGGTGTTTGCGTTTGGACATCGATCCCGTCACACTGACGAAGCACACACTCGCGTCTGTTTGGAGATAACTTTATGCGCGAGTAAACAAGTAGATGTGATATTTGCAGACGGAGTCTCCATTGACTGGGGTTGACTAATGAATATGGATGATCTCTGCTCTTCTCTTCAATGGAGCAGGGCGTGGCTCATTATAGATAATTCAGTAACACGAGAAAGACGGTACATATCCCTCTTCTAACACAGTTAACAATGAATTACAATATTTGTTTTTGATTTCACTTACATCTTCCAAAAGCAGACATTCCAAGCATTATGTAGACATGTATCTTTTATTTATATGACAAGTATTCGTTAAGTTACAGTTAATTTTTCTGACGTGTTTCTGAAAAGACTTCACTGAGGGAGAGAGAACAAAACACGCATCATGTTTATTTTCTTAATTTTGCGAAACGCACAACATTCTGTTTTTATTGGGAGTGGACAGATAAAAACTAGACACTTTAACGTTTTAAATGATGTATAAATCATATATGTATGTTCAAAATCAGCAGAGTTATCTAACTCTCTTTGCGGAGTGATTGAAAAATAAAGACTCTGTTGCGCCCACGCCGCCGTCGACCCCAGAGTGTTAAAGTGAGTGCAAACAGTTCAGAAAGAAGTCAGATCTTTGTGTTGGTCTGAAAGTAGCAGTTCTTATCTCCTTATGTTTCTGTCATTTATTAATTAAACAACAGAAAACATGGTATATATTTTATACATAAAGACATTATATTTTGTCTACATGAATCCACTGTGCATAGAAAATAATAATAACAATTAAGATATATGGAAAAAGTACATGTTTTACAAAGCATTTATTATGCTGAGCATTATAAACATAAAATATTAAGGAAACATAGAGCATTTACAAATGTAATATGACGGAATATTGAGAATGCTTATATTTTTATGTCTCTAACATTTGATTTATACTGTAAACCTTTGCTCTTTTATGTTTTTGTGCGCTCTTTTGGTGTAAAATAGGCTGTCAACTGACATGGATGAGGACTGGAATCCGGAGACCAGTCGTGGAGGACGGAAGAGACAACGGTAGTCATCGTCATCATAATCCGTGTCTCCATCTTCTTCAGCTGGAGCTCCAAGAGATAGAGGTACAGGCAGAACCGGCGCCAGACCCAAATTCACGGACGGGCATTTCATTTTTTCAGAGGGGGCACAAATGAGATCAACCTCACTGCAATGCATATCATTAATTATTAATTAAATGGACAACAAAGCGAGGAAGAACTCACATACCTCTCCAGTAACGCAATACAACGGAGAAGTCGTAAAGATTGGACCTAGCCTAGTGAAGCATTCTAAACACAAATAAAAACACGTCGCTGGGCTCGAATCAACGCTTATCTGCTTAATATCAGAGATAAGTGGATATTTTAAACGGCCAAGTGAAATTGATTTTTACTTGCTCGACCGAACAAGTTGCCTAGTCTGATTAAAAACGCCAATAACAATCACCAAAACAGGATAATGATTCTGCATCCTTTAGTCTCAAAGTGCATAATGTAATAACGCTAAGTTAAACAAATAAGCGCAGCAAACACAAAGTGAGTTAACAAAGTGGGTTAAACATACTGCGGTAAAAATGTGGAGTTTTTAATGACATGATACAGTTAACTCTTTCACCGCCAGCATTTTTCATGATTTTCACAAAAGTTTAATGCCTTCCAGAAAATGCTCCTTTTTAAATACCGTAAAACTTCAAATAATAGCCGAGTCCCAAATAGACGCCTGTCTCTTTTAGACGCCTGGTGTTACGACAGGTTTGGGTAAATAAACGCCTGTCTCAAATAAAGGCCTGGTCTATTTTTAAGTTTTGGGTTGTATTTAATCTTCTAAAACCCATAAGATAGTCTGTTTAAGACAGTTCTATGGTGCAGATTGAACACGCTAAAGTTTTTTTTTTGCTTACCGGTAGATGTCAAGTGACAGACGCAGTCATTCCGTTACTCATCACTATGACAACACAACAAGCTTCGTCATCAGGATTGAGGTGATGATGACAGTAGCAAAGTGGTAATCGGGAGAGTCAGAACTTTTCCCCGTGGGCCGGTAGTGTTTTGAGCCGCTGATAATAGCCGGGCTTTCAGTCTTTTGCCATGCATGCACTCCCGCCACACATTGTTTTCTCACGTGGAAACACTATTTATCATATTTAATATGCTGCAGCGCCCAAAATGTATCTGGCCGCACTGCTCTCTCTCTCTATCAAGCCCGTCTTCCCCAGAGTTCTAGTCGAGCGAGCCAATACAAAAAAAAGAAAGAGGCTACACAATAGCCAATCAGAAAATAGCACTGTTTTATCTGGGTAAGATTTCACACAACAACCAATAAAAAAACATATCCTTGTTTGCTTTATTTATACTGCCAATAATTTAAGACTGTTATTATTACACAAACTAATTTGTTAAACACATTCAAATTAAAAATAAAACGTAATATGTGGTAACCTCCTGCTGTCATGCTGGAACAATTAAATTAAAAGCCTGTCTCTTATAGACGCCTGTCTCCTTTAGACGCCTGGTGTGATGATAGGTTTGGGAAAATAAAAGCCCGGGCTATTATTTGAAGTTTTACGGTATATGAAATAAAAGAACAGACCCTCTGCTTTCAAACAAAAAAATCTGTTTGATCCTACCTTCATGTGTTCTGTTTTTATCACCTCTCAAATATGTGTAGGTTTCATCAAAAACACAAAATTTTGAGCAAAAAGCTGAGATAATTCCATTTTTGTGAAGGACTTTTGATAAAGATCAGATGCAGAGCGATCTTTAAAACATACACGGAGATACAGCTGTTTGACCTAGGGCAATACTTCCGGGTTTTATAAGTTGCGGAACCACCTGGTGGATAATAGCAGTATTGCAGATTGACGAGATATCTCTCTAACAGGTAAGGGGAAGGGGAGAGGAAGAAGGAGCCAGTCAGAACCTGCTGTATCCCCTAGCACCTCACAGGAAAGATGAAACTGTGTGGATGACATCGATGTTGAGCCTCCGCAGCATGTGTTTAGGTCTCGTGAAGCTGTTGTCTTTGACCGATTATTGGAGGAAGTCTTGTGTCTACAATGTTCCCCTTCCTGCTAAGATCACGTTTTGTAGGAAATTTCTATGCATCACAAGCGCTCTCCATCTTAGTGATCCTCAGGATGATGAAGAAAATGACAAGAAGAAGGGAACGCCAGCCTACGACCGCTTGGGGAAGATCAAGCCTCTCTAGAACAACAGGGATGCCTGCAGGAAATTTTTTCATCCACAACAAAACATCTCTATAGATGAAAGGATGGTGGCATCTAAGGCAAGGTCTGGACTCAAGCAATACATGAAGAACAAACCCACCAAATGGGGCTACCAGCTTTTTGTCTTGGCAGATTCCTTATGTGGCTACACCTGTGAGGTCTTTTTGTATGAGGGCAAGTCCATGCCATCTCAGAATGGGCTGAGCTACGAGTCTGTGATGGAACTTTTAGATGAAAAGTTGTTGGACGCTGGTTACAAATTTTACACCAGTCCCATGCTTTTCAGAGACCTCCTTGTGAAGAACATTTGGGCATGTGGCACCATTCGTCCGAACAGGATCGGTTTCTCAAAGAGCAAGGCATATGAAGGTGCCAGGGTGACAATGATGGGCAGTGGTCTCAAGTACATGTGCCACTTCCCAGTGTAGTGCTGGACTACAACAGGTTCATGGGCGAGTCGAACTGTCAGATTCCCTCATTGGACACTACAAAGTGCTCCACAAGACACGGAAGTGGTACTGATCCTTCTTCTATCACTTTGTGGATATTGCTGTTGTCAATGCCGTCATTTTGCATTAGCGTGTGCCCAGAGCAAAGGAAAGAAAAAACCCTGACCCAGAAAGCATTCAGGGAAACCCTTGTTTTGGAACTTGCCGGTTTGGAATCAGCTGCAACTGCTCCTCAGGCTTCCAAAGTTGTTCACCACAACCCAAAGCACTTCACAGAATACAGCACTTCACAGAATACAGCACTGCTGGACGGCGAAAATGCAAGCTTTGCCATCAGAAGACGCCAGTGATGTGTGAAACATGTGAAGTGCCACTGTGTCTTCTGCCTAAACGAGACTGCTACAACGACTGGCAAACAGAATGGGAAATATTAATTAATTTTTTTTAATGTTTGATTGTAATGCTGTTTCATTGTTCAAAGCATTCAAATCTAATAGTTGTTCCAGCAATGTTTCCCAAGTTTAGGTGGACACATCAGACCTTGACTTTTGCAGTTCTGAGGAGGGAGATGAATCGAGAAAAGCCGTCGCTGATGTAATACGGTAACTGTCAGGCATGTATTTGCACTCACACTTGCATGACCAGTAAATTTTCATATAGTGACTTGTTATGTTCCATCACATGCATACATTGTGTCCTCTTTGTATTTTGTGTAGTTTGTTCTGCTTGTTTGCGTTCTCTGCCCCCCCCCCCCTCTTTTGCAGTAGATATAGTCTGAGTTTGTGCAATTGGAGCAGATGTGATATGCTGGTGTGAAGCAGGACCAGGTACATACACGAATACACAGTACATTTATTGTGAAAGTGCACTGTTATTATCACAATAGGGGATTTTCACGCTGATACGTAGAACTTCCGCTTTCAGCGATCTTTGTGCACAGCCGCTTCCGGTGAATAACTCAATCGAAGATAAATTTAGGGTTTAGTAATTTCTGTTAATATAGCTTTTATTGCTATAGACGTCACTAGTTCACTTTTGTAAGCGTATGGTGCTGAAATGCACTTCATGATGTTTTTGCACTGCTGTTCATGGTATTATTGCAAATTCTTTATGTAATATAAAAACGTGCTATCATGTAATTCTTTTGTTAGGGGCCATTTTCACATAAGATGGAAAGGCATGTCTAATTAAATATAATGCCTGTCATTAATCATATTGACTAAACATTATACTCAAAGGAAAGTTATTACCATTTTATTAGTTAATACCATTCTGATTTTTATTTATTTGTGAGAACACAAAAGTTCATAGTAATACTATATATTCAATTTTATTCCTTTTATATACAGGTGCTGGTCATATAATTACAATATTATCAAAAGGTTGATTTATTTCTCTATTATTGGTAAGATAATTACAAATGTTTTAAAATGAATGTGGTGTTAGCAGCAATGCAACAGACACTGGCCCAAAAAAAAAAAAAAAAACGTGAAACAGATCTCAATACTTTACTGACACGTTGTTTAATAAGTTTTGTTGGCTCGCACCCCTAAACCGCAAGCCCGACATGCATATTAAGGCTTCAGACAGCATGCAGTACAACCAAATAAAGTTTATTATTTTTTCTTGCATAAAATTTTAATACAAAATTATCTCAAAATGCCGTGATTATAGTAGTACACAATCATTTACACATTAAATTAATATGCCGGTCATTAATCATATTGACTAATACATCTTAATACTCGAAGGAAAGTTTATACCATTTTATTAGTTAATACCTTTTTTTTGTGAGAACACAAAACTTTGCAGAAATACCACATATTCAATTCTATTTTATTGCTTTATATTCTATATATAAATAAATCCCCCATTTTCTATGGTTTTTTTGTAAAGCTGCTTTTTAACACTGCAATGTTGTAAAAAAGTGCCACATCCACTTCTAGTCGGCATTGGCGTTGCTTGTTCGACTTACAACAGAGCAGTGACATCTAGCCTTCGTTTCAGCCACTGTTGAACTGTGCCGGAAGTGGTCGTGCACAAAGTTGACAAGTCCCGCCCACGAAACACTGAAGCGTTATAATCCCCTATATTATCCTTTTTTGTAACACTTTATTTTAGGGGTCCATAATAATGCATTAATAAGGCATTAATTAAGGCATAATTAGGTATATAGTTATACTATGTTATCAATAAATTACAGCTAATTAACTATTAATAAGACAGTAATTGATGATTAATTAAAAAAATATAGTAAGACTGTATTACCCATTACTAAGTAATTAATTAACTATGGGTAAGAAGATAATTAATTGTTGACTGCATAAATATTATGACTATGTTTACTAATTATCCAATACTAAATACCGTAAAACTTCAAATAATAGCCTAGTCCCAAATAGACGCCTGTCTCTTTTAGACGCCTGGTGTGACGACAGGTTTGGGTAAATAAACGCCTGTCTCAAATATTATGACTATGTTTACTAATTATCCAATACTAAATACGGTACCAATATTTACTAAGTAAAACTTAATAACAAATGTTTCAAAAACACATGCTTAGTAAAGTATATAATGCTATATTTGTGAGATTTTAAGATTCAAAGCAATATTGAGAGCAATTATGGCTTATTACTATTAGAACTGCCACCAATAAATTGCTAATATCTTCTAATAAAGTCAATTTGACCCCCTATTATAAAGTAAATCTTTTACCTTCAATTATTGATTGGAATTTGCATTTATTAATCATTATTAAGTTAGTAATAAATGGCTAATAATCTTGTAGTAAAGCCATTTTGAGCCCCTGTTCTAAAGTGAAATTTTATTACTAGTAATTAGTAAAGAATAAATCACTTGCTCATCAGAATTACTGCTAATGCAGACAAAAATAAAAATAGCGAAACATGGAATTGCAAGATTTCTGTCTGACAGTGGTGATATGAACTTTGCACCATATAATGCATACTAATGTACCTTTAGATTTAGATGCGTCTAGTTTTAAAGAGGCCCTTCCACATTAAACCGTTTTTACTTGTATTTTTTTATATGTGTTGTGTCGTGAAAATTAACTCCCACCTCCTCTGTCAGCTCTAGCCACTGAAAAGAAATAAGCGGAGAAATCAGGTCAGTTAGAAAAGCTTATCAGTGTGACGTGGAACTTATCGAGGTCATTACTTTTCATGAGCTCTTCAACTTGAGACCGCGCCCACTAGGGCTGCACGAATTGGGTAATTTTTCCCATTGCGGTTACTGATGCTAATATTGCGATGTGCGATTGCGATTATACTAAATGGTATCATGAGTCAACTTGATGGTTTTAAGGAAAATCCACACACAGTTTAGTGATAATGCTAAAATGTGTATTTGTAAAACTAGAAATGTTTTCGTATTGCCACGTGATGTAGCAACTGCTCAGTGTCAGTAATCCTAAATCCAAAATACCGCCATACAACAGACGTAGAGATTTTTTTTAGCTAGCAGATCACTGTCAACCTCCTCTGCATCCATCTTCGCTCTGGTATAAGTGACGACGCACACCACACACGTGCATGCCACACGTGCACTGCCTTTTTTGTTCGTTTTTCTTTCTTTTTTAAACAGCAAGGAAAATCATCAAACTGTTATTAGAAAGTTTGTGTTATCAAGTCCACACATTTATTTATTTAATATAATTGCAACATTTTGCTGTCATATAATTGCACAGGCTGACATCGCGATTGCGATGGCGATGCGATTAATTTTGCAGCACTAGCGCCCACATAATACGTGTAGTTGAGTTAGTTTTCATAACAAGATACAGCCAGGATGGCTAAACGTCAACCGTACCGTATTTGGGCCATTGTTTTTCGTCGAGAGACATAATTCCTAATAAACGAGAGAATCATATCAGTTGCTACATGTTTGATTTGAAGAGAGACTGCGATTAAAAAGCAATGCTCCTCCATCAATATTGGAACCGGACAGAATGTCGCAGCTTATCTGAGTAAAACACTTTAGTACTATGTGTCACTGTGGCGGCCGGTGTTTTCTCTTCCGAGGGAGGCAAATTCATGCTGCACACACGTTGAAAGGGTTTATGATAAAAGACACGCGTGTGTGTGTGTGAGTTAAACACTTTAGTACTATGTGTCACTATCAGTTGCGGCCAGGACTTCTCTTCAGAGGGACGCAATTCACGCGAATTCATGATGCACACGCATCAAATGTGATAAAAGACACGTGTGTGTTTGTGCGTTCGTTACACGCGGGTCAAAAGGGTTTATGTAAAAGACGTTTTTTTTTTGTGTGTGTGCGCTGCTACACGCGCATCGAAAGGGTTTACGATAAAAGACGTGTGTGTTTTTGTGCGTGGGTTTATGATAAAAGACAGGCGTGTGTGTGTCAAAAGGGTTTATGAAAAAATATGCGTGTGTAAGAAAGACACTCTGTCTTAAGACACTCACTTTACATTAAACTGATTACACATGAGATTAAATTGAAAGTTAGTTTGAACGAAAAACAATCATACAAGTGGGCGTTTACTTCCAAGTCGTCAATGCAGCCTGCCCATTAAAATGGATAATTTCTCTAACCAGCCTCAAAACCAGGGTACAAAATGGCCTATTACTTATTACTTTTGATGTTTTTGGATGTAAAAACCATGCAAACGTCAAGAGTAGACCTCAGACAACAGTATAAAACAATAAAAAGGACAGAGGAAGGGCACCTTTAACCAATCCTAACCAATTCTATTCTTATAATTCTATAAATATTCTCTTACGTGTAATTTTTCTTAGTCTTCTTGTTAGTAGAAAATTAAGTAAAGTGTTTATACATTAGACTGCAGGACATGTGGAAAATATAGAGATCTTTGTCTCTGTTTCCCGGCTTCAGCATCATGTATTGTTTTATGTTATTTTATTTGCTAAATTGGCATTCATTATTCTTTTGTTTCGCCAGAAGGCCAGAAGAAATATGTGGAGGTACTGAGAACATTCAAGAAAGTGAGAACGATGTCTGCAGCTTTCCATAGACATGGAATGGACAGAGGGACAATAGCATCCACTGCTGCATCCAATTGCAGAATTTGCAATAGCTGATCCTGAGGTTTACAGACAATTTAAAAAGGCAGAAAAGGAAACTCTTCTTGATTTTGCAAAAAGGTGTAATGCTTGAATGCCTAATGAAACAAAGCAGAAAATAGAAAATATGAAGCAAAGAAGCAAACTTCTGCCATTGCAGCATAACTAAACACTTGATGCCTTTATGTTTAAAACTTAAAAAATGTCTCTCACAACTGTTCTGTTTACAGTGTTCACTGTTGTGAGTAAACATCTGCGAAAAGTGTTTACATTATGTGTTCAACGGCATACATTAACCATATTCGACTTAACAGAGGTTCTTGACTGGATTTGTGTATTTGAACAACTTGTTTTTTATATAATTTTCAAAATTATGTATAATATTTAAGTTGATTAAGATAAGCTTATCTTTAAGTCGCTGTCTTAAAATACTTTTAAGTATTTAGCTGAAGTTAAACATTTTTTGTTAAATATGTAAACCCAACATATTTCCACAAATTTGAAAATACCAAAACAACAAGGGCCTTAGCTTGCAGGAAAGTTTTGTGTAATTGTTTTGTAACTCATTGACCTTTTTCTTTACTTTTTTTGATGCACAGAGACCTCTGTATTAGTCTTATAATTTTAATGTTAATAAAACAAATGCATTAGCAGTAATTCTGATGAGCAAGTGATTTATTCTTTACTAATTACTAGTAATAAAATTTCACTTTAGAACAAGATTACTACAAGATTATTAGCCATTTATTAGTAACTTAATTATGATTAATAAATGCAAACTCCAATCAATAATTGAAGGTAAAAGATTTACTTTAGAATAGGGGGTCAAATTGACTTTATTAGAAGATATTAGCAATTTATTGGCAGTTCTAATAGACCCCTTCACGGTTCACGTCACAGGCGATTCCCACTGCGCATGTTGGGGTCAGAAAAGTCATTACAGCAGATTGAGTTGCGTATTATTCGGTATCGTCAAAAATGCCTACTTACGTCGTGGGCTGTGAAAATAAAACCTTTCAGAATCGTCTGTCTCTATTAAGGCCCGGTTAGCTGGCTCATTCATTGGTTAGGACTTCACGAATCCCAGGGAAGGCCAAGCTATGTGTTTAGGTGTGGAGAGTGACGGGCAAATCAACCAATCACGCTTTGATTTCAAGAGGGCGGGTAAAAAACAAAACATTGTAAGCCTTCATGAAGTCCTAATCATGCAACAAACTGGATGCGAGCTGCCGTGAAACACCAAAGAAGAAGAAGTCGTCCTAATCAATGACCGTCTAATGGCCCGAATCTCTGCGGTGAGAGTGGTTGAGGTAAATGGCGGAAAACGTGATTGACGTTGTGGCTAGCTTGATAGGGCTGATTTAAAAACGAAATTACTTAAGCGGGTACTCGTGAAGAGCACAGCCGGGAGAAGCGCGTGCAGAGGAGACGCTGCACATATCAGACGTGAACACGATAAGAATAATGGGTTTAATTATACTTTCACTTCCTGACAGTTTTACTTCATCATCATCATATCATATCATCATATCACTTGTTACGTGAGGATAGTAATGACTGACAGACGACGCCGAAATACATACATATAATTACCTAACTAAATCTGAGAGAATGCAAAAACATTCAAATATTTTTTCCTCCATATACCCGATGGGCAGGGCGGAGATACATTTTGGTAGCCCGACAAGAATTCGCAATAGCCCAGGGACCTCGGGGCTCGGGCTAGCGATTTTGCGAGCCCTGGTTATATTATATCAGTTATAAGCCATGAGGTGCACTGAGAACGCAGGGTGCTATATTTCCCCTTATGAAAAAAGATTAACAAGCTATCCTACAACTAAATATATATTTACAAATAACAAATGTACAGAGTCTTTGTCATTATAGAGCAGCAGAGTCTGTATTTGTGTTGATCAGTTAAATTAAAGTAATTTTAAACTTTAAAACTGCATTTAAAGGCAGACAATGCCCTTTCCAGCCCAGATTTTGTAATTTAACTTTGAATGCTCAGAATTTTTACACGTTCACTGTATGATTTAACGAAATACGAACAGTATTATATTATGAATTGAAATTTACGAAAAACAAAATACTCTCAATTTATTTGGGTGTTTATTCCACCCATGCTCACTTGTCTCCGTTTCCCTGTTTTAAGAATTAAAGCGGTGTAGTAAGTAGAACCTATCCATTAAAATTGTGACTTTAATTTATTGCGCCATGCGTAATTGCGCATGGAGAGGCATTTGCACTTCATTGCATATTTTGAAGGCCCAGCTGTAATACTCACGGTTCGCCACTGGTTTATTGACTTTTACGATTGTTTGCTGCCTGCCCTGATTTACTGCCTGTTTTACGATTACGATTTTGCCTGTCCCTTGCATTGATAATGTTGGTGTTTTACCTGTTCTGTTTATATTGAGAGATAATAAAGACTGCAAATGGATCCTCAGCCTCACGGTATATCATTACATCTTTCTTCCAGTGGCTTCAGTTTCCAGTACATTTTGGTATACTGTAGATAGTTGTTTCAATTAGCAATTTCTTGAATGCAAAATTTTTTTAAATTACAAATAAATAAGTTCAACAATGAAAAAGGTTTTATGCTTTGTTTGTGTAGTAGTTCTAATATGATCATTGCATCATTGCACTTCAAGCCTTTTTGGAAGGCTGCATAGTTGTGTGTTTCATTGTTTCCAGTATTAGAATTGTTCAAAATAAAGAATATTTTGTTAGAATATGCAAATGTTGTCTTTTTGTCAACTTTTGTCAATTTGTTACCAGGTGTCTATTTGGAGTCTCCACGTGTCTTTTTTTGAAAAGAGGTATTTAGAGAAGCTCACGGATATTAAAAACTTAGATCCATACGAGGTGACTGCAGCTGAATGGAAGAGAGACCTAGACTCTTTACCACCTTGCACGTATTTGGAAATCGTTAATTACTTGGTTTTCGGCATCAGTTTTTACACTATGCAAGAATTTAAAAGCCTGAAGTCATTGGAAAGCTACGAAACATTCTGCTGCGGCTGGGTGCGCGACTTGGTCATCTACAAGCCTCCAAATTGTGAAAAAAACCATTGTACTGGCAAAGATAAGTTGCTTCACCTTTAGTCAAGTCACTTTTATTTATACAGTGCTTAACAATCCAGATTGTATCAAAGCAGCTTAACAGTAATAACAGGAACATAATAAAGTTTGCTTCTGTGGGTCAAACAGTGATGTATCATCCAGCTCAGTTAAGTAAAAAGAAATAGTGTCTATATATATATATATATACACACATACATATACCTACATGTTTGTTAATGTATTATATGCAGTGATGTACATTGTATGTCTTTGTAAAAGAGTACAAAAATAGTGTCAATGCAGGCAGATCAATTTTTTTATTGACTATAAGGTGAATATTATGTTGTATGTTAATGAGTTTTAATGTGTGTGTGGGGGGGGGGTGTAATGTTGTAGGTTTGTGTGTTGGGGAAGTGCATTAAAGGGATAGTTCACCCAAAAATCAAAATTCTTTTATTGTTTACTCACCCTCATGTTGTTACAAACCTGTATACATTTTGTTGTTCTGATGAACACAAGAGAAGATGTTTTGAGAAGTGTTTGTAACCAAACCATTCGTGGACCCCATTCACTTCAATAGTAGGAGAAAAGAATACTATGGAAGTAAATGGGGTCCACAAACGGTTTGGTTACAAACATTTCTTAAAATATCTTCTCTTGTGTTCATCAGAACAACAAAATGTATACAGTTTTGTAACAACATGAGAGTGAGTAAATGATGACAGAATTTTCTGTTTTCGGTGAACCCTTAAAGGGGCGAGAGTGCATGGTGTATATGTGATCCAAGCAAAGCTGCAAACAAATGGAAATGTGATGACTTGAAAAAAATGTGACTTTGTAATATACATATTACCTCTTGTATTTCACAGGTCATGCATTCACGGCGGCTCAGTGAGCCTCCTCTCACACCATGGGTCATCCTTACACCATCGGGACAAGTGTGTTCAGCCCACTGCACATGCATGGCTGGTGTAGCTGAGTCATGCACCAATGTTGGAGCCCTGCTCTTTATGGTTGATGCCTGTGTCCGGTTGAAGGAAAAGGCCACAGTCACTGATGAACTGGCCTACTGGCCAAGCAGCATTGACAAAGTCCATCCCAAGGTTAGCCACAGCATCGACTTTACATCTGCTGCTGCCACACGGAGGTCACTAAACAGACGCATTGATGGTGAGACCCACACCAGTCCTGCGTTGAGAACACGTGCAGCCAAAAAAGAAAAAAAAAACACCAACACCGGAAGAGCTGGAAACATTCTACAGGCATCTCCATAATACAGGCACAAGCCATTTTGAGGGTGCTACCAGGATACTGTGAGGAATTTCGAGACCCTATTCTGCCCATCAGAAGCTAAAAGTCTATGGCAAATGTTTGTGTTACTAGCCTTGATAGGAGTAACCTGTCAGCGCTTCAGAAGCACTGCCAGGCCATAAGAATCATTGCTGATGTGTCAGAGGAACAGGCAGTGCAGATTGCAAGAAGGACAAGGGGACAGCACACCTCATCACTTTGGTGTGCAGCACGGCAGGCAGAATCACAGCCTCCTGAATGCACAAAGAGGGTTTGTTATCCTACGCGTGGGCCAGGAACAGCAGCCACCAGTTGGGGTATCAAACAGGAGGAGACGGCATGGCAGGCATACATCACCCAAACAAAAGAACAGCACAGAAATCAACAAGTGCAAACTTGTGGGTTTTTTGTCAACCTGGCATTCCCACAAGTTGGAGCATCACCAGATGCCATTGTGAGTTGCACCTGTTGTAGGAAAGGATGCATTGAAATTAAATGCCCAGCTAAGTTCAAGGACTACACAATCCTTGATGCATGTTCATCAGATGACCGTAATTTCTGCCTGCATGTGGATAATGGTCAGGTGCACCTAAAGAAGAACCACCAGTACTACAGCCAGGTCCAGACTCAACTTTTTGTAACAGACAGTGCATACTGTGACTTTGTAGTTTGGACACTGAAGGATTGTGTCATACTACGCATAACTCCAGATACTTTTTTTGGAAGGCATGGCTTCAGAAGCAGACCTGCAAACTTGTCGCTTTTCGGCGACAATCGCCGTTTTCTTGGTCAATTGGGTCATTCACGTAAATCGCGTAGAACCGGAGAGTTTTTTTTTTGAGGTGGGGGGGTCGGGAGGCTGCCCTTTATCTGAATGCCATGCGGGCTAGAATTGCCAAACATTATTGGATAATTCTTATAATTGACACTTCTCTGGGCCAATCGGAATCTTGGCATTTGCTTTTCTCTGGGCCAATCGGAATCTTAGCACTTCCTTCAGAATCTTGAAGACAGCGCGTGAGCTGAGAGACACACCTGGCTACCACGCGAGTCTGATGGACACTTTTAACGTGAAGGAACCATCTTATTCAAGGTAAGTCAACTTTTTTGGACCAAAAACAACAACTATTTGTTTGCTTGCTTGATTTAAATTAGCGCTAGCTACCGCTTATATTGTATTTTTAGGAACGAGTCTACGACGAGTAATGCACAAACGTAGACCTTGCATAAAGTTTGCCTATGCTTCGAGCAATATGACTAATGTTAGCTAACTTAGCAGGACGATTGTTAGCTAGGCTTATCGTTACCCGGGGGCTCTGCCCTGAGTTCCGAGATATACGGCTACTACTCGAATTCTGAGCTGACGTTACCCTGAATAACTTCATTACGGTGGCTGGCGTGCGCGCTTGCGCAGGCCAGGGAGTCATTCGTGATGTGGGTAAATGTTTACACAATAGCTGATGCGAGAGTAATGTTAAAGGAAAACCCACCGTTTTTCAATATTTTACTATGTTCTTACCTCAACTAATTAATACATACCTATCTTTTTTAAATGCATGCATCTTTGAACATTGCGTTGTGAATGTGATTTAGCCTAGCCCCGTTCATTCCTGGTGGCTGTATACCTGGTAAACAGTAATTTTTAACAACAGGGCTGTTTAGACAAAAAAATCTGGCGAGCGTGTTGTCCTAGGCTAATACACCAACAGCAAATTTCTGTATAATAAAGGGCTACATTTTGCATCAAAGTCTGTCAATGAAATCTTTACATTGTGTTGTAAGTTGAATTTACATTATGAACACTAGAACTTTGAGATTGTTTATTCAATGTAAGGAGCCCTACATATAAAATGCATTATTATTATAACTATTGAACAGAAATGTATGTGGATATTCACTGCATATCAGCCATACAGTATGGAGACACGTTGTTTTATCATATTAGTCCTATGTATGATAGTTTGCAAGGTTATATTTTAATGATTTTAATTTACTTTCAGGCAATGGTTCTGGGCACTTTGGTGGAGCACTCACTGCCATTCACAATGGCCCGTCATCGTCATCCTTGCACAGAGGACAAAGTTGCTCTGTCGCACGAACATCGGCAAAATATATATATATATATATATTATATATATATATATATATATATATATATATATATATATATATATATTATTTTTTTTTTCTGTCTGTCTCTTGTTATTTTTATTTCAGTGTCATGCTTCACAACACTTCCAGGCGTTTTCGTAAGTTGTAAATAAAAACATTTGTAAAATATTAAATGTGTCATTCTCCTTAAGCTTCAAGGATGTTTTAACATTGATTTTTGATTAAAGTATGCTGATTTTTGTTAAGTCACATCCAGAATCATATTAAAATCACACAAAAAATAGAGCTGGGGTAACCGCCCCAAAAGTACCCCCCCCCCCCCCCGCGTGACACTGTCATCTTTTTTTCTCTGAGGAGTTTGCAGGTCTGAGAAGGCACAGGAGTTCTTCCTGAATGTGTCTCTCCCTGAACTCGTGGTGCAATATTTCACAGTGCCACCTACCTCCCAAGCATCGTTTGCCCCCAGTGTGCTACGGCAACAACAGCCACTGGAAGTATGTGTAAAGACACCAAGAAAGCAGCCTGCCAAGAAAGGCAAAGCACCCAAGAAACATAATTCAGTGTGGTGTCTCTGTGCTGGACCAGAGAAAGGTCAATGGGGTCCACCAACTGTCTGGTTATCTACATTCTTCAAAATATCTTTCTGTGTTCAGCAGAAGACAGAAATTCATACAGGTTTGAAACAAGTTGAGGGTGAGTAAATGATGACACAATTTTCATTTTTGGGTGAATTAATGCACTGTTCAGGTTTTGCCCTTCTTGTGCTGATTAGTGTTTGATGCACATTACATTAAAGCACTTTTCATTGTGATTTCATTAAAGCATATTGTGAAAATATTAATATACTGTTCATTGTGAGTTCTCAATAAATATTAACCCTCTGGGGTCTAAGGGGTTTTTAGGGCCCTGGGAAAGTTTTGACATGCACTGACATTTGTGCTTTTTTTAGTTGCTTAAAAACATATTAATGGCAAAAGTCTCATAACACTGTGTTCAGCACAAACTGGGCTACAATATCATATAATCAACATGTATGTACATGTATTGTGTATGTGTATGTTTGTATTTTTGAGAGAAAAATTTTGGCCATCGTAAAGTGAACACAGGGTTTGTGTTTGGTTGGCCAACGAGAGGTTTACTTTTGTGCAGTAAAAAGCTCAAAAGAACAACTGCCTATCATTGTCTGGACTCTTATTTGTGTTTTTGTAATCATTATAGTAGAAACACAACAAGGCACAAGCGTGATAAACTTATCAATGTTTGTTTACAGTCGCCGCCATTACCTCACGTGTTGATCATGAAAGCAGAAAATGTGTGCACATGCGAGTGATCCTGTGTTAAATAAACGTGCTGTGCGGAGATATACGCTTAGACGCAACTAAATAAGGATTGTACTGTTTGCAATCGCGAATTTTATAAGAATACCAAAAAGCGCGTCGAGTTTCCTGACTGGTGTGTTTGTGTATGTGCGTTTCCAATCGCGTGAACTGTTTGACGGAAGACAAAGAAAACACTCGCGTCTGGAGATACTGACACACATACGCAAGTAAATAAGGATTTATATGTCATGTTTTGGTGCAATCGGATGAAACAACAAGGAATGGAGAGACTGGGTTGTGGATTGCGTATCCATTGACTGCAGGAGGCACATGTTATGCATATGGATGTTTCTGCTCGTTCGCTTCAATGGCGCGGAGGTGTGGCGATCTCTTCTCATTACAGATAATTAGGTAACATTAGAGAGACGGTCCCTCTCCTACTTCTCATACAGTTTACACCGAATGACAATATAGGTTTTTGATCTCACTTACATCATTTAAAAGCTGACATTCCAAGCATTATGTAGACATTTATCTTTTGATTCTATGACATGTATTCGTGAAGTTACAGTTAATTTTCTGACGCGTTTCTGAAATGACTTCACTGAGGGAGAGAGAACAAAACGCTAGGGGTGGAACAATACATGTATTCGTTTCGAACCGAATCGGTACGGGGGTCACGGTTCGGTGCATGAATTTAAACGGAGAATACACGGTATGAAAATAAAAAAACTTGCGTGCAAAATAATTAATGTAATGCGGAACTACTGTTAGATAGGCGGGTTCTTAATGGACAGCTAATCTTAGAGCCCGTCTACATTCTCTGGCACTCTGCATTTTTTGTCACGTCGTCGCTGGTCCAGTCAGTTAGTGAGCAGGGATAGCGAGGATGGCAAGTGGTGTTCCACAAGAGTTACGCTCCCCCAGCCTCTTTAAGATCGCAAGTTTGGCAAAACTTCAGTTTTCCAGTCAGTTACAATAGTACAGGCGAGAGAGTGGTGGAAAAGACGAGGACTGTGCGGCGGCGTTGTTAGGTATGTGAGTGGAAATACATCTAATCAGATTCAGGGCTCTCAAGTCTCACGCATTCACCTTGACACACACGCATTTCAGGCAGTTCAAACGCCACACTTTGTATTTCTCACGCTGAGAAGTAGGAGATAAATTGTCCTGCTATATACAACAGGCATACGCAGGGCAGTTCTGTCTAGTTCAGCTGCTTTCAGTTTTTTAAGCGTGCTCAACTTTACGCAGCGCCATCAGCGTCAGAGTACCGCGAGAAATCTTGCGGAGGAGGTTGATTTCAAATCGCTCTCGCGTTACTCTGACGTCATCCACCTGTCGTTTCTTGCAGCGCCTTGTGAAGTCGTACACACCTATTCATTCATCCTACAAGCCTATTTTTTTGTTCTTTAGTACATTGATATGAAATAAAAATGTAATTTTAAAATGTATTCAGGTAACACTTGTAATACATTTGAACCCATATTTGTATGAAAGATGAGTACAAGATTACTTAAAGTGGTATACATTTTTGAAATACGAGATAGTATGTTAAATGCATTTCAGTTCATATTCATGACATCTCAAAATAACACTGATAAGGACACCTATGTTTTTAAGATTAGCTTAAAGGCGGAGTCCACGATGTTTGAAAGCCAATGTTGATATTTAAAATCACCCAAACAAACACGCCCCTACCCCAATAGAATCTGGACCTTCTGTTGATAGACCTGCCCCACACACATGCAACTCGGCATTTGATTTGATTTGATTGGCTATAAGTGTGTTTTGGTAGTCGGCCCGTCTCCTTTTCCAACGCGTTTTTCAAACATCGTGGACTCCGCCTTTAAGTACTAAAAAAAATGCCTTCTTCATTTTTGTTTTGCTTTTCCCTCCATTGTACTGAAAGTGAATCGAACCGTGGCGCCTGAACCGAGGTACAAACCGAACCGGGACTTCTGTGTACCGTTCCACCCCTACAAAACGTGCATCATGTTTTTTCTTAATTTTGCGAAAAGCACAACATTCTGTTTTTATTGGGAGTGGACAGAAAAAAACTAGACACTTTAACGTTTTAAATGATGTATAAATCATATCTGTATGTCCAAAATCAGCAGAGTTATCTAAGTCTCTTTGCGGAGTGATTGAAAAATAAAGACTTTGCGGCGCCCGCACCGCAGCCGACCCCAGAGTGTTAAGTCAAGTCATAAAAGTGTTTAAAGAATTTACTTCAAATTTACAGTAATTTCACAGTAGAATATATAACACTTTATTTTAAACAAAACAAAGTCTGCATTCAGACAACACTTTTGCACATATTTGTCAAGGCACAACAGTGACAATCTTGTCCAATGCCATTATGTTTTCACCTTCACATTTGAGAAGCATGTTCACAGGTACAGTTGAGTGTAGGAATTTAAATTTGTTCCGCACAACACCAATCACCCTCTCCACATGAATCCTGAGATGTGCTATGCCCCTAGTCTCCTCCACATCTTTTGCCTCCAGCTGTGCACGACCCCTTGTGAAAGTAGGTATCTTAACCTCAGCACACATCCATGGCCGTAGCCAGCTATGAGGTCACAGAGATCCGGACCTCGGTCATTTTTTCATATAAAAAATAAATAAAATTTGAAGTTCTCTGAATGACTAATTAGTTTTTCAAAACGAATCCGCATATATAATTAAGTTTGGACACTTTACTGTATAGTTTAGTGTAAAATGACGAACATTGACTTAAGCTGCGACAGCGCGTTGCAGAAGTTGCAGTGTTGCCAGATCTCATTGTTAAAAATCCTCTTTAGACATAGTTTTTTAGCAATTAATGTGACACTTTGACGTTATCTTTAAAGTGATTGTTAGATGTAGGTTAGTATTAGCAATTTCTCTGATTTATTTCTGAAATACAAGGTTTGGACGAACTTTGTTTTTTAAAGCCAATTATTTTTGCTTGATTTTCGTACTAATATCTGGCAACATGGAAACTGAAAGTTATCAAATAAGACGCACTACTCAGCGCGAGCAGGTTATTGCTGATACTACATTAGGAAGCAGTAATCATCATAATTGTGTCTGTAAGAGTATCAACAGTATCAACAACACTATCGAAAAACAGAAAATAACTCTGGTACAAAGATGTAGAAGAATTGGGTTTAAATAAAATATGCCAAATATGCTAAAACACGTAGTGAAAATGGTAAAGCTAATCTCAACCAAACATAAGCATTAAGAATTCTGTTATTTCATTTAATTTAGAAGTTAACCTTTAACAAAGTCATGCTGAAAACAATAAGAGCACTAAACAATCTCTTGTTTAAAATCTTGTAACGTTTTTGTTATATAATATTTCTTATTAAAATGATTACAAAAATAAACATTGTTGCATGAAAAAGTAATAAATAATCCAGCAGTCCCAGTCCATTCCCCAAAACAGAGTCTGTACCCAAAGTGTAAAAAAGTTAGATCCCAGGTAAAAATAAAGTATGCTTCAATGTACTTAAACCACTTAAATACTAGCATGTACATTTGTAAGTTATGTAAAGTTATGCTACAAATATACTTAATAAAAGTAAAGTTCTTCTTGAGCAATACTTCAGTTTACCTGAAAAAGTAAGAATACCAGTACCAACTAGATTTTTATTGAAATAAATGATGTCTCAAAATAACACTTAGATGTTCTTAACTTAATTTTAAGAATTACCAAAAACAAATGTGATATATAAGCCACAAAATGAGTGCACGAAAATAGTACATTTATTAAGTGTACTTAAAAAGTGTACTTTATTTAACTCATTCACCGCCAGCCTTTTTGAGAAAAGTTGCCCACCTGCATTTTTGTGATTTTAACAAAAGTTTCACAAAATTCCTTGCAGGAAAAATTATCTTCTATAAATATATAAACATACAAATTATATCAAATTAAAGAACACACCCTTTGCTTTCAAACAAACAATAAACAAACAAACAAAATGGGGAAAAAACGTTTCATTATATATTTACTTTTTCCACTTAATTTAACCACTGAAATATGGATATTTCTCTTCAAAAATACAACATTTTGAGGAAAAAGCTTTAAAAAATTGCGTTTTTGTAAAGGAATTTATGTTAGATATCAGACTTAGAATGACTATCAAACATAAAGGCAGTTAAAATAAATTATTACTTATTTTTAACTTCCGTTTTTGATAAATTCGGTTTTGGCGCCATCCAGTGGATAAAAGCGGTATTACACTTTCACTTTGAAATTCGTCCAGACGGCATATTTATTAGTTAAATATTAACTCATAATTGACGAGATAACTCGTCAATGGCGGGGAATGAGTTAAGTGCACTTTTTTCTCCTTGGATAGCATTTGTTAACTCTTAACCCCCCACCCTGGACCTCGGTAATTTTCAAACCCTGGCTACGGCCATGCACACATCATAACCACACTTTCCCTGATATTAAATCCCCTATCTGCCAGCACAATGTCACCTGGCAACAGTTTGTTGAGGAAACCACTTTGCTCTGTTATATGTTTGTCACTAGCGCGCCCACCCCATTCTTCAGATATGAAAGAAATGACACCCTGGGGTGTAATCACAATTAGGTATTTCATGGTGTATGAGTGTTTATACTGAGAAAAAGTCTGTGCCCTTGCAAGTACATTTGAGGGTTTTTTAATAAAAACACTCCACAATTGCAGCCACATGTTTTCCAAACGATTCCACAAACTGGTGTGGCATACTAGTCAATAAACTTTCTCTGCTTGGCCAGTACACCGATGGAGACAGCCGTGAGTACATCACACTAAGAGTATGGTGAAAGGCTTCACTGGCTGTTGTCCGGTGCACCTGAAACAGACGGACGAGGAGCTGTATTGGCAGGTCTAGTCTGAGGCGCATTAGAGTCATCAGGACAAGCTGGAAGGGGGAGAGCTTCTTCAAATTACCTTGAGGCAGATATGGCATGAGACTGAGTAGTAGTGTCTAAAACATTACATAGTTGGGAAGTCCTGTGTAATACTTCACTCTGTTATCATGTCCACTCAGAAAGTTATCATTCATCTTGTACTATTCAAGCTCCTCCTTCAGCCTTCTGTTTTCCTCCAAAAGACAGTTGATAACATCCCGTCTAGATGTGCAGAGAGCACATTCCTGTGCCGGGGATGGCGGCTACTCCTGGTGCTGTGCCGGGGATGGTGGCTGCTCCTGGTGCTGTGCGGGGATGGCGGCTGCTCCTGGTGCTGTGCCGGGGATGGCGGCTGCTCCTGGTGCTGGGTTGTGCGATTTACTCATCTCAGAAATCTCGCTTCATCTGTTTGCTTTACATCGCTGTGGCCTAACCGCAAAGATGGTTTCCAGTCAGGGTGGCTCTCCAACATCTCATATGGTTTACCTAGAACAGAATAATTTGATTAATAAAACTCATACATTTAATAAATGCTTTAAGCTAGAAAACTCATTACATGAAAAGATCTTAGGCTAAGGCTAGGACATGAGGGGACAATGCATCTTTGTGATGTCCTCTAAAGTGGGGAAAGTTAGGGCAGAGAACCACTGTGTGGGACAAACACATTACTGCGAGCACATTTAACCAACAAGGTAGCATAATATCATGAACAGAATCTAGTTTTGTATACATAGATGGTTGTCCATCAAGTATTTTTCAAAGCAGCATCTTTTGGAAATGTATCTAAATGCCTTAATTTAAAAAATCCAACCTTTAAGAACACCCATTTCTTTGTGAATGAATAATGTATCGTCAATAAATTGGTGTTCTTCCTTAAAATACAGGGTGCATAAAACAGGACACCTGTTAAACATAGAGGCAGGCAGGTTTTCACTTTAAAAGGCCAGTTATTTTATGGATCCAGGATACTATGCATCCTGAAGTTCCCTTGGCTTCTGGAATTAAAATAGCCCCACATCATCACATACTCTTAACCATAACTAGATATTGGCATGGTTTCATTTCAGTTAGCCTAGTAACTTAGTTGGTTTGATTTGCATTGAAAGATGATCTCATAGAAAGTACCCCATGCCACTCTCTAGTTATGGTGATTTAAAAAAAAATAAGGCAATAAGATCATTTATATTATTATTTTTAGTCAACTTTAGCATGGATGTATTCACTTATGTTTAGCACTGTATTCAGCTAAGTTAGCAGGATAGACAACAGCGTCGGTTGCACCTCGTAGCTGAAAACATAAACACATTTAAAGAATTTGTAGAAAACTTACCCAAATGAAAATGCAGAGAACAGACTCTCATTGACTCGGAGATGCGGTCAAAAGTAATGTCCTTTCTTCTAACTGCAGCCACCCAAGAAATCCGACGTCGTCTTGTCACATCGGAGACATGCTCTCCTTGAAACTTTTTCCATTGAGGGAAACGAAAAAACCATAACAAATGGTTCCTAGACTTTCCACGACAATCGTGGGAGACACTGGAGCAATTTTTACACAGCAGTGTTTTCCAGGCATTCTAGAATAGCGCAACAACCTCCTCTACTACCAATACAACAATGAACGAAATGGTGGAAAGGGGAGGATGACGCGGTCTCTGGGGGCGGGGCACTGTGTCGTGACGACATCTCCTCATTCTCAATATGGTGTACCCAGGTGTTATACATGACAAATACCTACATTTTTTGCTAAGTGAAGTGTACTAAAAGAAAACGGAAGTTACTTTCATGTATATTTTACCTTGTTTTACTGTGTTTCTATACTACTCTGAGTTATTATGACTATCGGCCAACAATATTTTAGGTGTCTAGTTTCAAAAACGACAAGAATTATGAATATAGACCACAGGGTTAAATAATAATAATAATAATAATACATTTTATTTAAAGGTGCCTTTCATGGCACTCAAGGACACCTTACAAAATCAATAAAAAAGACATTAAACAGTAAAACCAGTACAGCAACAAACATGAAATCACCTAAAATCACATTAAAGCCGTTTAGACGAGATTTAAAAACTGTAAGACTAGAACTGTTACAAACATCTACTGGAAGAGAATTCCATAGATGGGGGGCAGCATAGCTAAAAGCTTGTGATCCCATAGAAGCTGTCTGAGTGCGTGGCAGAACAAGTGTAAGTTCAGAAGCAGATCTTAGAGAGCGAGAAGGAGTGTATATATGAATAAGATCTTGGAGATATGAAGGAGCCAGATTGTTAAGTGCTTTGTAAGTTAAAGCAACACTATGTAGTTTCCATGTAAAAATGACTAACAGCTCCCCCATGTGGTTGAAAAGCGCAACAGTGCCTGGTATCAGACACTCTTCTGCAGGCAGGGGGAGGAGCGGGGCTGTGTTTCCTACCCTCCACCGCCACTTTCAGAGTGTGCTTGTAGCAGCTAGGAGGCTGCTCAGGTTGCAGCAACAGTACAATTTGTCCAGTTAAAAGTTGTTCTATCACTGAAATAATTTTAGAGACATTATTTAAAGGTAAAAAAACTACATAGTGTTGGTTTAAAAGTAAAATTTTAAAATGTACATGAAATTTAACAGGAAGCCAGTGCAACGTCTGTGAAACAGGAGAAATTTGTTCAAAATTCAGAGTTTTAGTAATGACTCGAGCTGCAGCATTTTGTACTAACTGTAATTTATGCAGAGATTTAGAGGGGAGCCCATAAAACAAAGCATTACAGTAGTCAATTTGCGATGTTCCAAGAGCATGCACTAACATAGCAGTACTCTTGGGAGATAGGACAGGACGACCGGACGTAGACGATTAATATTATGAATATAAAAGAAAGCAAAACGGGTAACTTTATTTATGTGAGATTCAAACGAGAGCATTGTGTCAAGAATGACACCCAGACTTTTGACCTGATTCGATAGAGCGACAGAGTCGTTATCCACTATGATAGAGGAGATATTTAACTTGGTTGTATTTTTTGAACCGACAAGAAGAATTTCTGTTTTACTGCTGTTCAGTTTTAGGAAATTACTTGTAAACCAATTTTTTAATTCACATAAGCACTCACCAAGAGCAGAAAAAGGAGACTTAGAAGAAGATCTTAGCATCATTTCAAAAATGGAGCCGGCATGGCTGGCTCGCCGTTTGGCTCTCCTGACTGTTGCAAGTTTTCTACTGTTTTTATTGAATATCATTAAGACCACTGACTCTCTGCTAACGTATGATCGTATAGAGCTTTTAAATATCAAAGTTTGGGTGGATTCGTGTGCTGAATATAACAACAAGGGATCTTCAAAGTCGCCCCCGTTATACCTGGCTGATATACCAGAGCACCTGCTCCACGTGAAGGCTCTGCCTCCTAGGAAACGCCGGCGCAGAGGAGTGCACAGCAGTAAGCTAGTCAGGTTAAAATCCTGGTTAGCACTTTCTCCAGATTTGGCATGGTCTTACGCAGGTATCCCTCAAGAGTACGAGGGTTGTTTTTATCACCTAATATCTCAGCGTTTTTTTGCTCCCGTTGGCAGCTATCTGGTCCCTGCTGTCGGTAAACTGGATGAGTGTCTTGCTGTGCGCTATTGCCGATCTCGGCAATGTGGAGTGAACCCAGGCCATCTCCAGCCGCTGAGCCGGGTAATTTCGACAGCTAACCACGTCCAGGTTTCAACTAGGTGTGCACTTGTGAATGCAAGATCATTGATGAATAAGTCGTTTATTCTGAAGGATTTTTTCACTACGCATTCATTGGATTTATTTTTTATTACGGAAACATGGATTAATCTGGGTGAGTCCAACGCCTTTTCGGAACTGTTACCTCCCGAGTGTACTTTTATAAATACACAGCGTAAGACTGGACGTGGAGGAGGAACTGCCATAATATTAACTCATTCACCGCCAGCCTTTTTGAGAAAAGTTGCCCACCTGCATTTTTGTGATTTTAACAAAATTTTCATAAAATTCCTTGCAGGAAAAATTATTTTCTATAAATATATAAACATACAAATTATATCAAATTAAAGAACACACTCTCTACTTTCAAACAAGCAATAAACAAACAAACAAACAAACAAAATGGGGAAAAAACGTTTCATTATATATTTACTTTTTCTACTTAATTTAACCACTGAAATATGGATATTTCTCTTCAAAAATACAACATTTTGAGCAAAAAGCTTAAAAATTGCGTTTTTGTAAAGAAATTTATGTTAGAGATCAGACTCAGAATGACTATCAAACATAAAGAGAGTTAAAATAAAACGTTATATTTTTTTAACTTCCGTTTTTGATAAATTCGTTTTGGTATTACAAAAGCGGTAAAAGCGGTATTACACTTTCACTTTGAAATTCGTCCAGAAAGGCATACTTATTAGTTAAATATGAACTCATAAATGACGAGATAACTCGTCAATGGTGGTGAATGAGTTAAAGAGTCGCTTACACTGTAAGCCATTGTCAATGGCCTTTACTTCATTTGAACTAAGTTGTTTTGAACTGGGTATGCAAAATCCTGTTCTGTGCGCGGTGATATATCGGCCGCCAAAGCCTAATCAGGACTTTATTAAGGAATTTTCTGATTTTATTGCTGCTATACGGACAAATTATGATAAGATTTTAATTGTCGGTGACTTTAATGTGCACGTATGTTGCCCTTCAAAAGCTATGGCGAAAGAGTTTTTAGATTTGATTGATGGTTTTAATTTAATTCAACATGTTGCAGAATCTACACAAATACATGGCCATTTATTGGATCTTGTATTGTCCTATGGGTTGCCTATTGATAATGTATTAGTGTCTGATGCTATTTTTTCGGATCACTGTCCTGTAATGTTTGATTTTGTTTTAAACGATTTAACAAAATCACCTGCCCCTGTGCGTTATGGCCGCATCTTTAAGTCCGACACCTTCTCATGCTTTTCTCCCTGTTTTGCTGCTCAAGTGCAAGGAAACAACAGCTCCGCTGCCTATGATACAGAACAATTAACAAATGTTTTTCTGTCAACCTGTTCTGAGGTCCTGGACACTGTAGCTCCAAAAAGAGCAATCAGATCTAGACCTAAGCCTGAGCCATGGCACGGTGTAGTCACGCGCGCAGCCAGGCGAGAGTGTAGAAGGGCAGAGCGTCGGTGGAAAAAGGAAGGGTTGCAGGTGTTCTATCAGATTTTACAGGACAGCTGGAGAAACTATCAAAAAATTGTTAAAGTCCAACAAATAAAATATTTTACAGAAATAGTTTCTCAAAATGTAAAAAATCCACGTGTTCTTTTTAAAACTATTGGGTCTGTGTTGAACCCTCCACACGCCATTTCTATTGAATCTTCGCCCGATATTTGTGAGAATTTTTTGGCCTTCTTTAACAGTAAAGTTCTGAATATTAGAGACAATATATTGCCCCTTCCTTTAAACCTATCATTAAACATGCAATGTTCCACTACTCTTTGTCAATTTCAGCCAGTTTCATTGTTATCTCTTACAAAGATTATCAATCAAATTAAACCCTCTACATCCTTTACAGACCCTGTCCCTCCACACTTTTTTAAGGATGTATGGGAAACGATTGGCTCTTATGTTGAGGAGATTATAAATAGTAGCCTGTCTTCCGGAGTTGTGCCTGCTTTTTGTAAAAAAGCTGTGATTGAGCCACTAATTAAGAAAGCTGGACTTGACTCAACAAATGTTTCAAATTATCGTCCTATTTCAAAGCTTCATTTTTTATCGAAAATTTTGGGAAAATGTGTATTTTTGCAGTTGCAGTCTTTTCTGGACTTACATGGCATCCTAGATATTTTCCAGTCAGGTTTTAAAGCATATCATAGCACTGAGTCTGCACTTTTAAAGGTTTTTAATGATTTGTTTTTAATGACAGATTCTGGTGATTCAGCCATTTTAGTGCTTTTAGATCTCACTGCTGCTTTTGACACAGTTGACCACAAAATTCTTTTATCACGGTTGGAAAACTGTGTGGGTGTCAAGGGGACTGCCCTAAAGTGGTTTCAGTCTTATCTTTCAGGGAGATGCTTTTTTGTTAAAATGGGGGACTATACATCATCTACTGCACCTTTAAATTGTGGGGTTCCCCAGGGATCAATTCTCGGTCCAATTCTTTTTTCATTGTACCTTCTTCCACTTGGAATGATTTTTAAAAAGCATGGCATCTCCTATCATTTGTATGCTGATGACCGTCAAATTTACATGCCAATCAGAAAGCATGAAGGCAGCCCCCTGACACCCATTCTTGAATGTTTAAATGATGTCAAAGCATGGTTGGCCCAAAAAAATTTAAAACTAAATGAGAGTAAAACAGAGATTATGTAGTTTGGCCCCACTAACCCCATGATAGATTTGGGCTCCCTAAATGATTTTGTGCATCCTGTTGTAACTAAGCTTGGGGTAAAAATTGACAGTGATTTTAAACTAAACAAACAAATAAATGCAGTAGTGAAATGTAGTTTTTATCATCTTCGCCTTTTAGCCAAAGTAAAACCGTTTTTGTCTTTTAACAATTTTGAACAAGTTACTCATGCTTTTATTTCTTCTCGTTTAGACTACTGTAATGCTATTTATACTGGTATAAATCAAAATGCACTTTCACGCTTACAGTTAGTCCAAAATTCTGCAGCACGTCTTTTAACAGGAACAAAAAAGCGCACCCATATAACTCCAATCCTTGCCTCATTGCACTGGCTTCCTGTTCATTTTAGAATCGATTTTAAGATTTTATTGTTTGTTTTTAAAGCTATACATGGACTTGCCCCAATGTATATCTCGGACCTCATTCAAATTTATACGCCAGCGCGGACACTGAGGTCAGAAGGCCAGCTACAGCTTGCAGTCCCTAAGACAAGACTTAAAACTCGGGGGGACAGGGCTTTTTCTGTCATAGGACCTAAACTATGGAATGCTCTGCCCCTCCATGTCCGAACAGCTCCTACAGTTGAGTGTTTTAAGTCTCGTCTAAAGACTCACTTTTATTCGTTAGCTTTTAACTGCGTTTGAGTCGTGAGGTCCTTTTTGTGGTATTTGTTATTTTTATCTTCTGTATTTTATATTTATAAATTGTTTTGTATGTTCTGATTTTTGTGTGCAGCACTTTGGAAACTTTGTGTTTATAAAATGTGCTATATAAATAAAGTGGATTTGGATTTGAAGATTTAGAAGACAAGTAAAGTTGAGTGTCGTTGGCATAGCAGTGAAATTGAATATCATATTTCCTAAAAATGCTACCAATTGGTAGAAGATAAATAATAAACAGAAGGGGTCCTAAAACCGAACCCTGGGGAACACCAGTGACAACATTAGTAGGCTTTGATTTAAACTGTTTAAGTTGTACAAATTGAATACGATCTGTGAGATGAGAATGAAACCAGTTTAAAGCTGAAACAGTGATTCAAGTCTGTGCAAAAGTATTGGATGTGAAATGATGTCAAATGCTGCGCTAAGGTCAAGAAGAATTGAATGAATGAAACTGCTCATACAAGCTACTAGAAGACAAATGTTCCTGGAGCTGTAAAGCAACAATTTTTTCCAGAATTTTGGACATAAATGGTAAATTGGAAATAGGTTGGAAGTTATCAAAATTCTTTGTGTCTGTCCCAGGTTTCTTAAGAATAGGTGTTATAACATCAGTTTTAAGTGCTGCATGGACAGTACCAGAAAGAAGGGATGAATTAATAATATTAGTAATTAATTAGGAAATAGATGATAAACCATCTTTAACCAATTTAGTCGGTAATGGGTCCAGTTGACATGTGACGGGTTTAGATTTTTGTACAATGGAACAGATTTCCTCAACTGTTGGGATTTTTAAAACAGAAAATGATGATACGGGGAATGGCACAAAGCTAAAATGAACTTTGCTACAATCAGGGTTTGGTGGAGCCAATTGCTGATGGATGTGTTAAATTTTCTTACTAAAAAGAGCATAAATGCTTCACACAAATCTATGTGCCCAGCAGAACAAACAGGTTGCTTTAAAATGGTGTTAACAACAGAAAATAGAGATTTTTGATTTCCTGAACCAGATCCAATTAAGCCTGCATAGTATTCAGATTTAGCTATGGAAAGTGCAGACTTATAGACTTGCATGTGTTTAGCATACAACTCTTTATGAACTACAAGAATACAACCGTTCTAATCGACGACCCTTGACCTTTAGTTGGCGAAGTTCCAATGTAAACCAGGGTGCAGAGTTGACAAACGAAACATTCCTGGTTTTCAGAGGGGCACAAGTGTCAAGTATCATTTGAAGATTGTCATAGTAATATTGGATTAGTTCATCCGGATTACATAGAGGGTCTTCAATCAATGTTCTTAATATTTCTAAATGTAATAGTACGACTCAGATTAGGCTTAAAAATAGATAAGAAAACATTAAAAGACACCAGCAAGTGGTCAGACAGTGATAAATCAGACGTAGCGCATTTTTCAGGAATCACACCTGAACAGCAGACCAAATCAAGAGTATGACCTTTTGAATGAGTCGGGACGTTAATAAATTGATGTAGACCAAAACTCTCCAGACATGATAAAAAATCTCTAGAACATGAATTTTCTGTGTTATCCACATGAATATTAAAATCACCAATCAACACCACGTTTGGAGACAATGAACAAAGAGATGTTAAAAATGTTGAAAATTCCTGTAGGAATACAGAATTTGCCTTATACAATAGCCTTATACAATAGCAATAATAGTAGGTACAAAACCATTGAGTTGTAAAGCAACAGATTCAAAGGAAGTATACTCAGTTTCAGGAAGAGTTGTTACTTTCCTTTTTTCTTTATACAGTACTGCAAGCCCCCTGCCCCAGCCAATAGTGCGTGGTTTACAAATAAAAGCATATCCCAGAGGGACAGAATTATTCAGATGGTAAAAATTGTCACTTCTCTGCCAAGTCTCAGTAAGACAGAGAAAATTGAACTTACGATCAAGCAGCAGATCATTCACAAAAGTACCTTTATTAGAGCTTGATCTAATAGACCTTTTGTGTGTTTGCAAACAGAGATGACTTTTTTGTGGGCGGAGCCCAACTGGTGGCAGAAAGTGACAGCTCTGCAATAGGGGTGTGAAGGGTTTTAGCATTAAAATGTGATTTTTATGGATCCGGTGTTCTGTAGAAGTCTGTTTCCCCTATATTTCTCTTACGTGTAATGTTTCTTATAATGTTTTCACCAAGTTACGTTTATTTTTTAAATAAATTAAAAGTTTAAATGGCTTGGCTACTGATATGTGTGCATGTATGTAATGTATATGTATTGATCTTTATTGGTAAATCAATTATTTTTACAGTATGAATCACTGAAGTACTTATAAGAGCAATACTATCATGTATTCTGTATAATATCATTTATTAAATATTTCATCATTTCCTGTTTTCAATTTCTTCCTTATATTTTTAGCCTTCGGGTTTGTTCTAAAACTATTATGTTTCTTACATACAAATTAATTTGCATAGGCCTGTTTATATATTATTAACACTTTACATCGTGTGTATGTTTGTGTGTGTGTGTGTGTGCTATGTTTATACCCAGCAAACATGTCCCATTGGGGCCACTGCGGGCAAAAAATTGGGGCCCACAGCGTGCTGCCCCTGTGGGCCCCGCTACCGGCGTGAAATGCCCCAGTGGGACAGCCTAAAGTGTGGGCTCGGTGTGGGCTGTCCCACTGGGGCCCCATTGTGTGGGCCCCAATTTTCTGCCCACACTTGAAAGTGTGGGCTTATAGTGGGCAAAGTGTGGGCTTACTTTGGGCAAAGTGTGGGCTTACTGTGGGCACATTGGGCAAAGTGTGGGTTTACTGTGGGCACATTGGGCAAAGTGTGGGCTTTCTGTGGGCAAAGTGTGGGCTTACTGTGGGCTTTCTGTGGGTTCACTGGACAAAGTGTGGGCAAAGTGTGGGCTTACTGTGGGCTCATTGGGCAAAGAGTGGGCTTACTGTGGGCACATTGGCAAAGTGTGGGCTTACTGTGGGCAAAGTGTGGGCTTACGGTGGGTACACTGGACAAAGCATGGGCTAACTGTGGGCACACTGTACAAAGTGTGGGCATACTGTGGGCAATGTGTGGGTAAAGTGGAGGTGTGGAGGTTTACTGTGGGCACTCTGGGCAAAGTGTGGGTAAAGTGGGGGCTTATTGTGGGCACATTGGGCAAAGTATGGGGAAAGTGTAGGCTAACTGTGGGCACTCTGGCTAGTGTGGGAAAGATTTTGGGTACTCTTGGCAAAGTATGGGCATACTGGGCAGTTCTGGACAAAGTGTGGGCACACTGGGTGAAGTGTGGGGAAAGTGTGGGCAAACTGTGAGCAGTCTGGGCAAAGTGGGCATACCTTGGGCACACTGGGCAAAGGGTGGTATGGTTCTCCTACCCACAGGACACCACTATATAACCATTAATGCATAACAACTGTACTTGTAAATGGTAACAGTAATAAACTCAGGATCATTGATACAAATTATTTATTAACAGCAAAAACAATACTATTATTAATATATAATATAAGAGAATATAGAAGTATATATAATATAAGAATATATAATATAAGAATATAATAAGAAAAATAAGATATTATATTATTGTTAGAAATAATTCTCTATAAGAAAAAGAAGATATAGAGAATTATTTCTAACAATAAAACTGCATATAAACCACAATGAACCACACAAAAACAGAGTCACAGAAGAGTAAAAATAATTGTAAATGAAAATTAAAAATCACTGCCAGGGGCAACAGTGTTTCTAGATCTGGCCCTTCCCTGCCTTCCCCCATCCCTATCCCTTGCATTGCGAAGCCACATTTTAATGGATGCTTCCACCTCACATTCTGTAGCCATGCTGCATTTGGTCACTGCATCTAAATAGGAAATAAAGCAATTGAATTACATGTCATAAAAAACAAGTTTTGTTCAAGCAGTGTTAAGAGATTTTAACCTCAGAATGTTTCCCAATGAACTTTATTGAATGAGAAAATGAGAAAGCTGAGGTTGACTGAGCTACACAATGAGATTAATGGATTAGCATTGAGGGTACACACTGACTAAGTAAATAAATGTTTTACTATTTTAATATTTATGTTTAAACAAAATACAGCTACTATAATGTAACAAAATCTATTTTTATTTATATTTATTTGTTTATCCCTGGTTATGTTTGTCTATACTTATTACTTCTGTGTATATAGTTTGTTGTGTGCATGAGTGTGTTTTGTTTTTCTCTGAACTTACTCTTGTTATTAGTTTTTTTCATTTGCAATTAATAAAGCATAAACAAATACGCAAACTACGAGTTTTTACTGTGCCAATCTTTAGCTTGTATGGCCGCAGATGTTGTCTTAGCTGGTATTGATAATTATACAAATTTCTGAAGTATATCAACAACAGATGAATAGCACTTTTATCAGTGCACTTTCTGTCTAAAACTATTAGTCAATTACTGTAAATACTATGACACTCAGCAGTGGTGCCTGGAAGTACTGTCCACCCATCTTTAAAAATATACTTTTATTTGTTTAAATGTCATTATGCTATTAATTATATCTATAGTAACTAAAACTCCTGAATATCATATCATTTTTTATTATTTTTATAAAAGCCCATATAAATATTACATACTGTACGTACCTATCACTGCTTTGCAGAGCAGCATGTTTTTAAAGCTCATCTTCTGGCCAGAGCCACTCCAGCACAGTTGTTGGGCTAGTGGGGTGGTCAACAGGCATACCATGATGCGCCTTGTATTGGAGGATGGGTTTGTACCTCCAATTGTTGCCAGATACCTTACCTAAAATAAGGCAGTAATGCACAAGGCTTTAACTAGACAACTACAATGAAACTGTAACCAACAAATACAAAATGTGTCCCAGTCTGTGAAAATAAACCCGTGATATATTTAATATTAAGTAATTTAAAAAAAGTAACAAAATAAAAGCATATTGAAATTATTGATTGAGAACAGTCTTTGATGCTTGTTAAGATTTTGGTCTGGATTTCACAGCCTAGATCACAAAAGTATTTACAAAACAAGTGTTTGGTCTTGTACCATAGAATTGTAGCAGGCCTCCTCTTTAAGTCTGTTTTCCAGACCTTCGAGGTCCAATCTATAATTCAGAGGCAAATGGACACCCTCTGGAAGGTCTATAGCTGCTGAATGTTCATTTGTTAGTGCCAGTACCAGTTGCTTGATGATCGCAACCTCTTCCTTTAAATTTTCCAGCTGGCTTTTAATGTAACGTTCTGTTGCTGTTGAAAGTAAAAAATAACATATTATATGATATAGATGTAACCCCAATGTCACAGCAGAATTTCCAATTATGCACATTTGTAGGCTCTTTGGTAGACAAAGATACTATGTTTAAAGATACTATAGAGACAGAGCGCAGCGTGTCATAACCTGAAAACCACGTTCACCGGGGTGGGTGGCAATCCAACCATCTTCATTGAATTTTGTATTGCGAGAGGCCGTCCTCCTTGTCATTTCTGGCTTGTGGCAAGGACAGAGTAATGCCTAGAAGCTGCTGTGGGACAATATGTACAGCTAACAAGCCAAAGAACCCAGAAATAAGTTTTTATAAGCTGTCAATCCCAAAAAACAAGCGTTTAAAGACACAAAAGTGAAAACAGGCAACTTTTCATAGTACTCATATTAGTAGAACTGCGTCCACTAGGGGGAAACGTAGTTGGCGATCCACTTTATTCTCTTTAAAGGCTGAGTTTTACGGCTCGACAGGTTATAAAAACTTATTTCTGTGTTTTTTGGCTTGTTAGCTGTACATATTGTCACACAGCAGCTTTTAGGCATTATTCTGTTTTTTGTTATAAGCCAGAAATGACAAGGAGGTGGCCTCACGCAATACAAATTCAATGAAAACTGTTGGATTGTTTTCCCCCTAGGTGGGCATGGTTTTCAAATTTGCATAACTGCGCTCTGTCTCTATTTAGTATTCAAAGTAAATGCAATACCCTTCTGAGACCCAGCAATTTAATTTTGTCCTCATGCTAAAAAATAAATATCCTTAAATATGTTTTTTTTTTTGCTGTAACATGTATCTTTTAATCACAGTCCTTAATTTAATGTAAAAAATAATCACCAAAACCTTTTGTCTTCTGGGTAAAGTTAAGTAATATCTAAAGAAAAGTAAAGTTAATTTATAATTAATATCTGGTGTGTCAATAGAGAGAGTCACATACAACAGAGAGAAACAGGGAGGTAGTGAGACACAGAAACGAAACTATGAAAAAAGATAATTGTACTAATTAATTTGGAATTATTATGCAAAATAAAATGTATACTTTGACTACTCATGGAACTAATAACGTTTCATTATACGGAAAATAACTAAAACAATACATACGTGTAATGGTCTGCCTTCTTGAGTCAGTCTGTGGGGCAGTTGGTGCTCGTGGGGCAGGTGGTGCTGGTGGGACTGGTTGGGCAGATGGTGGTGATGGTGGCGATGGTGGTAATTTTGTGTTGTGTAATGATCTCTTCTTCAGATGATTCCCACTCATCTGGATACTTTGAGTTCGGTCTGGTGTAAATAAAAGAAAATGATACAAAACAAACATAATATAAACAAAACAACATAAACAAAACATTCTGTTGCCATTTACAGTCAGTCAGGGACAGCAGATAGAAGGCTTTAAGTGACTTCAAGAAAGTTGCATTGATAGCCTACATATTTAATATTGTGTGGTAATGATTTCTAAAAGCAATAGTACTTGCACGGCTTCATGTCTATCAACACCCTTTATCTGTATTCATGATAAAGCACCTTGAGTACCTGCTTACATTTATGTATGTTGGAATTGAAAAAGTGTATATAAGTTTATAAAAAATGTTTGTTAATTAGTGAACCTTTACTCCTAGGAACTACTGTAGGTTAATTCTCACACCTGCAAGATATATAATTAATACAAAAACAAGGAAACTCACTTCCTTTTTCGATGGAATTTTCCCAGCATGTCACTGTCAGAATTGAAACAAGAGGATGTCTCAGCCTTTTTGGCCTTCTGTCTGGCCTTTTCGTAATCTTCTACGGAAGAAGAAATATACACAAAATTTCAGGATTGTAAACTATAATAAGATTGCATTCATCATCACATTTTTACAGATTAAGAATTGTAAATATTTCTTAACTTTCAACCTCTCACATAGGCCTAATGACAAAAATTATCACTCCAGTTTTGCCTTCAAACTGTATTTCTAAGTGTATTGAGGTCAATAAAATCCAGTGTCTTTAAAATTCTGTAACACTTAAGAGTTACCAAAATGTAATGTCAAAGACTGACAACTTGCCTAAACAAAAGAATCTGTAAATAAAAATCTGGTTAATTCCATCAGATATTTGAAAATAGATGTAAAACATTGTTTGGTGATTAATATGAACTTGTTTTCTTTGTGGTATTTTAACAAATATAATTTGTTATTTTGACCAAATTGTTCTGTCTCAATAAATGCAAATTAAAACAACATTATTGTTCTTCAATTAAAGGGAAATGTTGGCATCTGAAATGACAATTTTACTCAAAAAAATATCCCAGGTTTTACATACAAGGCTTAAGGCTAGTCCTAGATTAAGACAGTGTCAGTGCCATTGATTTGTCCCAAGGTACCCACCAGGAATATCTTTTTCTAAGTATGTTTATTAAAGATGTTTAAACATCTTAATTTTACTAAGTTCTGGTTTTAGCTAAGGTCTATGGTGCCGTTTCCCAGACATGGTTTGGATTGATCCAGGACTAGGCCTTAGTTATTTTAAGACATTTAAGTAGTTTTCACAAACATACCATACAAAATAAAAATAAAAACAGTGTGCATCTTGAGACAAAACAATGGCACGGATATATATTGTAAGATATGTTAAGGCAAGTTGGAATTATTTTCACAAGTTATGTAAACTTTTTTATATTTCAGAAATTTTCCAAATTATCAATTCAGTGAGAAACTGAAAATGGTCAATATTTATTTTAAGATAGCTATCTGGTGTGTGTTGCATGATATCCAAGAACTGTTTGAGTTTCTAGAACAGACATTTTGACAAATGTGAAAAAACATCAATAGGTGGTGCTATGTAACTGTCTTAATGACTCATAGATCATTCAAAACTATCCTGGAACAGAAGAATCACGTAGTTAGAATGGGGTTTTAACAACAACTAAAACATGTTGCAAGATATTTTCAAGGAAGAAAAATCCAGGAAATAAAATGCTTAAACTTTATGGGTCTATCTTAGAAAAAGTTAAAAAATTATGGTTTGATGACAAGTCATCATGGAAAGTCCACATTGATGTTATATAAGAGAAATGTGGGAAAATTTTTTGCATGGAAGATAAAGGAATGGATTAATGAAGTTGGTATAGAATCAATATAATTTGGCCCAATAGTGGTACTATCCCCAATTCCATCCTGGATAATAGACCAGCCAGAAACATACAAACAACATGAGAACAGAAGGGAAATGAATGAAAAGGCCAGTTTAATTACATATGTAGATAATTATATTAAAAATGCATATTATTCATTTCTTCAAATTTATACAGATGGATGAAAAAGTTAAATACTGAAGGACAGGGGCTGCACTGTTTGTTCCAGAGACTGATGTGAGAAAAGCAGATACAGTATGATAAAAGATGGTGCATCAGTATACACCGCAGAAATGAAAGCTATTTTAATGGCACTAGAGTGGGTGTATGAAGTTAGACCTGATAAAGTACTCATATGTTCTAATTCAATGTCCTTTTGAGTTTCCAATCAATGGATTTTATTTGAACCAACATTTTATTGAAATCATGATTAGGTTAAACAGTTTGAATATAATACAACAGATGAATATAAACTTAAATTTAAAATTAAAATTTAAAACTTGTGGGTAAACAGGGTAATGAGGAAGCAGACAACATTGCCAAAGCATCAATTCATATGGCAGAACCAAATATAAATATTACACTCAGTAGATCAGAAGGAAAACTTTTAATTTTAGAAGCAATAGATGTAATGTAATACGAAATGGCAAACAGTTTGGGATTCATGTCAAACTGGAAGACACTATTAGAAGGTTAAAAATGCAAAATAAAAAACAACTTTTTTACACATCTACGAAATCTAAATCATACATTAGACATTATAGGGAAACACAAAACAGGCCATTGTGATGTTTGTTTAACAGAAGAAAATGTAGAGCATGTTTTAAAGATATGTAAGGCATATGAAATAGAAAGAAGGATTTTAAAGGAAGAATTACAAGCAGTAGAATGCAATGAATTTTCTATAGCCAGCTTATTAAATGGCGATCGAAGTGGTAGATCATATATTCACGCTCCATCACAGTAGGTGGCGGTATTCACCTTTAAAGTTGATTCGCAACCGGCCATTAAACCAAACGAAGAAGAAGAAGATCGTGTCAATGGAAGACGCACGTGCTGGCATGCTCTGTTTTGGAGTTATTGGAATCGATTTTCGCTGGTAACGTATTACCATATATAAGCTAAGTGACATTTTTTCTAACGTTACATTAACCAGCTAATTGTTTAGACTTTTAAACTATATAAACTCATTCACCGCCATTGACGAGTTATCTCGTCATTTATGAGTTTATATTTAACTAATAAATATGCCTTTCTGGACGAATTTCAAAGTGAAAGTGTAATACAGCTTTTATCCACCAGATGGCGCCAAACCGAATTTAGCAAAAACAGAAGTTAAAAAGATTGAATGATTTATTTTAACTGCCTTTATGTTTGATAGTCATTCCGAGTCTGATATCTAACATAAATTCCTTTACAAAAACGCAATTTTTTAAGCTTTTTGCTCAAAATGTTGTATTTTTGAAGAGAAATATCCTTATTTCAGTGGTTAAATTAAGTAGAAAAAGTAAATGTATAATGAAACGTTTTTCCCCGTTTTGTTTGTTTGTTTGTTTGAAAGCAGAGGGTGTGTTCTTTAATTTGATATAATTTGTATGTTTATAGAAAATAATTTTTCGTGCAAGGAATTTTGTGAAAATTTTGTTAAAATCACAAAAATGCAGGTGGGCAACTTTTCTCAAAAAGGATGTCTGTTAATGAGTTAACTTCTTCAGCACAAAGTTGAGTGTTTTATCTCCTATGATGTCAATATCCTCTTTAACAAAGTAATTCTGGTAAATTACCATGAATTTACCAGAATGAATTTACCAGTAAATACAAAAATGTGCTGTTCACACATGCAGTGACGTTCCGTCTTTTTACCAGTAAGACATCATTCACACATCAGTATCAAAATACCGGTAAACTCGGAGAGAAAGCGGAAGTTACCTGTGGTGCGCGGCCGGCGAGCTCCGTCCGTGTCGTATTTGTAAACGGCGGGTTATGACTTAATATCCACGGTCCGTATTTTGTTGTTTTCACATCTGTGGCAAACGGTCGCGAAGTTGCTTGTGACCAAACAACATTGGGTTAGGGGGCGTCAAACGGAACCTGGGCGTTTGCACATTAGGCTTCACAGATGGTGTGCAAAGGACGTCGGCAATTTGGCAATTAGATGGTAAGCTGTTTGTTTAAACAACTTTGGTGAAGAAATGTGGATGTTAACTTCAGGTGTGCTCGACTTTTAAGCAACATGTGTGTGGAAACGTCCGTAAACAGTCTGGGGGAAACCGCGTCACCTGTATAAAAAACTTTCTGATTGGCCCGCCCGATCTGTCAGCGCGGTCTGACGTCATCCGTTCTAAATGCCGGTATTGCTATATTTTTCGTTCACACACAGCGCTTACCGGTAAATTACCGTTAATCTTACAACCTGTCTTACTGGTAAATTGGGAGCACTGATTTACCGGAAAGGTTCTGTTCACACATGACATGTTAACTGCAATTTACCAGTAAATTACCAGTAAAGACTGTATGTGTGAAAGGGACTATTGTGAGATAAAAGCATTAATTCATCTGCATCATGATGTTAAACATGAAAAAGTGATGCACATTCATCCGTTGTGTTTTTCACAAATAAATACATTTAAACTTGTATGCTCGTCTTGTAAGTTCATGATAAGAAATGTGAACGAAAACAATTAGTATCATTAAAACATGAAACGACAGATAATAATTGACTATGACGGAATCTTTAAAACGTTGTTCATCAAAAATGACAAAAAAAAATGACGGAGATTGAAAAGTTTAACTCAACCTCTGGTGTATTTGTTTGTCTCTGTGTGTGTGTTTGAATTATTACCTTGATTAGTTCATTACTGATGATAAACCCACATTATACTCAAATTTACATAGTAATTTTTTTCATGCTTTAGTTGACTTCAACAGTAACATTTTCAACATTATAGCTAAGCAGTAATGATACATTGTCACCTGATAAATGGCTTTTTACAGTCATGTATTACTACAGTAAAAGTTTGATTTTAAGTTTGTTTGTGCGCCCTCCCATTTTTGCACCAGCCGCCACTGTTGACACCGCTCAAAACTTGTCATATGACAACACCATAACAGACGTTCCTCTTGTTAACCTCTGATGTCTTGCTGCTATTTGTCCAGTAGAAGGCAGTAAGCAGAACTGAAGTCTGTTGTTTGATCTGTCATATGTATGCTCTTGTAGGAAACTAAAACAGTCGAGACTTAATACTGTAAAACATTGAAGAAAAATATCAAACATTAATATACACTCACAGTCATTATCAACAGACATCATGTAAGATGATAAATATAAACATGATTATTTTTATAATTGACTTTTATAATTATACATTTACCATTTATTCATTTAACAAACTCTTATCTAAAGTGACGTAAACATGAGAATAATTCAAGTAGTGCTAACATACCACATTTACATTAAATAACAGAGTAAAACAACACTACAGCAGACGTGTGAGAGTAAAACAATGACATGATAGTCACTTGTAGGTTATAATGATTCATGAATTTTATAACAAAACTATAAATCAAACAGTAAATGAATAACTCACTCTAGTTTGTGTAGTTTACAGTGTGGATCCTTCAGTAGATCAGAAATCAGCTTCAATCCTGAATCTCTTGGATTATTCAACTTCAGATCGAGTTCAGTCAGGTGTGATGGGTTTGATCTCAGAGCTGAAGCCAAATCAACAAAACCTTCATCTCCAATACTGCAGTGCTCCAGACTGAAGAGAGAAGAAAAACTCCTGACACTTACTGAAGTCATGAAATATAATTATATGAGTGAGACTGTTATCGGAATATATACAGTAAAAGAAAATGAAACAGAGAAAGAAAGAGAGAGATTGAAATCAGGAGGCCCATTCTTCGTATGTGGATTACTTAACTGGGGTTGATTGACAATTTTTCATGTTTTCTTTATTATACGAGCGCAATCTGCGTAAGATGCAGAATTAATATTTAGAGCTTTTCAAACTCAACACAAAATAATAGATTGATGTGCTTTTAATATAAAAAAAAAATTCTGTACTGTGCAACTTGTTTTTTGTGGAGCAGGTGTTTTGATAATTATTCTTAAACGAACGACAAGACAAACATACTTTTGACTACATTCATTTTAAGCTTATTTCTTGTATAAAAGACAGCAATCCGTCATCTTTAACCAGCAGTAATAGATGTTATGTACAATTAAGAATATTACTCAGTGTGAAATAAGTTTCCTTTGAATCAACTCATCTCCAATTTTAGTTTTGTCTTTAGATTGTCTAATACAATGTCATGCATGAAAAGTTTGCGCAGTCATTTGTATCTATTCTATCTTTAAAACTCTGTCTACAAAGATGTTACCACACCTGTCCCTTTTCTGGATTAATAAATTCACAGTAGGCCTATGTGACAAAAAAATGTCAATTAAGCACATATTTTCACATATCTTTTTTACTACACTTTTCTGTGCAGACTTAGCAGATGTAGGGCTTTAGTTAATGTGGACTCCTGCTAATATTGTTGCAGTCAGAAATCAGTAATATGAAAAAAATTTAAGGAAACTTTTTAGGCCCTTCAGGGCTCTACACTAACTTTTTGCACTGGTGCGCCTAACATTTTTCTTAGGTGCAACAGCACAAAAGTTAGGTGCACCCAAATTTTTGATTATAGTTCACCCAAAAATGAAAATTCTGTCATAATTTACTCACTCTTATGTTGTTACAAACCTGTATAAATGTCTTTGTTCTGGTGAACATGAATGGAAATATTTTGAGGAATGTTTGTTAATGATGACAGAATCTTAATTTTTAGGTGAACTGTCCCTTTAACACCGCAAGTTTAGCACCCATTGTGGTTTAATACAGAATATAAACATGTAGGCTATTTTATAATTTTCATGTTGTCATTCCATTTTACTTATACGAGTCATGCACAGTCCTGTTTGATAACCCACATCCACGCGATTAAATCTCCACTGTGTAGGATCTACTCCCATCTAGCGGTGAAAGTCTATATGACAACCAACTGAATATTACTTTCTACCCCCCCCCCCCATTCGGAACGTGTTTTAACTCGTACAGTGGCCCGGCAGTGTCATGCCAAGGTTAACATGGCTTCCAGTAGCTACAAAGCAAAAGCAATTTGCAATGTCCTTTGCCTGTGATCCATCAAAGCACACACATTTATGTTTAACATGGAAAAAGTCTGATTGTCATGATATGTCCACTTAAAATCACATACAAAAAGCAACCATAAACGTAGCTTAGACACTCCTTTTTCATCGACGCAAGGAAAAATATCACAGGGGCTGTTAAACTTGGTATTAAGATGTGTTTTTGTGGATGAGAGAGACACATTACGTTTACACTTGGTGTTTAAATCCGTCTCTTTTTGTCCATTTTCGACTGCTTCTCTCCAGATTACTGAGGGGATGGTCTGTGGACGAGTCCCTCTCCTGTCATTTAACTCATTCACCGCCATTGACGAGTTATCTCGTCAATTATGAGTTAATATTTAACATACAAATGTGCCTTTCTGGACGAATTTCAAAGTGAAAGTGTAATACCGCTTTTATCCACTAAATGGCGCCAAACCACCAATTTATCAAAAACGGAAGTTAAAATGATTTGACGATTTATTTGAACTGCCTTTATGTTTGATAGTCATTCTGACTCTGATCTCTAACATAAATTCCTTTACAAACACGCATTTTTTAAAGCTTTTTGCTCAAAATGTTGTATTTTTGAAGAGAAATATCCATGTTTCAGTGGTCAATTTAAGTGGAAAAAGTAAATATATAATGAAACCATTTTCCCCATTTTGTTTGTTTGTTTGTTTGTTGTTTGTTTGAAAGTGTTCTTTAATTTGATATAATTTGTATGTTTATATATTTATAGAAGATAATTATTCCTGCAAGGAATTTTGTGAAACTTTTGTTAAAATCACAAAAATGCAGGTGGGCAACTTTTCTCAAAAAGGCTGGCGGTGAATGAGTTAATCATGAGCGGGAGTAATGACGGGTTTAAATGGATGCGAACTAATATTATGTCAGAGTCCAATGCTTATGTTTTAAGTAAACGTTACATGTCCGCGTATATGTAAGAGCTTTCTCTGATATTGGTGAAATAAAATCGCTCAACTTTTACACGCTTGTAAAATGAAACGAAAGACGCGTAGATCAGACGCTTTTATCAATGAAAGGCTAAAAATAGCGCTGTACACCGTGTGTTTGTGTTAGAGGTCAGAAAAGATGAAAAACATTTATCTCAGTACCTCAGATTATATAAATGGGCAGAGAGACGGCGTGTGGCTGTTCGAACACATTAAACCACATGCGTGGTAACACTAACAAGTGTTATGCATAACCATGCTATAGTTAGCCAAAGAACTATAAAACTTCAAGTTTACAACATAGACTGTATATAGATGTAAACGAATATTCTGAATTACCTGTGGAGAAGATAGAAAGTATGTGTCCCCTGAGCCTCATGATCTTGGTAAACTAACATTAACTTACTCCAATATTGACTTTGGTCTTGATGTGTTCCTGTCACGTTGTCGTTTTAAATCCCTGTTTAGCTTCCTTGGCGACGTGTTTTAACTCATTTACCGCCAGCCTTTTTGAGAAAAGTTGCCCAACTGCATTTTTGTGATTTTAACAAAATTTTCACAAAATTCCTTGCAGGAAAATTATTTTCTATAAATATATAAACATACAAATTATATCAAATTAAAGAACACACCCTCTGCTTTCAAACAAACAATAAACAAACAAACAAACAAACAAACAAAATGGGGAAAAAACGTTTTCATTATACTTTTTCTACTTAATTTACCACTGAAATATGGATATTTCTCTTCAAAAATACAACATTTTGACCAAAAAGCTTAAAAAATTGCGTTTTTGTAAAGAAATTTATGTAAGAGATCAGACTCAGAATGACTATCAAACATAAAGGCAGTTAAAATAAATCATTATCTCTTTTTAACTTCCGTTTTTGATAAATTCGTTTTGGCCATCTGGTGGATAAAAGCGGTATTACACTTTCATTTTGAAATTCGTCCAGAAAGGCACGTTTATTAGTTAAATATGAACTTATAAATGACGAGATAACTCATCAATGGCGGTGAATGAGTTAATGTCTTCGAGAATAGTTCTTCAACAGGCTTTCAAATCTGCCTCAAATCAAAGCATTAGATCACGGGATCATCACGGTGTGCGGCTGTTGTAAAATCCGAAGGATTCAGTCTACGCAGGTCGCATATCCGGGCTGCATACGTCATCAAGCCTGGTTTATTTAAATTAACTGAGCATTACATTCGCAAGTCATAAGCATATTACATCAATTTACAATTAACTTAGAATAATTGTCAGCTTTATAATTGTTAATATTCTGAAATAAGACTGTCTCGATGACGTTTACCGCCTACACATGCAACCTCCGGAGGCTTCAGCTAGCGGCCAGCGTGAGTGTAGTCTGAAAGCGCAAAAGACGGAGCTTGAATTTAAGGAATGTCCCTCGTCGGCGAATGTATTTCAAAGATGGAGGCACAACATGGATGCGCCAGTCGAGCGACTCGACTATATGTATTTTAAATAGCAGATTCTACACTTACGAGAATACTTTGATTAGTGGGGTGGAAGTAATTACACATGAATGAGCACATACTTTTGAAAGAAAACATGGGTTTTTGCTAAGAATGAACTCAAAAAAGTACACAGTGGAGCTTTAAAATAACACTTGACCCGTTATTCAACATCACCATCAATTTATTTGATACCCATTGTTTGACAAAGATTGCGACCGGCCGCACCGCAAATCATGAAGTAGAAACTTTTAAAGATCTTCATGCAGAACATTGACAGAAATAAGCACAGGGCCATGATTGTACAAATATATTATCACTTAATGTGATACTTTGTGAGGGTCAGCAGATTGACATCTGACCGATCAACAGTGCTCGATTCCATCGAGGAATATGTTAAGGACTTCCTGGAGTTAAGTGATCAGGTACAATTTTTTGAGGACACGTTGAAACCAATTTTTTAAAATGCTCTGGATGAGCATTTACGTCTGTATATGCCATGTGATATGTCTGTCTGGTCCCTGGAACTGGGGTGTTGTGGATAGCAAGCCAGAGAATATTCACAAAACACCAAGCCATGTCATGCCTGTTCTGCCCAAGCCTGTCCAAACCATGCCTGACCCTAAAATGGCCGCCACTATGCCTGTCTCTGCACCAGTTTATGAGAGAGCAACCACCATTCCTGCATTTGTGTTTCAGAGAGCCATCGTCACCACCACACCTGCTTTAATGAGGGCTGTTGTTAACCCCGTACCTGCCATCCAGAAAGCCTTCATACCTGCATCTGAACCAAGACACAAAATGGCCGTCACGCCTGAACCTACTACGACCGAGGTATGTCTCATTAAAACTGTACTTCCTGAATTTGCCATGGCCCTGTGGTGTGTGTGGTCTGCCTTCTGTTCTTTTGTTCCCCGTGTTCATCAAGACCCTGAATCCCCTGGCTTACCTGAACCGCCTAATTCACCTGAGTCGTCTGGTTCACCTGAGTCGTCTGGTTCACCTGATTCACCTGAGTCGTCTGGTTCACCTGAGTCGTCTGGTTCACCTGATTCACCAGAGTCGTCTGGTTCACCATCTAGAGGGGTCTCCAACGCGTCACCGCTCTACTGGTAGCTTGTGTCTTAATTGCAGGTAGCTCGCTCGTGGGTTTATTAAAAATGCTGGCACTGGCTGGCAACTTAAAAAAAATGCTGTAGGGGAAAGAGTTCAAATCACAGTGAGTTAATAGATCGTTGTCTATTAACTCACTAATTTAGGTATTACGTGACACAAGTAGCTCTCGACCACTTTTATTTTTTAGAAAGTAGCTCTCCCATGAAAAAAGGTTGGAGACCCTTGCTATAGACCGTTTGCGAGTCGACGTCAGGGTTATTATAGTAAATGAAAACTATCACGAAAACTGAAACTATTAGTGAAAAAACATTTTAGTTAACTGAAATCAAATAAAAACGAAGGTTTGTAAAAAAAACTAAAACTAAACTATAACTAACCTGCAAAACTAACTAAAACTAACTAAAATTTTGGAAAACAAAACTTGCGTTTTTTAAATGTTATTGGATCAGCAGTTGAACACGGAGTCACTCATATTACCGCATCATAAGCAAATGTTCAGCAGATGTTAGTGAATCATTAATTACCAATAGGTGGCAGATGAATTTCTATTAGAACTCCTGACCTGCACAGCAGCATCATGTAATATGTATGGCGGCTAGTTTATTAAGACAACCTGTCTTCTGCTGGCAAACCATTAAAATAACTGAAGAAGGTTTAATTATATCAATGTACTGTACACGGAATCATTTAAATGTTAAACATGGCTGAAAACGCTGACGGCGACCGCTTGCTTGGCAGTGTTAGCTGACGCTTTTTGGTTGCTATGATAAAGAATGTCCGCTGAACTTATCTGAAATTTTATATGCTTTTGCGGATAATCAACAAATAATATTATATATTAATATTAAGTCAACAAATAATTGTTAGTACAACGATGTCTTCTGGTACAGAAATGGACACTCATAGACAGAACATTAAACTTTGCATTGATTTTCAATTGTGCACAGACATAAGTTTGTACAAGGAAAATATTGGACAAAACACACGTAAGGTTATAAATAAACATATGCTGGGTTGTTTCAATGCAATGCTGCGTTGTTTTAACTCATGTTTGGGTTAGCAACAACCCAGCATATGATTATTTATAACCAAACATGTATATTTATATATTTATATTATATATACCCAGCTTAAATAACCTAACAGAATTTAGAGTGTTGATTGGTGTGGTATTTGTCCTGCCCTTTGATTGACAGGACTATGAAGCGAGATATGTTTATTTAATTTATCTTTATTACATGCGATAAATTAAATGATCTGAGAGAAATAAAACTATTTGAAAGAAAAAGTTATCACACTTATAGCAAAAAAGCATTTCATGAGAAAAAAAAGAATATTTGAGAGAAAAAGTTTTTATACCAATAGCAAAAAATAATAATATTTGAGACTAAAAAAAAGTTTTGAGAGAAAGTATTTTCTCATGATAGAACATAAAAAATATAAATTTGAATTTTTTTAAATTATTTCTGAGAAAAAAAATCTCTCAAGTATATGTTTATGCTATTAGTGTGAAAACATTTTCTCTCTAAAAAAACGTGTTTCTATCAAAACGCTTTTCTTTGCTCTCGGTGCGGTTTCTTGCTCTCGTGTCGGGATTTTGCTTTCTCTGTGAAAATTGTGTCATGGGCGGGCCACGTTCCTATTGGCCAGTCGGGTAAGCATCGTCTTGTCTTGGGAATCGATCTGAATCATTACACCGTTGTTCGGTTCACCTAGATAGATGCCGTCTCTGCTTTTAGTTGAGCACGGACACTCTAATGTTTGAGTAAGATGATGACACACAACTCGATGGATAGCTGGCTGAGCAAGTTCACAGCACTGAAGATTAAACATTAAAAAAATAAAAAGGGGTACTCTTATTCATGAATGAATGTGTATTATATTATTAGCTTGCTAATCGCTAATTAGCCATCATGCTAGGTAAACTTGCAAATGCCAAATTAATGTTGAGTAAATGCTGCACTGGGGGATTTGCTGTAAAATGATTCCATATTGTTTACATGCAAGGTAATTCCATACATTGCGCTTTACACGCAACACCGTTTATTATGAGCTCCGCGTTGTTTACACGGAGACGCGAGCTCGCGCACATCCATTTGCGATGTGTTTTTAAAGTTCATACTCGCTTACAGAAACACGTTTAAAACAGAAGCTAGACGATAAGGGGATGGGCATCTGAAAACAGTCATCTGAAAACAGCTTTTTATATTAATTGCTGCAGATGTTTATATGAGATTAAGTTTATGTACAAGATAGTATATGAATGTAGTATCAGTGACATTTACCCATCAGTTATATAAGTAAGGGTATTTCTGTGGACAATTTATGCTAACAGCTGTTTATAACTCTCTTATAGGTCTGCATCTCTCTCATCAGTACAAAACTATGAAGTGGAAAAACACTTTTTGGACATAAAGTTATATGGTAACATGAGCCACATGAAGTTTACAGCTCTGTTGTGTATCAGTTTCTTAGTTTTAGGAATAGGGTATGTTTCCAAATAAACTTAAAATGTTCTACTAACCATCATTTCTATTTTGATTATATTGTTAACTTAATAAACCTCAAACAAACATGTATACATTTGTCCTCACATTCTTTACTGTAGTTCATTCTCACATTCCTGCCTCATTATGCAGCTCATTATGCAGCTCATTATGCGAGCCTTTGTTTGCTTGCTGTCAATCAATCCTTCTCGCATACAGCCCGTCTAAACAAAAAGTGTCTTACAATTTCTAAATGAATACATTGTTTTATGTGAATAAGTAGGCATGGTGATTGTCACATCATTTTAAAGAAAAAACTCTAGACTACTAGATTATGTTTAGGAAAGTCTTGTTAAAACATGTTTAGTATGGGTTTTGTGGACTTATATCAGTGACTTAAAAATTTTGCTTTTTTAAAAACCACACATAAACATTTTTCTCTCAAAAATACAAACATGTACATACATGTAGCTCATATAATATTTTAGCCCAGTTTGTGCTGAACGCAGTGGTATGAGACACTTCCCATTATTATGTTTTAAAGCAACTGAAAAAAGACCAAATGTAAGAGCATGTCAAAACCTCTGACAGTGTCCCAAAATGGTCGGACCCCAGAGGGTTAATGCTAAAACACTTCACACAGCTTTTATGAAGAATTCAATTTCTGCCACCAGTTGGGCTCCACCCACAAAAAAACGTCATCTCTGTTTGCAAACACGCAAAAGGTCTATAGCAATAAAAGCTATATTAACAGAAATTACTAAACCCTAAGTTAATCTATATTTCATCAATTGAGTCATTAACCGGAAGTGCACGTGCACAAAGATCGCTGAAAGCGGAAGCACTGCGTATCAGCGTGATAATCCCCCATTCCAAAGCAATACCTGATTCCATTAAAATCTTGCATCAAATGTTTTTTATTCACTGTTTTTGCAATTATCATCACAGCCAATCACATGTGACTGTAGAGCAAGTTTTTCATGAATGTGTAAAAAAGCAATGAAATATTTCATAAACGCTTGCCTTTTTATCTGTGTCTATAATAATTAGGGAATATAAAAGGTTTTGCTGTATAATTATCGCAACAACCCAGAGAGACGAGGAGTCGCAAGCCCGGAGCTCCGTTGACCTTATCAGCTAAATCCTATTTTTTCACTATCTTATTCCTATCTATATAATATAACTTATTAGTTTATCTTAGGAATACTTTACCTTGGCGATTACTGAATTGTATTACTAAGCGATACAATTTTATCACTAGTAACACCCAGTGTTAGCATATAGCCCGCTAGCATCACCAGTCGGTGCCGGCTAAAGCTAGCATTTCTTACCGTCTGTTTACTTAAACCTCCCTTTGTTGGCGATCTAATGGCGGATTCATCCGATGTTTGCTTTTCTGATCTGTCCACACCAGATCGGGAAGCTGTGAAGGAGCTGGTGCCCGGCCTTCACAGAGTCAGCGATGACGTTTCAGACCATTGCCTTGTGTCATACACAATGCTTCTAGATAGGACCGCTCAGTCTACAACATGCTACAGATTAGCCAGAACAATAATCTCCACCACTAAAGATAGCTTTATTAGCACTCTTCCAGACCTGTCTCAAATGAAACATGTAGCAGATAACCATAAAGATCTGGATATTGTAATAGAAAACCTGAACGTTTGCTCTAGCACGTTGGATGCCGTTGCTCCCATTCAAAAAAAGAGAATCAAAGAAAAAACGCCAGCTCCATGGTATGACCATCATACTGCAGCCCTTAAAAAAGTAGCCAGAAAAATGGAAAGAAACTACAGAAGCACAAAATTAGAGGTATGGCGTTCAGCATGGAAAGAGAGTGTTCAATACTACAGACAGGCTATTAAAACCGCCAGATCTATCTATCTCAGTACGCTTATTAAAGAAAATCATAACAACCCTCGTTTCCTATTTAGCACAGTTGCGAAACTGACTAGAAACAAAGAACAAACAGAAACCAATAGTAAACTCCAACACAATAGTAATGACTTCATGAACTTCTTTACTAACAAAATTATATTTATTAGGGAAAACATAGAAACTACGCAAGTAGCCACCACTCTACCCAATAGTACATTTACCACTAGATTACCATACGAACATCTTGAATCATTTAAACCTACTACAATAGAAGAGCTCTCTAAATTAGTAACGTCATCCAAATCATCGTCCTGTATACTAGACCCCGTTCCCACAAAATTACTAAAAGAGGTATTTCATGTAGTGTCAGACGCGGTACTAAATATCTTTAACTCATCTCTAGAATTAGGATACGTTCCAACAGCTTTCAAACTAGCAGTTATTAGACTGCTCATTAAAAAACCAAACCTTGACCAGGGAGATCTTAATAACTTTAGACCAGTGTTTCTCAAACTTTTTCAGCCCAAGGACCATTTTATCTTCCAATTGTTTTCTGAGGACCACCTAACAAAATCTCACTCTAACATGCCCCCAAAAAACAACATAATACGAAGGATAAGCTTAATTTAAATTTAAGTTTAATATGCAACTCTTTCAAGTCAAAAACGAATTCTTTAAACACAAATGCAATGCCATGTTCAGAAATTATTATATGAATTTTATTTCATTTGAAAAAGTAAATGTGAAATGAGTTGCAGCTTAATATGAACAACAAACTGCACATGTGAAAAAAAACTGCAATTAAACAAACCATAACAGCCTAGGTTCCACTTAATGTCATTCCAAAGAGCCAATAGTTTAAAACTGAGGTGGTGGGTATATGAAGTCTATGGTCTAAGTTGTAACTATGGTAACAATAAAATGCTGAAAATAAAATGTTCTCCTTAATGTCCAAAATCACTGAAATTACACGAATTTTACACATGAAACAAAAACTACATTACAAAACTAATAGATCTGTGGATTTTAGCTACTTTCAGTTGATGCTTGATCTTTTCTTTTGACTCCTCTTTGGTTTAGCCACTGATACATTTTTACGTTATTACGTAAACAGAATGGCAAGAACTGATATCACAGTTTCACAAGTGCATTAAAAATCTACTTAAATAAGTGACAATTGTATAAACACTTGCCTAGTTTAGGTCATCTTTTGGCGGACCACTGGGGGGGTTTGGCGGACCACACTTTGAGAATTACTGCTTTAGACCTATCTCAAACCTACCTTTTCTTTCTAAAATATTAGAAAAAGTAGTGGCAAGCCAGCTACGCACATTCATAGCGAATAATAATACATATGAAAAGTTCCAATCAGGATTCAGGCCCCACCATAGCATAGAGACAGTGCTGCTTAGAGTTACAAATGACCTCTTATTAACATCTGATCATGGTGAAATCTCAATCCTTATATTACTAGACCTTAGTGCAGCCTTTGACACAATAGATCACACAATCTTACTCAATAGACTAGAAAACTATGTTGGTATCAGTGGTCAGGCGCTAGCCTGGTTTAGGTCTTATCTTACCAATCGCTATCACTTTGTTTATGTAAATTAGGAAGAGTCATATCACTCCCCGGTTAAATACGGCGTACCACAGGGATTAGTTTTAGGCCCTATCCTATTCTCGTTATATATGTTACCTCTAGGAGACATTATCAGGAAACATAACATAAGTTTTCACTGCTATGCGGATGATACCCAGCTTTACATCTCGTCACATCCTAGCAAAACCCACCTGTTTGCTAAGCTAACAGACTGCATTAGTGATATTAGGGACTGGATGGCACATAACTTTCTTATGCTAAACTCCAATAAGACTGAGATACTTATTATTGAACCAAATCACTACAAACATAATATGTCAGATTACAAGTTGTCCATAGATGGCTGCACGGTGGTGCCCTCTTCCACGGTCAAGAATTTAGGCGTAATGTTCGACAGCAATCTATCTTTCGATAGTCATATCTCCAACGTCTGCCGCACAGCATTCTTCCATTTTAGAAATATCTCAAAAATACGCAATATGCTGTCTGCATCAGATGCAGAAAAGCTTATCCATGCTTTTATGACCTCTAGAATAGACTATTGTAACTCGTTACTCGGGGGTTGCCATTCAAATCAGGTAAACAAGCTACAGCTGGTTCAAAACGCAGCCGCAAGAGTGCTTACTCGATCTAAAAAGTATGACCACATTAGTCCAATTCCGGAATCTTTACATTGGCTACCAGTTAAATATCACATACAATTTAAAATATTACTAATCACCTACAAAGCCTTAAATGGCCTAGCACCCTCGTATATTAAAGAACAACTATCAGAATACAATCCATCACGTAAACTGCGCTCACAAAATTCTGGTCACTTAATTAATCCCTAGAATATCAAAAGTGTCGAAAGGTGGTAGATCCTTTCCTACTTGGCCCCTAAGCTCTGGAATGATTTACCAAATAATGTTCGAGTATCAGACACAGTCGATCAATTTAAATCTAAATTTAAGACATTCTTCTTTAACAAAGCATTCACATAAAATGTGTCCAGTAAATGTACTTTTCCCGCAGTAGTTAGTTTGTCTAGAACAAAGCACTCACAAATTTCATATGGGTAATATACTAGTGCCGCAATAGCTAGCCGTCTGGAACCGAGCTGACTTAAACCACTATAATATATGACACTTGCATTACATGCGAACGGCCCCTACGCTAATAGAACTCTGTTTTTGTCTCCCTGTCTCGTCATCGACCCCGAGGACAATGAGACAAACAGACCCAGTTCCTGTTGCTGTGAAGGTCATTGCACCACTGATCTACTGGCTGTCCTTCAACGTGATGCCTAGTCGATGCGCGACCAACGACCACTGGCTGCACCAGTTTAATCCGCTTACCCGCTTCCTATCCCTACCGTATCTATATATATAAATATATTAATTTCTCCCAAGGGTTTTTGTCCTTCTAGGAGTTTTTCCCACCAGGTTTTCTCCTAGGGGGTTTTTTCGTCCCAGGGAGAGTCAGCCAACTTTGGCTTAACTTAGCACTTTACTGTATACGTTACATTATTAATAAGCTAGCTTGTACGGTTTAACCTTAGCCGTTATATTCTACTTCTTATATTATCTATTGATTTTCTGTGTTCTCTTTTACATCTACTCATGTAAAGCTGCTTTGCAACAATTAACAATTGTGAAAAGCGCTATATAAAAATAAATAAATAAATTGAATTGAATTAAAACACACTACTGAAAATCAAGATTCTTGAGCAAATAAAGCGCACACTTACAGTATAATTGAATTGCATTGCCATTTCTAATGGAAATACACTTATTATACACACTGTATTATACGGAACGGTTGGCACCCCTACTGGTGTCATTTGATTTCAGATTACGTAAGCAATGTACAAAGAACGGGCCCCAGGAAGTGATGGAACAGTTTTGTGAGACAAGTACATTGGATTATAAAAAAAATAATTGTGTGTTCTGTCTCTCATTGAGAAAAAGATGAAGAATTCATAGAATTCATTTTTTATTGGTTTAGGGATTTTCTTACTGTAATATCTTGAGTTTACAGTTTGTATTCTTCAGTCCATCAGAGAGAAGCTTCGCTCCTGAGTCCTGCAGATCATTGTCACTCAGGTTCAGTTCTGTCAGACTTGAGGAGTTTGAGCTGATAACTGAACTCAATGATGAACAACTTTTCTCTGTAAGATTACACCAACTCAGACTGAGTGAGAAATACAGATAACAGTGTGTTAAACTACAATTTTTAGTATCACTCACAGTCATATAGGTCTTGTTATACCTGGTTACTGTATAGCCTTAATGTTTCCATTGTCTTTTGTCAGTCTTGTATGTGGATTATATGATTTGGATTTATGTTTAATTCTATTTTGCACCACCAATCTCATAGATTTGTATCACCTTGTTTATGTTTTGAATAAAAGTCACTGCATTTGAATCCTGTTGCCTGGCATATGCCACATGTTACAATGTGAATGTAGATAATAGCAACCAGCACACATAAGTTTAATCTTATTGGTTTAAGGATTTTCTTACTGTAATATCTTCAGTTTACAGTTTGTATTCTTTAGTCCATCAGAGAGAAGCTTTACTCCTGAATCCTGCAGTTCATTGCGACTCAGGTTAAGTTCTGTCAGACTTGAGGAGTCTGAGCTGAGAACCGAACTCAATGATGAACAACTTTTCTCTGTCAGATTACAGAACCTCAGACTGAGAGAGAAATAACAAGATAACAGTGTGTTAAACTACAACTTTTACTATCACTCAGAGTCAGATATAAAGAAAACAAGTGTAAATGAATGTAGAATGAGAATCAGTTGTGTGTGAATGAAGATGAGAAACATCAGATCAGTTCAGTGAGAATGATGAACACAAGAGGACTTTTACACTCATACATCAGCAGATCAAACATCACATCATACAAACTATTCATCTATTAACTCATTCACCACCAGCCTTTTTGAGAAAAGTTGCCCACCTGCATTTTTGTGATTTTAACACATTTTTCACAAAATTCCTTGCAGGAAAAATTATTTTCTATAAATATTTAAACATACAAATTATATCAAATTAAAGAACACACCCTCTGCTTTCAAACAAACAATAAACAAACAAACAAAATGGGGAAAAAACGTTTCATTATATATTTACTTTTTCCACTTAATTTAACCACTGAAATATGGATATTTCTCTTCAAAAATACAACATTTTGAGCAAAAAGCTTAAAAAATTGCGTTTTTTTAAAGGAATTTATGTTAGAGATCAGACTCAGAATGACTATCAAACATAAAGGCATTTAAATTAAAATCTTATTAACATCCGTTTTTGATAAATTCGTTTTGGCGCCATCTGGTGGATAAAAGCGGTATTACACTTTCACTTTGAAATTCGTCCAGAAAGGCATTTTTATTACTTAAATATGAACTCATAAATGACGAGATAACTCGTCAATGGCGGTGAATGAGTTAAAACTAACAGGCAAATGTGGAAGATGGCCAAGGTGCCCTTTTATTAAGGCATAATTTTGTAATTAAATGCTCTTGTAAAGTCCTACCTAATCTAGATATTAGTAAGATTAATGAATAATAATAATTCAGCTGTAAATAAAAAGAGTCACATGATGACCTATTGACCTTTCACCGGACAATCTCATCCGCAATGATCCTTGGATCACGCAGCGCAAGCGCGCTCACATGCTCTTACTAATGCACAGTGTACAGTAGAGTGAGGATCCCCTCGAGTCGGCATTGCGACATTAAGTAAAGCGATATGCTTGTTACATATTTTTTTACAAGAACGACATGAAGAGAGCATGCACTCTAGAATGTTAGTAACAATAGAAGTAACGTTTAGCTACAGCAGCTAAACACACATCATAAACAATGGTGCATGCATGTTCACTCACTTCGCTATTGCTGTTTGTGGGGAGAAAAGATTAAGAGGATTCAAGGTTACACATTATTTAAATAAACATAAAAACTATTCATACTTTGAATTAGCCTACTAATAACAGTTTTAATTAAAAATAGTAGAGTACCATAAAAATAGATTTCAGAACACTGGTAAACAGGCTCATACTAATTCTCTTATCATCTGAATTATCCTCAATAATTGCTGTTTTTATTATTAATTAAATCAATAAAAAAACATTTCAGAACAGGATTAGGATATATTTATATTTTAAATATGAATAGTCTGTAAACTTATTAATCTTACCCTCACAATGCAATATGATATCATGATCAAAAAACTGCATACTGTGTAGGAACACACACAGGGTCCCAAATTAACTTTTTGGCTCACCTGCCACAGGGACTGGTAGATGAAAAAATCCACCAGCCAAGCATATTTTTTACCGGCCAGAATAATAAACAGCCTTTTTTTGTCACAAGTACATTAATTTCATTTGCTGTATTCATGGCAGGGATCGCAAAATTTCAAAATCCCTGGTAGCCCTTCAGGCAGGCACTCTTTAGTTTTTGGTAGCCCGAATAAAAAATACATTACTTTTAATGTAGAATATTAAGACAAAACATCTATCAAAACACAAATAACACATATCAATTTTCAGTACATATCAATCATCAGTACAAATTTTTCTTCTAACCTAAGTGAAATATCTATTTATCAGATTCTGAATCTGAAATATTAACTGAAGTCACAGATAAGAAAATGCCACTTGACTTTGTGGGCATAGCACAGGCTTATTCAATTAGTTTTACCACAGGCCAAAATTTGCCAATACAAAGCCAATAGGGCCTCTAACCACAATGTTTAATCTGCTATTCTTGTTGTTTTGATGCTGTTGTTTTTTAACAAACAAAAAGACTGGATTTCCATGTAAACCAACTTTTCCTGCTCATCCCCACAACAGATATCCTCACCATTTAAAAGTGGTTTAGTGGGTCACAAAACTCACAGTTTGGATCATCCAGTTAGAGATTGGATCTTTTTTCGATCAGCAAAACAGGGGTTACTGTCGCTTTAAGAGCGATTGTGCACAGAGTCACTCTCTTCACTGCCCGTACAATCTACATCACTTTAAAGCTTGCTGCGAGAGATTTAATTTTCTTACGTGAGGATAGTAATGACTGACAGGACGAAGTTGGAGGATTTGCCCAACAAATCCATGACAAATCATTACGGATTGCTTCCTGTACTGCGTCTTTTCGCGCGAAAGTGAAAGTAAAACTCGAGCGCGCGCTCAAACGTAATTTAAATGCCCAATGCCTGAATTTCATACACCATTATTACCCATCCAAATCTGTGAAAGAATGCATAAGCATTTAAATATATTTTTTCCTCCCTATAGGTCAAGATAGCCCGACGGGCAGGGTGGGAATGCATTTTGATAGCTAATATGCAGCAGATAGCTGCAGACCGCAAGTTACCTGCAGTACTAGCTAGAAACAGACCGTCTCTAGTGCGAGACTTGGAGCGTAGAGACGTTCAGTGGCTAGCTCACCTCGTT